>NW_011888782.1:14867498-14874619 GCF_000151845.1 Pteropus vampyrus
TGGCCCTAGCATGGATCCTGTCTCTCTCTGTCCCCCTTTCCTGGCTGCAAAACCTTTTCAGCAATCCTCGAAGACAACAATTTTTGTTTTGTTCTTCCCCTTACAGATTAAGGTCTGGGCTATTTTGGTTTTTGTTTTACGACAAAAGATTTATTTGTAACACAGCCCAGTCTTCATCACTTCAAACAGCATAGAAAAGGGTCATACTGTGAGCATCATTTTGTCCAAGGTAGAGCTCCATGCTTTGCAAGACAGCAAGCCCAACCGCCGCGGAGACCCATGCCCTGAGCTGAACTGAACACATCAACAGGCAAGCCAGAGTGGAGTTAGCCCCAGGCCTCAGCACAGTTCACCTTCCCCCAGAGCTCTTCAAGCTTCCTAACTGTAGCCCTCTACCCTCTTCCCCACAGCGGAGCCAGCTCCTAGCCTCTGAAACACCTGGGGTAATTAACATGGGGCTAAATGTTATGTAAAACAAGACTCTACTCTGTGAAGTTTATTGTTTTAAAAAAATTTGAAAAGTGACACTCCCATATGTAGCCCTAATCAACAATGACAGCTCTCCCTTCACCATTGGCGCAGGGGGTATGGAAATGGTGGCTATCTCAGACTGCTCCATGCTCATTTCCCTACCTGCCTTGTTAAGGTTGCTGTCTTCACCCCATGGCAGGAAGGAATCCCAGGTACTCTTCTCAGGTTCAGAGGCTGTGAGGAAAAGCCCGGACAGGTTTGAAAAAGAAGTCTCTCCTGTTCCTCTCAAAAGATTTTTATGGAAATTGTTGCTTAAAAGCTTTTTTAGACCATGACAAAAGTTAGTTTTAGATTTAGAGGGTGATCCAAACACAATCAGGTCATGTTTTTGATTAGGTACTTGTTTCAAGGATGTAAGAAGCAAGGAAGGAGAGTATAACATCTCCAGTTACTTTCTTCACCCCAAATCTTCTAGAGAGTCTCAGAAGGTAGGACACTAAGTAATTCTCACCTTTTCCCGGCTTCGGTGGGACAATTGCTAAAATTCTAACATTGTGGACTGGTCCCTTTTGACAAAGTCACACCAAAGGAGACAATAGAGAGGGTATCTCCAAAGCAACATCTTACCCAAGCATTAAGGGTTCTAACTAGTGGTTAAAACATACTGATGTTTAGTATCAGAACTGGGTTTATAAAATGAGGAGTTCGTAAACAGGAGAGGAGATTATGTAATTGCATTTAAAGCAAAGAACAGAACCTATTGATTGGGTAGATCAGCGGTCCTCAACCTTTTTGGCACCAGAGACTGGTGCTCCTATGAGAATCTAATGCCTGATGATCTGTGGTAGAGCTGAGGTGGTGATGCTAGTGCTGGGGAGTGGCTGCAAATACTGATGAAGCTTTGCTCACTCGCCAGCTTTTGCTCACCACCTGCTGTGTGGCCTGGTTCCTAGCAGGCCACAGACCAATACCGGGAGTTGGGGACCCCTGGGGTAGAGGGTCACCTGAAGCTTTAACATTGATATTTGTTTCTTTATTTTAAACTCTTTTCCAGTTTCTTGGGACACCTGAACTGTCCCCTGCATGTGCAAAATTGGGAAATCTTATTCTCATGCTCTTTGTGCATTTACCTCATTCAAGAGGATACTAGTAGGAGCGTACTTATAAGAGACACAGGAGACTGAGGGATACTTTGGTCCACCAACTAATTGACAAGGTTCTGGATTTTAGTATGACTGGGGGAATTGAGACCATAGCATAGTACTAGAGAGCAGGCTTCCTGATAATAGTTTGGAGTGTAGAGATGGGAAGCAATCCTCCAGTGATCTCAGCCCAGCTGTTACAAGCTGACTTGGAAAGGATGGAGGAAGCACTGGTTATATTCAAGCACATCATGTTTCCACATGTGGTCTTTAGAATGTTTAACTGAATCTTATTATCAGCCTCATGTGATATATATAATTATACGTACCTCACCCCCCTAAAAAGAGATGTCCTAGTTTTCACCTTCAGAACTTGTGAATGTGACCTTATTTAGAAATAAGATCTGTGATATAATCAAGTTAAGATGAGGCCATACTGGATTAGGGTGGATACTAAATCCAGTATGACTGGTGTCTGTATAAGGACATTTAGATACAGAGACACATGCAGAGGGAAAACAGTGGTGTAAGGACAGAAGCGGTAATTGGAGAGATGAAGCCACAAGCCAAAGGATGCCAAGGATTGCCATAAATCACCAGAAGCTAGAAGAGAGGCATGAATCAGATTCTTCTGTAGAATCTCAGAAGAGTATGGCTCTGCAGACACTTTGATTTCAGACTTGTATCCTCCAAAACCATGAGAAAATACATTTTCATTGTTTTAAACCACTGAGTTTATGGTACTTTGTTACAGCAGCCCCAGGAAACCAATACATATGACATCCAGAGAGTCCGCTCCAAGCAAGCAATGTTCTCATCCAGTCCTATTTTTCCTAGTAGGTACCTCTCCTCCAAGATTTTACTTTAGTGGATGGACTGTCTTGTGATCACTTTTTTGATGGGTTTTTTAAAAAGTCATAAATTTGCAGCCTGTCCAATATTTTCAGTGTTTTAAGTATGGGAGCTTTCCAGCTCTCTACATGTCTGATATAAAATAGAATCCTTGATTATGTTTCTTTTTTATTTCAAAACATTAAACAAAGTTTGTTGGAGGAGACATTGTATTCCAAAGTTAATTAGGAACACACAAAAAGTAAAGACTTTTGGCTCTTCTAAGTGGCAATTTCTCCAACTGCCATTGGGGCTCACTCTATCCGATTCTCTCCTCTACACCCTGCTATAACAAATAACTTATACTTAAAATTCCAGAGATGGTTTTCCCCTCTAAAGCTTTTGACATTTTTTAGTCATTTCCTTTTCTGGTATTCAATTATGTTATTATAAAAGTAAATTTATCTTATATAATCTGATAAATTAAAATAAACTTCAACTTGACTGACTTCCAGTCAAGATGGCAGAGTAGGTAAACTCTGTGCTTGCCTCTCCCATGACCATATAGAAAATTACAAACAAATTATAGAGCAACCACCATTGAGAACTACCTGAAGACTAGCTAAACAGAACTCCTACAACAAAGTATATAAAGAAAAAGCTACTTTGACACTAGTAGAAGGAGCAGGGATGTGAAAAGGGCTGGCCCCACACCCGCATGTGGCTGTTAAGAACTGGGAGAAATATCTTAGATGCAGAGGTACCCCTGAGGAGTGAAGGGGTCCCAGACCCACACCGGGATCCACATCAGGGAGCTCTAGTGCTGGAAAGAGGAGTCCCCACAACATCCGACTGTGAAAATCACCAGGAATTCTATCTTGGTGAGATGGAGGGCTACTGTAGACCCAGGTGTTCTTTTAAAAGGCCTGAGCACAGACTCACTCTCTCACAAACTCACAAACTCTTGTTCTAAACTACAACAAAGGGACAGAGAAATTCCAGGGACATACTGGCACAGACTCACTCATTCATAAACTCTTGCTCTAAGCTCCAGGGACATACCGGGAAGAATTGAATTGTCTGGCTTCAGGGCAAGGGCTGAAGGGACAGCTTTCACTGGAAATAAAGTGTGAGCAGGCACCGTTGTTCTTTTGTAGAGCCCTCTCTCCACATAGCCAGCAGGCACAGGTGGAAACCCTAGCAGGCACCATTTATCCAATGTTGAGCCCTCCCCACACACAGAAGGCAGGTGCAGGTGGGTGCCAAATATGAGTTTCCTGCCTAACACTGCTCATTCCAACCTGGTGATTCCCTGAGACCCTGCCCTGTCCAACTCATGTGCCCAGCCAGAATCTCTTTCAGCAGCTGTTCCACACAAGCAGCCAGCCTCCACCGATGTTGTGAACTTTCCTAAAATTTCTCAAAGGACAACAAACCCCAAACAAGCAGCAGCTGTTTTAATTTGTCTCAAATGAAAGAACAGAATAAAACTTTAGGAAAAGAACTGAGCAAAGGGATGTAAATGATTTATCAGATTCAGAGTTTAAAAATTGGTTAAAAGAATGTTCAATGAACTTAGGGGAAGACTAGATGAACTCAGTGAGAACTTACAGAAAGAGATAAAAACAATAAAAAAGATCCAGTCAGAAATGAAGACTAAAGTAAATAAAATAAAGAATACATTAGATAAAATCAATAGCAGGTTAGAGGAAGCAGAGAATCAAATCAATGATTTGGAATACAGGTAGTGAAAAACACACTCAGAACATCAAAAAGAAAAAGAATTTGAAAAATGAGAATAGTTTAAGCTACATCTGGGACAACATTGAGTGTAATAACATTTGCATCACAAGGGTACCAGAAAGAGAAGAGAGGGAGCTATGAATTGAAAGACTGTAGAAATAATGATGGAAAACTTCCCTAACCTGGCAAAGGAAACAGATATACAAATCCAAGAAGTGCAGAGTTCCAAACAAGATGCACCCAAAGAGGCCCACACCAAGACACATCATAATTAAAATATCAAAGATTAAAGACAAAGAGCAACTTAATAGCAGCAAGAGAAAAGCAGTTTGTTACCTATAAGGCATATCCCATAAGACTGTGAGCTAATTTCTTAATAGAAACTTTAGAACAGCGGAGATTAGCATAAAATATTCAAAGTGATGAAAAGCAAGAACCTACAACCAAGATTACTCTACCCACTAAGGCTATCATTTAGAGTCAAAAGAGAGGTAAAGAGCTTACCAGACAATAAGAAGCTAACAAAGTTAATCACCACAAAACTTTTTTAAGAAGAAGAAAATAATTAAAAATACGAATAAGAAAATATCACAAAGAATAAATATTCTCAGTGACAAAGTCAAATGCATAATAAAAGCAGTGGATCAATCAACTACAAATCTAGTACAAAGGTTAAAATGTAAAGTAAAAAGGTCATGTAATTACAACAGTAAAATAAGGAATAAATACACACACATACACAGATAAGTAAAAATAATAGCAAAAACATAAATACGAAGGCAATGAGGGAAAACAATAGTGGTTTTAGAATGTGTTGAAACTTAAGAGACCATCAACACACTCAGAACATCAAAAAGAAAAAGAATTTGAAAAATGAGAATAGTTTAAGCTACATCTGGGACAACATTGAGTGTAATAACATTTGCATCACAAGGGTACCAGAAAGAGAAGAGAGGGAGCTATGAATTGAAAGACTGTAGAAATAATGATGGAAAACTTCCCTAACCTGGCAAAGGAAACAGATATACAAATCCAAGAAGTGCAGAGTTCCAAACAAGATGCACCCAAAGAGGCCCACACCAAGACACATCATAATTAAAATATCAAAGATTAAAGACAAAGAGCAACTTAATAGCAGCAAGAGAAAAGCAGTTTGTTACCTATAAGGCATATCCCATAAGACTGTGAGCTAATTTCTTAATAGAAACTTTAGAACAGCAGAGATTAGCATAAAATATTCAAAGTGATGAAAAGCAAGAACCTACAACCAAGATTACTCTACCCACTAAGGCTATCATTTAGAGTCAAAAGAGAGGTAAAGAGCTTACCAGACAATAAGAAGCTAACAAAGTTAATCACCACAAAACTTTTTTAAGAAGAAGAAAATAATTAAAAATACGAATAAGAAAATATCACAAAGAATAAATATTTTCAGTGACAAAGTCAAATGCATAATAAAAGCAGTGGATCAATCAACTACAAATCTAGTACAAAGGTTAAAATATAAAGTAAAAAGGTCATGTAATTACAACAGTAAAATAAGGAATAAATACACACACATACACAGATAAGTAAAAATAATAGCAAAAACATAAATACGAAGGCAGTGAGGGAAAACAATAGTGGTTTTAGAATGTGTTGAAACTTAAGAGACCATCAACACACTCAGAACATCAAAAAGAATGTTTATAAACTGCTATAAACATAGCTTGGTATATATGAAGCACATAGTAGCCACTAAACAAAAATCTATAAGATTATACAAGCAATAAAGAGCAAGGCATACAAACACAACACTACAGAAAAACATCAACGTAGAAGAGAAGAGAGAAAGAGAATAAGAAAGAAACACAGAACTACAAAAACAATCAGAAAACAGTAAAGTGGCAATAACTATAAACCTATCATTAATTACTTCAAATGTAAATGGATTAAACGCTTCAATCATAAGACATAGTGGGGCTGAATGGTTAAGAGAACATGACCCATACATATGCTACCTACAACAGAGCCACTTTAGATAGACACACATAGACTAAAAGTAAAGGGATGAAAAAAAAATAGCTGAGGTAGCAATTCTTATGTCAGACAAAATATACTTTAAAACAAAGGCTATAACAAGAGACAAAGAAGGACACTTCATAATGATAAAGGGATCAATTCGACAAGAAGATATAATCCTTGTAAATATTTATGCACCCAATATTTAGAAAGTACCTAAATATATAAAGCAAAACTTGTCAGATATAAAAGGAGAGATTGATAGTAATGCAATCATAATAGAGGATTTTAACACCTCAATGACATCAATGGTTAGATCATCCAGACAGAAAATCAACAAAGAAACAGTGGTCTTAAATGAAACACAAGTCCAAATTAATTTAATTCATATTTTCAGAACATTTCAACCAAAAGCAGCAGAATATATAATCTTTTCAAGTGCATATGAAACATTTTTCAGGATAAACCACTTTAGGCCACAAACAAGTCTTAATAAATTTAAGAATGCTTGAAATCACATCAAGCATGTTCTTCAATTACAATGCTATGACACTAGAAATCAATTACAAAAAGAAAATTGAAAAGCACACAAACACATGCAGGCTAAATAACATACTACTAAATAATGAATAGGTTAACAATGAGATCAAAGAAGAAATCAAAAGATACCTTGAGATAAATAAAAATAAAAACACAAGGACCCGAACTCTGTGGGACAGCCAAAACAGTTCTAAGAGGGAAATTCATAGCAATACAGGCCTACCTCAAGAAACAAACAAACAAAAATCTCAAATAAACAATCTAACCTTATACCTAAAAGAACTAGATAAAGAACGACAAAGTCCAAAGTGAGTAAAAGGAAAAGATAATAAAGATTAGAGTGGAAATAAATGAAATAGAATCTAAAAAAATACAAAGGATCAATGAAACCAA
>NW_011888782.1:14874669-14898105 GCF_000151845.1 Pteropus vampyrus
AACAAACAAAAATCTCAAATAAACAATCTAACCTTATACCTAAAAGAACTAGATAAAGAACGACAAAGTCCAAAGTGAGTAAAAGGAAAAGATAATAAAGATTAGAGTGGAAATAAATGAAATAGAATCTAAAAAAATACAAAGGATCAATGAAACCAAGAGCTGGTTCTTTAACAAGATAAATAATATCAATAAACCTTTTACCAGATTCATCAAAAATAGAAGAGAGAAAATCCAAATAAATAAAATCAGAAATGAAAGAGAAGCTATAACTGACAAAACAGAAATACAAAGGAATATAAGAAAATACTATGAACAAACATATACCAACAAATTGGACAACATGGAAGAGGAGAAAAGGTTCCTAGTTTCATTTAACAAAACCAGCATTACCCTGAGATCAAAACCAAACAAAGACATTACAAAAAAAAAAAGAAAAGAAAAGAAAAAGAAAGAAAGAAAATTATAGCCCAATATCCCTGATGAACATAGATGCAAAAATTCTCAACAAAATATTAGCAAAATAAATTCAACAATACATTAGAAAGGTCATACACCATCAAGTGAGATTTCTTCCCAGAATGCATGGTTGTTTCAATATTCACAAATGAATTAATGTGATATACTACATAAACAAAGTGAAGGATAAAAATCACATGATCTTATCAATAGATCCAGAAAAAGCATTTTACAAAATTCAACATCCATTTACAATAAAAACTCTCAGAAAAGCGGGAATAGAAGGAACATATGTCAACATAATAAAAAACATATATGACAAAACCACAGCTAACATCGTATTCAATGGCAAAAAGCTAAAGTGTTTTCCCTAAGATTTGGAACAATACAAGAATGTCCACATTTACCACTTTTATTCAACATAGAATTGGAATTACTAGCCACAGCAATTGATCAAGAAAAAAATGGCATCCAGATTGGAAGGGAAGAAGTAAAACTGTCATTTAAAGATGGTGTGATACTATACAGAAAGAACCCTAAAGATTCTACCAAAAAAAGAAAAAAAAGAAAAAAACATTTAGAACTGATCAATGAATTCAGTAAAGTAGCAGGATAAAAAATTAATGTTCTGAAAAAGGTTGCATTTTTAATACATGAATGACAAACTATTAGAAAGAGAAATGAAGCAAACGATCCCATTTACAATTGCATATAAACAATAAAGTACATAGGAATAAATTTAACCAAGGAGTTAAAAACCCATGCTTAAAAAATTATAAAATATTGAAGAATAAAGTTGAAGAAGATACAAACAAATGGAAGCACATACTGCACTCATGGATAGGAAGAATCGACATTGTTAAAATGTCCATACTACCCAAGGTTAAGCTATAGATTCAATGCAATTCCTATCAAAATACCAATGGCATTTTCACAGAACTAGAACAAATAATCCTAAAATTTATATGGAATCACAAAAGACCCTGAACAGTCAAAGCAATCTTGAGAAAGAACAAAATTTGAGGTATCACATTCCCTGATTCAAAATATACTACAAAGTTTTGACAGCATTTTCAGTAATATCTTTTTGGAGATGTCTCCTCAGGCAAGGGAAACAAAATTAAAAATAAACAAATGAGATTACATCAAACAAAAAAGTTTTTGCACGGCAAAAGAAACCATCAACAAAACAAAAAGACAACCTACCAAATGAGAGAAGATATTTACCAATGATTCTTCTGATAAAGGATTAATATGCAAATATATAAAAAGCTCATATACCTTAACACCAAAATAAAACAAAAAAAAATCTGATTAAAAAATGGGTAGAGGACCTGAATAGACATTTCTTCAAAGAGCACATACAGATAGCCAACAGACATGTGAAAAGATGCTCACCATCACCAATTATCAGAGAAATACAAATAATTAAAATCACAATGAGATATCACCTTACACCTGTCAGAACGGCTATCATTGATGAATCAGCAAACAACAAGTGTTGGCTAGGATATGGAATAAAAAGAATCCTCATGCACTGTTGGTGGGACTGCAAATTAGTGTGGAAAACAGTATGGAACTTTCTCAAAAATTAAAAATAGAGCTATCATATAACCCAGCAATCCCAGGCCTGGGTAGTTATTCAAAGAAATTGAAACAGTAATTTGAAAAGATATATGCACCCCTCTGTTTACTGCAGCATTGTTTACAATAGCCAAATATTGTAGCAGCCTAAGTGTCCTCTGATAGACAAATAAAGAAGTAATACTTATATCCAATGGAATATTACTCAGCCATAAAAATAATGAAATCTTATAATTTGCAACAATGTAGAGGGACCTAAGTGAAATAAGTCAGACAGAGAAAGACAAATACCATATGATTTCATTTACATGTGAAATCTAAAAAGCTTGACAAACAAACAAAATGGAAACAGATTTATAGATATGGAAAGCAAACTGAAAGTTGCCAGATGGGAAGGATGGGAAGGGGCCTGGATTTAAAAAGTGAAGAGATTAAGAAGTACAACTTGGCAGTTAGAAAATAGTCACGGGGTTGTAAAGTACAGCACAGGGAATACAGCCAATAATATTGTAACTATGTATGGTGTCAAGTGGGTACTAGATTTATTGGGGCATCACTCCTAAGTTATATAAATGTTTAACTACTATGCTGTACACCTGAAACTAAATGTCAACTGTAATTGAAAAATAAAAAATACATAATGTAATATAACATAATATCTGTATGAATAAAATATATTATGTTAAGAAATAAAACCTATGTGTTCAAAGAATAATATACTTCGACTTAGTGATCTTTATACACAGCCATTCATATTCATAAATAATACATCTACTACACTTATAAACAGGAAGTGCACTTACAAACATTAAAAGTAATAAAAATAGAGTGTCTAGTAGTGAGAATTCCTTCTATATCTCTCTCTACCATAGGAGAGTTAGAGCAGCAGTTAAAAGAGCAGGTAGGCTTGTAGACTTTCAGGTTAGGTGACTTGTAACAAAATCTCTAATTTCTATTATTAAGTTTTGAAAACTTTGTTTTTCTCATCTGTAAATATTATCTATCTCAAGTCGTTTTGGTGAATGTTAAAATGAATTAATTAATACATGTAAAACATTTAAAAGAGTGGCACATAGTATGCAATGATTTCTATTTTTCTGGTGAAAGCTTGTCTTTCTTCACTTAAGTTCCTCTGTCTGTTGTGTTCTGAGTCTTGTTCCTTGCCCACCTCAGACCTGGCTCTTGAATCTTGTCTGTATTAAATGTCCTGGCCCACGAGTGATGGTTTCCTACTTCCGTACATAGCAAAAACAGATGTCTTCTCTGTTAACACTTCTCACTATCTTATTTAGGAATTTGGATCCAATCTCAGCTGCTGAATGTGTGTGTGTGTGTGTGTGTGTGTGTGTGTGTGTGTGTGTGTGTGTGTGTGTGTGTGTGTTTTAATGAGTTATTAGCTTTCTTTTACTTTTTGAAAGACCTGTATTTAGTTTTTTCATAAAACCCCTGTATATTTTTTCTCTGGTTCATTGCCTTTCTATCTCTATGTCATTGGCACTCTCAATTTGGATTTTTGTCAGTTCAGTTAAATGTTTTTTCTAATTATCCTGATTGCTCATTAGATTATTATAAAGGATTTTGAAAACTTCAAACTGATCCAGAGGAAAATAACTGCATGCTATAAGTTAATGGCAGAGAAATTAATTTCTCTGATTTTATTGTCTAGATACAGTTTAAAAAATACAAATTTGGAGTTATACTATTCAATTCTGTACCATTTTTTTTCACTTACATTATGAACACTCTCACTATATTATTTTCAATTGCACTGTTTTAAACATTGAATTAAATTCCCTTGAATAGACATGCTATAATCCACCCCTGGTTTTAATTAATAAAAACAGAAAAATATGGTTTATAAACCATAGTATTGAGAAATGATGGGTAATTTACTTTTGAGGAGCTGAACTTTAAATTACTTAAGTAAAAAAGTCAGTTTCCATTAGCAATAGCCAGAAGCCTGCCTCATGTTATTTACTTTAAGCTGCTTACATTGATTGGCCAAAGGACTCAGATTCATGTTGAAGATTTCAGATGCAAAAAGAAAGAAAAATAATAATAATACCTGAGATGGTGTATGGTGAGGTATACTGAGTTTTAAAATTTTTATTTTCATTACAATTTTATTTTCTTCAAATATGGGACAAATAGTGAAGCTGAATGTCAATGAGTTCTTATGATTTCCAACAGTGATTTTGAACTAATAAAAAAAATGATAAGTTAGTAAAATAAAGGAAGGTGCAGAATAATGTATGGGGTGCCACAAACTGAAATGCAAAAAGGAAAATCCATGAGCATGTGTGTTTTGATATATGTTTGCCATTTTCCTTTTTCATTTACACACCCCCACACATGACCTACTTGTATAGGGATAGAATGTGTCTGAAAACATTGACGAGAAACTCACCACAGAGGAAAACTTGTCATCGAAGGAGATTTTTTACTATATACTCTTCTTATATGTTACTTCTTTAAAAAACTAAACAAAATGAACAATAATGAAAATTTTTAAAGAGTAAGAAAGAAGCAAATATTTTTGACAAAGGTATAAATCTAGGGTTTGAACTTTTGCTTCAGTACTCCTTGAAATGAAATGGTCATACTGTCAAGGGAGAAACTTTATTCAATGTTCTTAATTTGTGAGTGTCGGGGCCTGTTTAGCATTTAGTAATGCCTTCTCAGAAAATGCGTTTAGAGGCAAACAAAATATATAAGAAAAAAGAAATCAGTCACATTGAAAAGAATTATCAATTTGTAAACTAAAACATTTGATACAAGAATGTATGAGGATCTTTATTAATGCCATAAATAAGATTTAATGACATATCTACTTCTGGAATTTTGAATTGTCTGCAAAAATTGTAGTGTGGGGGTATGAAATTATATACAATTTATATTAGTGACCCAGAACTCTGAATACTATGTACTATTGTTTGTTGCTTATAATCGTAATTATAAAAATGCTAAATTTCTGTTGCATGTTAGTAAAAATAAAGAAATATATATATATATATTTTTTTTTTTTTTTTTGAAACTCACATTCAGAGACTCCCAAAGTAGTATCCCTTGACTGTCTTGCGGGGCAGTGGCGGGTGGGGTATGTTAAGAATCCCTGTTGGTGGGGGAAAAAATTTGGAAAAACCCATCTAATAATACATAGTAAGGAGTATAGTGGAGTACGATGCCAGCCTGAGAAAATCTGAAGACTCACCGCAGAAGTGATGCTGGAGTCAGATCTTAAAGAACAAGCAAAATTTGCCAGATGAATGAGAACAGGAAAGAATATTTCAGGAGATGGAATGATGTGAATGAACAATAGCAGAAGAATGTGGAAGCAGGGCACATGGGGAACTATGTCTTAAATATGAGGTCCAGAGAGGGTGAGAGAAGATGAGGATGGAGGAGAAGACAGGTTATGCACTGGAAGTGAACCTTGTGAGTGTTGACGAGGGGTTTGGATTTTATTTGGTAAGAAATGGGGAGCCACTGAAGAACTGTAATAGAGGAAGTTGTACAATCTGGCTTTGAGTTTTCTATTTTCTGTTGGCTGCATCGTAGAGGATGGGTGTGAGTTGGTAGAAGACCAGAGAGGAGGGTACTTCAAGGTCTGAGCAAGCATGATTAGTAATGAAATAAGGATGTTCCTTTAGAATGGAGACAAAGGATAGAAGTGAGAAATATTTAAAATGTGTGGTAGACTGGATCATTGTTCTCTAATTTTTTTGTGTTTTCTCTGTTTTGGAATTACACAGCCACAGACTTTGCCATATGCCTTGCCCTAGAGGCAGAGTATATTTCCCACCCCTTAACTTTGTTTAGCCAATGGGGTTTTAGTAGACTTCTTATAAACAGAGGTTTCAAATGTGATTGTGCAGTTCACCATCTTGAGCTTCTGTCATCACCATGAAACAGACTGTAGGCAGTCTCTAGTTCAAGGATCAGACATGTGGAACACACTTGAATCTCACCCTCAGTCTGAAGCCAACCCCAGGGTTGGCTTTGCTTCCAGTCTGAAGCAAAGCCTCCCAACTAAGTCCAGCCTAAATCAGAACTGCAGTCACTCTGCACACCCATAGAAGTGAGAATACATGCTCGTTGTCAGAGACCACTGAGATTTTCAGGTTGTCTGTTGTGTAATAAGGTGATGAACAGAGATATAAAGTTAGAAGAATTCAGTGACTGAATGGATAAAAATTGAGCAAGATTTTCCAGGTTCTTATTAGCAAAACTGAGGGCATAATGTCTCCAAAAACTGATTAGGATTAGTGGAAATGAAACAGTTTTCTTGTGGCAAAAGTTAATGAGGTCAGTAAAAGACATTTTGAGTTGGAATTCCTTGGTGGGATGCCTGGATGAGAAAATTTAGCAGACAGTTGCATATATAGCTCAAAGCTTGAGAAGCTAGGAAGACTAAAGATAGAAAAGGGTAAATCATTAAGTTATAGTCAGTAGCTAATGCCATGAGAGGGAATAAGTTGTCTGAGGGAGAGAATGAGTAATGAGCATAAAACTGAGCCAAAGTAAAAACAGTGATCTCTCAAACACTTGGAACTGGATAGAGTAAAAGGAGCCAATAAAGAAGGCTGAGAAAAAAGTTGTTTATAGCTAGATGGAGAAGTACAATATTACAGAATAAGAGAGAAATGAGTTTCAGGAAGAAATAGAACAATATGATTGAACATTGCAGTGGTAGATTGGTGTAAAGGCCAGACTGCAAGTAGGCTAAGTACTGACTTTGAGAAGAAAATCTTACTTTTGCCAGAAATATATTCTTAAACCACTAATGACATCCATGTACCTTAACCATAAGTAGGTCTTAAGACAATGGAGTAGCATATTTAATGGAGATTATTTTCCTAATTAATGGAGCAGCATATATAAAGGAGACTAATTTCCTTTATTAAAGTCCATTATAATTTTTTAAATAAAATCTTATGGACTACTTTAAAACTCTATGTATAAAATAAAGTCTGTATTTAGACTCTTACATATCTACTATCTGGTTCTTAAAACAGTCATGAAGGTAGCAGCAGCAGCTGAATTGGCATTTAAACTCAGACCTCAAATTTGGAATCAAATCCCCTCATCCCTTTAGCTATATTATGCCATATTGGTAATGGCTACAAAGTCGGATATCAATTATGTGTGTGTTTCCACGTTTGAGCTATCTCATGAGCTTATTTGATCGATGAGAATCACTTTGGATATTACTGAAGGAAGACAAGAGGCTCTTGGAAGTAACTATCTTTTATTGCATCTGTTAAGCAGAAATTTAGGTAATCTGATATCAAGGTATGGTAAAATGTGTTTCTATCTCTGTTTTAACTATCATTATACTTTGCCTAAAAGGTCGAATATATTATATTCTAGCAACATTGGATTTAACTGAAAGCTCCCTAATAAATTCAATCAGAAGCAATTTGTAAAAATTGTTGAGAGACTGTTGTGTTTGTGTTTATAAGTGCCAAAATTTTGACAGAGTTTGGAGTAGAGAGTAAAGAGTAAGAAAGTCAGAAGTAGGAAAAGAAATATTTTCACTTTCTTTTGTAATTACTTTCTGGTTATAATATGCTTTTATTGGTCATGACACCACTCAACGACAACTAATGCTAGAAAATTAGTAAATGTTGGTGTATATACTTCTATTATTGTTTTAGAATACTCATACCTTATATCATATAAAAATTTATTACAATTTTCTGAGTTCTATTTAAAAGAACATTTTCTATTCCATTTAGTCTTTTATACAAGTGTTACTCAAAGTATCTGTGGCAAAGAACCAGTTTTGTTTTGTCTTTTAATCTAATCAGTTGCAAACTGATACTTTTATAAAACACAGGAAAGACTTATAACTAAAAAGAAATTAAAAAGACACACAGTGCAAATCCCAATTTCTAATTATTACTAGATTCAACCGATATTGTTACACTGTCAAATTATTATAAAAGTTTTTAAATGCTGAGTCTCAATTTTTGTACTCATCTCATGATAGGCTAGTAATAAACATCTCATCAACTGGTACATGTCTTCAGACTACACTTTGAGTATCCCTATACTATAGCATCGTTTTGACATTTTATATAACCTATTCCCCTGTTTATATATACAGAAATTTGTTCTGCTTGTCACTTGTGCCTTATTTACTTATTGGGTTTAAGCAGCGTCACGTTTTATAAAGACCAGAGTCCAGGGAGCAGTTATTATTAGAGGTGGACTCTATTAAATTGGAGGTGAGCAAGGAATGAAATTTAGTCAATAGAAACAAAATGAATACAATGCAGAAATTTGGACAAAGTATAAAAGTCAATGAGTGCTTTTAAAGAGAGACAGCCAAAACAAGGAGAGGAAAACTGGCAAAACAGTGGAATGGCTTCTACTCTTAGAGCTCAGAGATGAGAAGAGCAGAGAGTATAATTAGTCAATAACCAGAGAAAGTAGTCTGACCCATGAAAGGTTTCTATGAAATCATTATTTTCCAAACCAGGATACATGTAACACTGATAGTAAACAACATGTTATTTGGTGATACATATATAAGAATCTTTTTATTTTTATATTTATGAACATTCATAATGTTAGAAAAATCAAACTAGGCATCAAAATTCTGATATCATGGCCAGTATCACTTAGGTTAAGTCTAAGTTGTAAAGAGAGTTGAAAGAAAATAATACTAGAATAGATGTCATACAAATATAGCCTTGTGGAAATTACTCATTTTGAGAGAACTCTGTATTCAATACAATTTAAGCTCCTACTCAGAGTGAAAATTCTATATATTTTTAGTGATTGTTTTGCAGCATAATATACATCATAGAACTCTAGACCCTAGGAAAATGGGTAGAAACACAGAATAGTGAGGTGGTTTGAGTTACTTTTGCCATGAAACAAACCACCTTAAAATTAGTGACCTAAAACAACCAGTTTTTACTATGCTTCTCAATCACAATCATGGGTCAGGAATTCAGCCAGCACAGTAGGAATGGCTTGTCTCTGCTTTCCCATTGTTTGGGGCCCCAGCTGAGAAGCACTTAGGAAGAGAGGTTTGGAAGACTGGGAATCACCAGGAGATCTTGATAAAATACAAAATATGCACATTATGATTCAGAAGGTCCAAATAGGGAGCGGGTTGGCGATGGCCTGAGACTGATGTCAATGCTGCTGATTGCCAGGACTATAGTTTGAGGTGCTAGGACAGGAAGATACATTATATTTAGGGTTCTCATCCATGAGAAGAATTTCGAAAGTAACTCTAATTATAATTAGCTTTATATGTTTCTCCACACATAAACCGGTTCAAATAATTACAGTGAGTCAATTCAAATAAAGTAAGTTTATGATAAAGCAGAAAACATCTCCAACTTTTTACTAGAAACATAAAGATTGGCAATACCTAAGAGCGATTATAAGGGGATGTGAGATAAGTGAAATTAATGAGAAATGATAATATTACTATGGTGTTTACCAAATATTTGATTAGTTCATTTGAATTTATATTTTTGGTTTATAAGTCTAAGGCTCTTGAGCTACATCTTTTCTTTACACACTGGCTGGCATGGTTTTTAACCTCAGAATCAGAGACTAACTGAATGTTCAGATCAGCCGACCGCACACACAAATACACACCTGCTGATGTTAAATTTACTCCGTCCCAGTGGCATCTGAAATGCATGTGAAGAAACCATTCTAGACATTTCTATCAGAGTCCTAGCCCTTTAGTAATTTCCGAGCTCCGAGAGGAAAAAAAAAAGGCAACAGTGTGTAATTAGAGAAATCTATGATTTACACATTAACGAGCAAGGAAATGCAACCCACAGAGTGAGAATGAAATCGTGGCCAGCTAATAAGTGTCTGTACTTATTAAGGCTGGAGAAACAACCTACAAAACAAATCTAAGCCTTTCCAAACAGTGCAGGGCAATCATATTTGGCATCAGTTCCACAGGGAAGATGCTGCTTTAGCACACAGAATTGAGAAATGGGAGGAAGAGAGCCAGCTGAAGATACAAGTAAGACATTTTTCAGATATATCACAGGCAAGGGGAAGGATAATAGTGAGAAAAAGGAGACACTGAAGGCCATGGGGAAAAGGAGAGACATAAAATATGCCTTTTAAATCTCAGCCTTCATTCTGGAAGATGATAGGAACATTTTAATTTCAAAGTCATCCACAAGAACTTGGAGAATAGTCTTGATGGAAAATTTTTAGCAGGACTACATAGACCTTTCATGCCCCAAATCAAAAGAAACAAATGAACAATCCCTTGATGGTAACTTTGTTAAACACTGACTCTTTCTAGAAATGATGAAACAAATATTATTTCTGCCTTTGAAAAGTTTCCATGGAGTGGAAAGTCTACACATATGTATCTGCACACCCTCCAGCAGTCATGTGAGCAAGTTCAGAAAAACTCTGGGTCTTTTTCTCATTGAGAACCAGATACTCTACTTACTAGAATTAAGTGTGACCTTGGGCAAGACACTTCACCTCTTTAAATCTTTGGTTATTTGTCTTAAAATGGAAATGATAATATGTATAAGCCAAGATTGTTGGGAGAATTAAATATGAGAGTGCCAAAATCATATATATATATAATACAATTCCTAGGCTTGATGAACTTGTAGTGGAGTAGAAGAAACAGTATTGTAAAGCTTTACAGTGCAATGTGGTAAGTTTGTATCAATATGAGTCCAAGTTATTGGAGGAGAGTCAAGGATGACTCTTAATTATGGACAAGAAAATGCAATATTAAAGGGAATGGTGATCAAAATAGTCAAAAAGAGCTTCATGGAGACAGTGACATTCGAGACGAGTTTAAGACTTCAAAGACTAATTTAGGACCTAGTTTGATTCTTTATCTTATCCCCAGTTTCTAGCACAATGCCTGGTATGTAGTTTGAGGTTAATAAATTTATGAATAAATAGATAGATGAAGGTGGCAGGCACAGAGAGGAGAGTAGACTGAGCCTTTTGGACCAATGGTTATCAATCATGGCTGAGCATCAGAACAATAGGAGATTCTAACACTATATGTGGTATATTCTCTCAACCAACGCATTTTCTTATTAACACTTTGGTTTAGCAGGGGAGGAAACAATTATTCTTTTTCATACTATTGACTTCAAATATTTCCAGTGTGTTTGGCCAAATTTCCTTATTATTGTAACAGTCTCAAAGACCTATTTTGCATTTCTGAGGTAATTCAAGATGTCATATTTTTTAAATCCCTTCTGATCAGGTTTAAGATTTTGGAAAGTAGATCATTTTCTCTTAATCTAGGAAGCGTAAAGGAATATGTTTTCTTCAACTGTTTCAAAGTTGTTATTCTGTAAGAAAGAATGGATGACTTTTGGTGAAGAAATGAGTATTCTATTTTTTTAAATCACGTTTTTGCTTATAAAAAAGAAAGCAGTAATATTTATTGATAGATCTCCAACCAAAATCATTGGAAAATGAATAATTATACTACAAATTAATGTGCTGTAAACATTTGCTGTGAGTGACACTTGTTGTTATCATTGTTTTATTTGTTTACTTGTACATCATCATTTCCTATGGTTCCATTTAATTAGGCATTTTTTTTAATTGGTAGCAAATTTTAGATTGTCAAATGACTAAATTATCAAAGATTACTTTTAAAACTATGGCATTTGGAATCATGGACATTTTTTAATGGAATAAAAAAGAAGTGGCAACTCAAAAATCTATGAAGTTCTCAAATTCAACACAAATCAACATAGAAAAAGTATTCAAATGTAAGGGACTTTCTGGACATTGAAAAAACAACAATAAAAACAAAACAAAACAAAACAAAAACGCTTCTGTTTCTTGGTAGTCTTTCAAATCCAAGGACAATGCTGCCTGAACTGAATCTAGACTTCTTTGAAAACTGACATTTGACTTTAGAATTAGGGGACATGATATTGATTTTTTTCCACCAGAGGGCACCACAGACTACAATCCAGCAACTTTGCTTGTGGGTCTGGGTCCATAGACGCAACAATCCAAAGCAGCTATTTTTTAGGTTTTATGTTATTACAGCAAGGGTGGTTTCTAAGGTTAACAAATGAGCATTATTGATTTTTCAGTAAGGTAGGATTTATAGTAAAGACATTGATTTGACTCTATACCCTTCTGACATTTTTACCTTCGAGATGGGGCGGGGCGGGGGGCGGTGGGGAAGAGTCTTAATGTTATATTTATATATGTACTTCCACAGGGCTATTCAGAAATTAAGAGAAAAATGCTTTTGCTGCAGGGACTCATGACAAAGTCCACCTGTGGTTTTGCCTGAGATTCATCTTGGACAAGGATTTGGAATTTGTGGATTCTGTGAAATTGTCATAGGTTTTCATATCCAAGAAAGCTACAAGGAAGCAAGGCCCTGTCCCCTCGGGTGTTTCTCTAGCACTCACAGCTATGTGTGTCCTTTCATGTCCAACCCAGCAGTGCACTGAGAAATTCTTGCCTTGTTCATCACAGATGTGGCCCCCACTTATCATCTATTGAAAAGCCAGACTTTGCCCTGAATCTTTGACAATCAAATGCTTCCAAGCCGCCCTCCAGTTTGCTTCAAATACTGGGCCTGTAAAGACAGATTTACTTGTACTACTTTTGTACTCTGAGGGGCAAATTTTATGAGCTGAAAGCTTGCTTGCAGTCTCCTATGAGTGTTCAATAAGCCAAAGTGCTTGTGAAGTATAACCCCCATGGCTGCTTTCTACTGGCTGATTAGGACTGAAAAAGTGCATTTGAAAATGGAGTGCCATTTGAAATTCATGGGCTGGCAGGGATCACAGCTGATCATAATTTCTCATGTGAAAATGTGATTTCCTTCCCCCTGTTTCCTCTTGTTACACTACTGAAGAGTATTAAGTAAGTTTCCCAGCCTGTGACAAGGGACTTCTACCATGGTGATGCTGGGAAACAGTTAAAAGAAAGAAAGGCATCAGGTTTCCAGGCTCTGACTTCTTGTAAAAGGGAGGGCTTATGGAATGATAAATCTTATGTGAGGAGAAAGCAAATGCTTCTAAACTGCTTAAGTCACTTCTCAATTTTAATACTTTTGGATAATAATGGGAGCTTGTTTTTGTCAAGTGTCTTAGTGAGATGACACAGCTTTTCACACAGCTGATTGGGCCCCTGAAGGCTTAATGACCCAACCATCTTCTGCAAGACTCTGCGTAGTAATTGTAACTGTTTCTATTTTCATACAACCCTTAAGAAATTACTAAGCCATTTAAATATATAATTAAGTAGACATCCACATAGCATGAATTATTTTGTTAAGGAACTTAACTTTTCTTATGGCTCTCCTCCTCTCCCTTACAATATATTTTTTTTTTTTTTTATTCTAAGACTTCCCAATCCTAGACTATTTTAGGCCTTCTTCAAAACCTAAGTCCTTTCCCTGAAGAATTTAATTATGAGAATTCATGACCACCACATGTTTGAGCAATTTAATGGGAAACATAGACTCTCAAACTGGGGGTCGCAGCTCGAATAAATAGTAAGGAGGATTAACAGGTTGTGATCAATAATTTAAAACTCTCGATATGAACATACAGTCTGAGTAAAGCAGTGTATCCATTGCATTGGAATTATATCAACCAGTGTGGTTCCATTGATCAGAATCTATTTGGCAGTTAAGTATTTTGACAAATAAAAATAGAAACTAAGATAGTTGCTGAATAAATACATGGAGTTCTCCATCAACTATGCATCCCTTCCCTTTTTATTGTTTTCTCTCTTTTCTTACTTTCGAAGCATTTAAGGAATCGAAAGAGGTGTTATTTATACTTCTCATTCCCCATTTTCTCCACAACCCCCAATTATTTTTTTTTCTGCCTTCGAATCTTACTGAAACTACTTGTTCAAGTTACCAAGAGTTTCTGATTGCCAAGGTCAATAGAAGCCTTAAAGTCCTTACTTGATTTTCCTCTCTGTAATGTCTGGCATCATGGACTTCCTTTATTCACATAGTTCACCTCGTTTAACTTCATCTCTCTAGCCATTTCCTCTCTGCCTATATCCTCTTCCTCTTCCTAACCTTACACATTCTCCTGCATTTCACTCTTATTCTTTCTATCTCAGTATATAATTCCCCCAAGTCTCCTCACTCTGACTCCAACTGCTATTTATATAATGATTTTTTTTTTTTTTTTGCGGGGGGCGGGGAGGCGGGGACAAGGGGCTTTTCTCTGGTTCAGACTTCTGAGACTCAGCCTCACATTTCTGTCTCCTGAATTTCTCCACCTAGATGTCTGGAGTGGAGACAATGCTATGTGTCCACCAAAACTGTCGCTTCCTTTTTTATATTTTATTGGGCACATATTTACTGGCCTTCTCTCTAGTTATGTGGGGCCATGCGATAGACATATGGCCAAGGGAATATGGATAGGATCAACACGTGTCACTTCTATTTTTGGTCCCTATAACACCGTGCCTGACCCTCTACACTCTCTCTTCTCTGACTACACTGGAGATGGTGGTGGCACAAGATCCACTAGCCAGGAACATTTATGCCACATTTTGCTGGAATGAAGAATAAAATTGTGTTAGACCACTGAGAATTTAAGTTGTTAGTTACAGCAGTTAGATCATCGTGATTATGACCGTGTGACAGAGGACCCGGTATCTCTAAAACAAAATTCATCTTGCTCCACAAAACAAAATCCTCATTTCAGGTAATGGGACCCCAAGTAGCCTAAACCAGAAATTTTAAAGACTCAAAACTTAGCCTCCAACCTTCTTGCCACATCTAGTGTCTCGCCAAGTCATATTAATTTGACCTCTTTAACATTTCCACAGACACTCTCTAGTTCAAGCTCTCATGGCTTCTAGTATACACAATTACAAAGGCTTCCTAATTGTTCTCTGCTTTTAGTCTCTCTCCTCATCTTCACATTCATTGCCCATGCCCTTTGAAGGATGATCCTGTTTATTGTAAAATTTAATCTCACCAATTTTCTGTTAAGAAATGAAAATATGTATATTTTAGAAATTAAGAAAAACTCAGAAAAGTATTAAATAGAAAATAAATATCAATTGCAATCTCATTACTCCAATACAAAGCAATTAAACATTTGTTCATGGGCTTCCTATGTTATTTTTGTGTGTATGTTTGTTATTATATACGGTATTTTAAATTTAATTTTTATCAAAGTAATACATGTATAAATTTTAAAAGTTCTTTACTAATACTATGTAGTAAAAAGCCACAGCTTTCTGTCTCATCCCTCTTTCTTTCCAATTCCACCCCCTCAGAAGAAAATGCTTTTAAGTAGTTTAATGATTTATTCAGTTGTTTCTCTCCATATCCCTAACTGATAGGCTTCTACTGTTATGCCTTGATTTTTTAATTACATATGTTATCTATTGACTTCGTGTAATGGAAATGAAGATTACATTCTGTTATATCTCACTCCCTCACACAAACCTTCTACATGACATAAAATTATGCCACTCTTTTAGTTAAATCAATATTGGTATTTATATTATTATTACTCTGTAAATATTATTCAAAATCGATCTGCATAAGCTACACTGATTATATTTCTTTTCTTGTTCAAGTTTTTCTTTTCCTTGAACTTAACAATTGCCTTTATTTCTTGTCTTAATTTTCTATATTTCTACCACAAATGTATCTCTATATCCTCAAAAGAATCAAAGATTTTTTTCACTACATAAAAGCAGATTAGACATTCAATTAAATATATATTGGGGGCACTTTCCCTAATCAAATTCTTCATATTCATGTTCTAATCTAGACTACATTTTTAGTATCCAGAATATATAAGTAATGCTTAAAAATCAATAAAAAGAAGAAAGAAAAAAAAAAAAACAAGAGAAAAATGGGGGGAGGGGGAAACAATGTGAAAAGGCTATTTACAAAAGAGGAGATCATACCAGTAAATACAAAAATTTGCTCCATGGGTATTGGCAAAATTACAATGCTTTATGATTTTAAGTTTAACAAAAAATTAAATTGGTACAACCTTTTGGGGAAGTGTATCATAATCTAATGAAGATGCAGCACGCATAACCTGCATAACACACTGCAGACATGCAGACATGCCTAACACAACTCACTAGAAGTTATATACCCATAAAGTAACTCTTGCTCATATATATTAGCAGATACGTACACTTAATGCATTTTGCAGCATTGTTCTTAATAGTTTCTAATGGGAATAATTCTAATGTTCATCAATAGGACAATGGATAAATAAATTATGATATGTTTATGCAGTAGAATGCATTTCTACATATATATGTATATATATTATTGAATCTCATATCACTAATGCAGAGGAATGATAAAATGCCAATTTAAATATAGGAATTATTCTTGGAAAAGTATTGAGTATGTGATTGGGTAAGAATACACAGAGAACTTTAATTGTATTAACATTTTCTTCTGAATTAGTGTGGTAACTACATTATATTACTTATATCTCTTTGTGAAATATTTCATAATACATGAAAAATTGGAGTCAAATACAAGAGAGCATATTTGGCATTATTTTTGAGTATGTAGAAATTGGATGATTTCATTGGTTTCAGGGTCCCCATTGATTCTCCAGAAAAAGGATCGTAAAAATAGTATTCCTCAGAACAAAAAGGAAAGGGCTACTTGATTTTTTTCCTTCTCTCTAAATTTCTCTTAGAGACTGTATGGTATTTTGGGAATAAGCCTCCTGGCTTCATCAGTGGCTATTGAGCAATTTCATTTTGACTCAAGGGAACTTTATACCTGAAAGTATATGAAACAGTAATCAAGTAAATACTTGATTTCGAAAAACGAGTTTTGAATATGTCACTCCATCATTACAACCAGGAAATGCCTTCAGAAAAATTCAGCCATCTGTAACCCCAAATCTTGCAGACCTGTGTGGAAATGTTGAAAGTCTTTCCAGAATTGTACCCACTTTATCGCTGTAGGAATTCAACTTGCTAATTAAGCTGAGGTACTCTGCTAGTGATATTTATCAGCAGAATTTCTAATTCAGTCCTGATGCTTCTGCGTGAGTTTCATTCTGGACTGCAAAAATCTCTGCATCAATTAGTGAATATTTTATTGTAATGATAGAAGGACTGTAACAGGCACACAGATAAAGGGGACTGCATCAAGTACCAGATCCCATCACAGTTCTACGGGATGCTTTGTGTTACTCTGTTCACCATTAAAAGGATTCTATAAAGTTCTGCAGGGCAAATCATCAACTTAGAAACTGGAGCTCTCGAATTCAGCCCCAGTTTTACTAATTTTTTGTATAGTGGTGTGGTAACTCCAAATCTTTCATCTTTACATACTAAAATGTTAAAAGGTTTACAGCACTCACAAAGATATAGTAAGGCTTCCTAAATGTTTAGAAATTCCAAATAATAAGCTGTCTTTCTTCTGAAGCATTCAAGATACTAAAACTAATTAGGTGCTATCTACTTATTAAATTCTAGATGATGAATGTTTTTACTGAGTTTTGAAATTCTGGGGAAGAATTCATGAGGCATAATTATCCTTGGCAGTGAATAGTATACATGATGAATACATGAAAAAAAAAATTCAAGTCATTATTGTAGCATATTTTATCTATTTTACTGACATGACGGGAAAAAAAGGTACTGTCAAAATTGAAAGGTACACCCAACATAAGGAAACATTGATATATCTGAATGTTTAGGATGAACCCTCAGGACAGATCCTCAGGATATCATGTGAGTTGAAACAAAGAAAAATGAAAAGCTTCTTTATTAGCTAATTTGTATATAGAAAAGCCAGTTTCCAAAACCAGAATCAGTCTTCCCTAGAAATATTCTAGGGGCTCAGAAAGACATAAAATTTGCCCTTCAGGAGAGAAAAAAAAGGGTTAAGGACTTGGAAGAGAATGAAACACAGTACCCATGATTACAAAGTTACACACCCCAAATTTCTAGTACTATTGCTTAAAGTCTGAAGGCAGTTCCAGGGCACAGAAGCGACCGTTCCGGCGGCTTTCTCTACAGGAAGAGAGTGGCATTGTGTCTCGACTGGCAGACTGACCATGGCAGCACCCATCCTCCCTCGGAGAAATGTGAACTTTGTTTTAGAGAGAGATTTTTCCTTTTTTATGTCCTGGTGGGTTATATCACAGCTTACTCCATCAATTATAAGAAGCAAATTAATAGCACTAGAACAAAAATTACATTTCAGTGATTGACGATAGCTTCTAGGTGAACCAAAGAATGCTTACTTTTTACAAGTGTAACATGATTTAGAGTTTAGGAGGTGTTTTTATACTCTACCAATTTCAAAGTCAGAGACCAAAGACCCGTTTTTATAGCAGTTTTTCCAGATATAGGCATATTTGTGTCTTTCAAATTGTCTTCTGTATAAGAACCACCTAGGCATCTCCCAGTTTCAGGTGTATTTCTTAAAACTTTTCGGGGAAGAGAATCTAGAAAACTCGAAAGAGTCTTGTTTGAGATCTGTATTATTTTAATTCTAAGTGAATTAAAGTCAATTCCATATGGCTTAAACTCAAAGTGAGGAGTGTATTTGATTTAAAAATCAAGGAAAAGTATATAACAGAATTCAGAAACATCTGGAACTAAGAACTTGAATGACAATAGGACTGTCCCCCTTCCTCTCATTTTTGCTTTAAGTTCCAATTTCATTCTCTTTCCTTTAGGCCACGGCTGGAACTGTGCTGACTTATGTTGTCTCTAATTTCTAATTAAAAAAAAACAAAAAACAAAAAAAAACAAAACGAAACCTAAAAATCCAGGGGAAAGCTTTGACATGTTTAGGGTAGGTAGGGATAGGGATGAGAAGAGTAAAAACACTGATAACACCTATGAAAACCAAATGGTTATAACACAGAGAAGTGCAACATACCAAATAAGATGGGGCCATTCTCAGAAGAAATAGCATTTGGGGCAGACAAAATAGGAGGTATCTATGGTGAAATCTTATTGAATCTTTAAACATTTGCAATTTGTAGCTAAGAAGACAGATTTAGAGTGGGGTAGTGATTTATTCAAAACCATGCAGCTCCTAAGTAAGAGAGAACCGTGACTTCAATCTGGATTTCTTATTTCCAAGCTCCTTCTCTTCTTTAATATATTTCCATGTAATTTAATCTACTGGTTAGCAGCTAGAGCTTGACGTCTGTCACATGACACTGTGATGTCTTAATGATTTCTTGGGAGGACACATGAGGTTTTAGCTCAGGTTTGGGGTTGGCCTCAAATGTACATTCTTTGAAGACTCCTGTATTCTATGTTTTAAGGCAGATATTTTTGTAAATAATGATCATTTTATTTCTTCTATGTAAATCTTACCATTCCTCTTTCATTTTGTTTGGTTTTCTTTCTTTATATTATTGCCAGACTTCTAGGACCATATTAACCACTACTAGTGAGAGTGGGCTTACTAATTTCATTGCTAGTCTTACTGGGGATGCATTAAGGTCTCCTGGTCAGAGCAAATGTGTGTTAGAAATTTTCGGTGCATGATCTTAGTGAAGTAAAAGAGGTTCTTTTCTAATCTTAAACTCTGCTAAGAATTTGTTATTAAGTCTTAAATAATTACTGAAATTTATTAATTTTTTTTCTGAATCAAATGAGATAATCATCTTTTTTTCCTTGTAGTCCATTAATGTGGTAAATTAAGCAATGCATTTTCTAATTTTAACTCAATTTAATGAGGCACATTTTTGGATTCTCGGGATTAGCCATACCTGGCCATGATTTTTAATATATAAATACATTGTTGGATTCAGGTAGCTAAAAGTCAAATTTCTTCAAGTGTCTTACAAGCCTCTATTATACTCTCTCATCCCTCTTTTTTCTGTGCCTCACCCCATTATATCTCTGACTTGAGTTCCTTCTACTGTTTTCATGAACATATATTGTTTGTCATTCCAGTCTTTTTGCTATTCCTCAAAACCGCCAGGCAAGTTCTCACCTCAAAGCCTTTGCATTTGCAGTTTCTTCTGCCTAGAAAGAACTGTATTTAGATATACAAATACCTCACTCACTCAAGTCTTTACCTAAAGTTCCATCTTCTCATTGAGGCCCACCAGAACATTCCTATTTAAAATTGCGACCTATCCGCTCTGAACAGTCTCTATGCCCTTTCATTGCTGTATTTTACTGTTTTAACTACATTTTCTTACTTTCTGTATTCTCGATGCTCTGACATTTGTGACTACACTAATTGGGGAGAAATTGCCTGCCCCCCTCTGACTCCCCCACTTCCCCGCATCTAGCCAATTTTTAGAGAACAAAGCACTCACCCAGAGCAAACCTTTCATATACAAACTAACCAGTTCTGAACCCACGTTTCCAACCATCTCCTTTATCAAACCTTCATACATGGAGCTAATATTTCTCCTGCTTTAAATCAACCCAGGGCCAGGTTCCAGACAACTAGGGATAGCCCCTATGCCCAAAGCCCACCAGAACTATTTAAACTAGCCATTCTCAAGTAGTTTATCCTGCTTGCCTTGCCTTTCCCTCAGAAACCCCAAAAAAGGCTTTGGCCTGTTCTTTCTCTTGTCTCTCTGCCTCCTGACTCATCTTGGTGCTTCCCCATGTGGTCCCGAAGAGCATGCTGGGCTTCCTGTTGCTAGGGAACTGTAAGTATGCATTTATTTCTTCATGACGGTCATTTCCATGTCTGCATGTCTTACCGTATCTGATTAGAGCACATCTCAGATACAAATTTTAGACCATTCACGTCTTATTTTTTATCACTTAGTATATGACACGCTTTACAGTTTAATTTATATTGTTTATTACAAATTTCCCCAATTAGAATGTAAATTCCTTAAAGCAGGAATTTATTTTGTTTTCTGTTTTGCTTTGTTTGTTTTGTTTTTCACTTCTCTATCTCCATTATCTAAAACGATCTCTAGCAAATACTTGGCTCTCAATAAATATTTATAAAATGAATGAATAAAATATTAATGAGTAAAATGAATATGTACTTTGCCTTGTTTTATTGTTTCCAAAACCAGGTAAGAAAAATAAGAAGCAATTAATGTTGATATTTTGATATATTTTCTTTCACTCAATTTAAGCATTTTTATTTACAGCTGACTCTGACAACGACCATTTGAATGTTTGTTAAGCAACTGCCTAGTTTGTACCAGCCATGGGCCAGCAAGGCTGACGAAAATAATCACTATTCATTCTTGTCTACAGGCAGTTTTCAGTCTTCAATTTCTTAATCTCCTATTTAATATTATGTTATGGGCATTTTCTCTTGTAATAAAAACAAAATAGCCATTTAAATTAATTTAATGGCTATGGAACGAAGGACTCAAAACAACCTCCCACCTGTTACATTGAGCCAGCAGACTTGCTTTGTTTATAGACATACATTTAAATAGTTTCAAGTAATTTAAAACTTGAGCCATTTAACATTAAATAGTCCAGATTTTCAGCTGCTCTAGAAAAATAAAAAATTTCAGAAAAAGGAGCCTACATTCCCAAAAGGAAACTAAATGATTCTTAGAGCTAAATGGCAGCATCTAATTTAGACTGGGTATTGCCTTGTCAGTAGAGTTTTCTTTTATCTGCCGGCTTTACTTTTTTATATTAACTGACTGGCCTCTCCTCATTTTGAATTCATAACCTCTGTATGAAGTATTACATTATATGAATGGATTATAATTTTCTTAGTTGTTTCTTCAAGGTTAAACAATTAAGCTATTGCTAAATTTTCACTGTTATAAACAATGAATAAACACCTCCCTATATGTGAGATTCTTTCCTAAGGGTAAATTCCTAAAAAGAAAATTACTAAGTTGTGAGGTAGAGATATTTTAATTGCTTTTTGAAAAGAGTGTACATTTTTCTACTCCCAGTATATACAGGATGTATCTTTTAATGATGGTCTACTGAAGCTACATTTTAGAATGTTTTAATCTTTACTAATTTAGTAAGCAAAAATTATATTTTAACATGGATTTCTTTGATTTCCAATGAGATTAAACAGTTTCAATATTTTATCGGCAGTTATGCAGTACTATTTGCAAATTGCTTTGATTTTTAATTTGCCACATATTTATGTTTTATATGAGCTCTTTCTATATTAATTATATTAATGATTTCCTCACTGTATTTCCTGTATATATTTATGCTTAACTTTGTCTATGCTTTCTTAAATAAGCAGAAGTTATTTACTTTTTCATATTCAAACTAAAAGATATTTTTATTTCTTCTTTGTTTTTTAGTTAACTATATCCTTTCTTATAGAGGTGAATTAAATAGCTACACGTACATTACAATTTTTATGACTGAATAGAAACACTTGACTTTTTATTACTTTGCAATTTGTTTTGATGTAAGGTAAGACTTAAAGTTTGTTGTCATTGTTGTTGTCAATTTACATGGATTTATTTATTTTTTTACCAACATGAAATCAACATTCTGAAAAATATTTGTTAAATAATCCCTTTTAATTAATTTTATATCTCACTTAATGTGCATTAAATTTTTATAAGCATTAGATTTTATATCTAAGTGATATTACTTTGTTTTCTAAATCTACCTCTATATTCTTGTCATTTTACTATTAAAATTTGATAGTAAAACTATGGAGACAATAAAAAGATCAGTGGTTACCAGGGTTGAGGGGAAAGGAGGGATGAATAAGCAAAGCACAGAGAATTTTTAGGACAGTAAAAACACTCTGAATGTTACCATAATGATGGATATATATCATTCATTATACATTTCTCCAAACCCATAGAATGTATAACACTAGAGTGAACCCTAAGATAAACTATGGACTTTGGATGATTGTGATGTGTCAATGTAGGTTCATCAATTGTAACAAATGTACTCTGTGGAGGATGCAGATAATGCGGGAGGCTATGCATGTGTTGGGTAGGAGGGTATATACAAAATCTCTATACCTTCTCTTCGATTTTGCTGTGAACTTAAAATATCCTCCTGAATAAAGTCTTAATAATAATAGTAAAACTTTATAGTATACTTTAGTAGCCGAGTTCTTATAATTTCATTTTTAAGCAGTCATTCTTATTTGCTTTTAATTTTGCTAGACAAAATTTATAATTATAATTACAGTAGAAAATATTGACTGAACTGAGTTGGGTTTTTTGAAAAGATAAGCAAAAACAACAAACCTTTTCTAGAGAGAAGACTGAAATAATTAAAACCAGGAACGAAAGAGGAAACTTTACAACAGATACCACAAAATTTTTTAAAATTACAAGGGACTAGATCAATAACAACAACAACAACAACAACAACAACAACAACAACAAAAAGAGATTAAATCACTAATCAAAAAACTCCTAACAAAGAAAGCTCGAGACCAGATGGCTTCACAGGTGAATTCTACCAAACATTTAAAAAGGAATTCATACCAATGCTTCTTAAACT
>NW_011888782.1:14898155-14903591 GCF_000151845.1 Pteropus vampyrus
CATTTAAAAAGGAATTCATACCAATGCTTCTTAAACTTTCAAAAAAAAATGTAAGAAGGAACACTTTTAAACTTATCATGAGGCCAGCATCATCCCTGATACCAAAGCCAGATATAGTCACCACAAGTAAAGAAAAACTATAGTCCAATATCCCTCATGAACATAAATGCACATATTCGCAACAAAATATTGGCAAACTAAATTCAATAGCATATTTAAATGATCATACACCAGGACCGTGTGGAATTTGTCCCTGGGATGCAAGAATGGTTCCATATACTCCAATTAATGGATGTGATATGCCACATCAATAGAATGAAAGATAAAAATCACATAATCATCTCAATAGACTCAGAAAAATTATTTGAAAAAATTCAACACCCTTTCATGATAATACTCAACACAATAAGGTTCATTTTAAGAAAATAACTATAATTTTAGGTTTCAAAAAATCTTGTTAGATTTCTAATTGGGATTATGTCAAACAGACACATAAATTTAGGGATAATTGACATTTTAATAATATTAACACAGCCATTTCAGTAAAATGGTAGCCTCTCCATTAATTTAACACTTCTGTTATATATCTCTGTAAAGTCTTACAGTTTTTATTTTTAATAAAAATCCTGCACACATTTGGCTACAATTATTATTGTCTATTTTTTTTATTTTGTGGATATTTTGAAGAGAATATTTTCTATTACATTTTCTAACAGATTTTTACTGGTATTCAGGAAAACTATTTCAATATACTTTTCAAGTTTTGTTATAATTCAATGGACATACAATATTTCATAAATTTAAGATGTACAATATATTAATTTGACACATTTATACATTGCAAAATGATTATAATATTTTCATTAGCTAACACCTTCATTCCATCACATAAATACTATTTCTTTCATAGTGGTGAGAACATTTAAGACATACTCTCAAGTATATGATACAGTGTTTTTATTTTTATGTACCTTTCTGATATTTGTTTTCACTCCTGAGTTGACTCGATAGATTTTCTATACATTCAATATTATAATTGCTAATAATATTTTTCTCTTCTTTCCAATTGTTATAATTCTTATTTTTATTACATCCCTTATTGTCTTGGTTATAACTGCCAGGAAAACATCAAAAATATTAATAACATTATAGATCTTTCCCTTGATTATGGGTTTAATAAAAAATTTCTATTTTTCATCTTCAGGTATAATATTACCTATTGATTTGCCAATTTTTTCACCAAGTTAATAAATACTTTTTTACTAGTTTATTAATTATTTTTATATGAAATTAGAGTTAAATTTAAACCTCTTATTTTCTAGCATCTAATGAGACAGTTGTACTTTTAAAATTTCACTAGTTTGTATTATACAGCAAATAATTAGTTTTTAAAACAATAAATATATCTTTGCATTTTTGTACTTTAGACTGAATTATTCTTTTGTTATACAGTTGAATTTTGTTTACTATTATAAAAAGGTTCATATTTATAAATGAGAGTACATAATAGAGAGTTTTTTGTGTGTGTCTTACAGTTGTCAGTTTTAAGGTTAGATTACAATTGAATATCAGTCTCTCTCTTTTTCTATTTCAGAATTGGCCTCATTGAAAAGATAACATTTGAGCAAACATTTGAAGGAATTAAGGGAGTTAGCCAAACAGCTATCTGGGGAAAGTATTGAAGGCAGAGAGAACGGCCAGTGAAAAACTCTTTCTTTGGTAGTAATTCCCTTCAATATACCAGGCATGGCATTGGATACAGGAGTTTAAAGAGGAATAAAACAACAACCTAGCCCTTGAATCTGGCAATGAAAGAACATTGACTTTTCTGTTACAGGAAAACAATTGAGAGAAAAAAGTGCATAGTGCTTTTGAAGGACATAAGAAAGATTTCTAACTCAAGCTGGGGGCAACATCTGAAAAGAACTCCTGATGGAGACATCACTTCATATGGAAGAGTGAGTAGGGCTTACTCAAATAAAGGAGCAAGATCTGTGTGAGAATAAAATGTATATTATAAGCAGATTAAAACAGTTGAGTATAATGTGAATAAATAGTTCAAGAAGGTGGCAATGACAGATGAGGTGAGAAAGCTAGAAGAGCCCAAATCATATTGTGTTATACAAGGCAGTTTATGTCCATGTGCCATTAAGGGGCTTATGTCTATACGTCATAACGAGGCCACTTAAGAGCCTGAGGCAGGGAAAAATTCGACTACATTTTGTTTTAGAAAAATGACTGACCGTTGCATGTAAATAATGTTGAGCTTGGTTGGAGCAAAACTGAAAGCAAGGAGTTGAGTTAAGTTTCTGTCGATCATCCAAGCGAAGGTTGAGGCAGAAGTGAACTAAGTCAGAAAGAGGAGAACAAGGACCGTGGATCTGAAAGCTGTTAAGTAGTTAACATGAGCAGGCATGGGCGACTGACTGCACAGAGAAGGAAGTGATAGCTTGGAGTTTAGAGTAATTTCTAAATTTCCAGATTGTATGATTGGGTAAAAGGTGGTTACATTCCAAGATGGGTTCCCTCGCAGATAAAAAATGCTGGAAAAGAGGCAAATGATACAGAAAATAAGTACATCCATCAAGGACTTAGTGTTGAATTAAAGGAACTAGATTCAAACTTCCAAATGTGCTGTGCTCTGTGTATGTGTAGCTGTTTTAATTCCTTTTCACCAAAAATAGTGTACATTTTCATGATATATTAGATTGGAGAGCCTGTTTTATTTTGTACTTGACACAACATAGGTACATGTTTCCAATAAATTATAAATATATCCAGAGGGCTTGTTTAGCAGTTGAATATCCTGAGGCATAACTCATTCCCATGATGAGCTAATAATCTGATAATTTCAGATCTTTAATGCTAGAAGTATTAGTGAGAGCAGTTAAGTAACTTTTTAAAGACTCTATTAGTCATATTTGTCTTTTAACTTTTACTAGACTATGAATTTCTTTCATCATCCCTTTCTCCTACACACACAAACCTTCTTGACTTAGGTAAGCGTCAATGATGACCTTTTGATGTGGTCATTCAAAAGACAAACTTACCATTTCTAAAGGGATCGCCTAGTAGGAAGAAAATTGCCCTTCATTTTTGAGAGAAGGTTAAATGAAGCCAGAGGTGCCTGTGTTCTACCTCATTGAACCTCCCCCTCAGGCTGCTCTTGGAGTTTTCTCCCACTGGGCTGAGTCCGTGCTTCCCATTATGTGAGCCCTCAGATGTGAAAGAAGCAGCAGCCTCTCTCAAGCAGGAGCACAGGCAGGGGAGGCTAGGGAAGCTGCCATTTTGGGGTGAGGGAAGGGGACCATGGGGGGATAAGCTGCCTAGGGAGGGGACAGTGAAGCTCTGAACTTGCTGGGTCTCATGGCACCCAAGGCAGAGCACAACTCCCCAGAGGAAGAGAGGATCAGAGGAAAATGGCGCACAGGGTCAACATGACAGAGGAGTGACAAAAATTTTAAGTGGGCTGATGAGATGCAATCGTGCAGGAAGCTATTCTGAGTGCAGTTCTGAGAACTAATAGCTCTGACAAAAATTCACAATGAGTGACTCTTGGATAGCCCCAAATATCTGGGAAATTTTGAGCATGGTTTGGTTTATGTGACTTGACAATGGATTACATGCTATAAGGGATTTCCTGATGGAAAACTTTCAGCATTTGTATTAATTAAGTAATTGTCACAGATCCGTTCCAGTGCTTTATTTCCTGGTAGGTGACTTTTGGTACACCTGATAATGTAAAAACCAACTCTAAAATCATACCACCACATGAAAATTCTGACGAGAATGAGTTTCCACTTACAGAATCACTATGCATTAGGCACTGATTAACTTCATAATACCATAAAGTGGATATGGTTACAATCATTCTGCAAATTAGAAAATTGAGATGAAAGAGGATGAGGGAGTTGTCCAAGTGTTATATGTACTGCCATACAATAAAATACTGGAGCTGGGATTCATTGTCTGGCTATATTTATTCTTTGATTTGTCTTCCCACTCCCTACATTTCTGAAAAACAGGGTTGGGTGATTTTAAACCTTTGTAGTGGAAGATAAAAAGCATGGAAACAGCAAAGTCAAAGAAAGCTTACAACTTCTAGGATGTTGACAATCTATATGAAACTTTTTAGACATCTCATTATTTTCTTAAAAAATATGGCTTAATCAACTTGGGAAACAAATTCATTTTGGGATCAGTAATGCAGGCCAAGGTTTATATATGAAAGCCAAGATTATTTTTGAAAACCAAGGTTTTTAAAGTTTGCGAATAGATAGATCCAAATAGTGTGGCAACTTGAAAAAAAAATCATATGATTAAATTTTTTGATATCCACTGAAAATTCAAAGTGAAAATAAAAATGGAAGAGGATGTAATAGAAAGATATGCTCTGCCTCTCTGACTCCATCTCATTCAAGCCTGCTTTGTTTCTGTGGCCTTAAAGCTAATAGCTCCTGCTTAGTCTTACATATAGACATTAGTAGAGGAATTCTGCTTGTGGCTTGAGTTTTACAAAAACAACTCCTTGCCACAAAGTGTCTCTCTCAAGGAGTTAAGGGAAGTATGCATTTCTTATCAAAGATTTGTAGGAATCTCCAGATCTGACTCACATCAAATAGAGTCAACAGACTAAACACACTCTTCCTCAGACCCCTGCTGGCACCCAGATGATGGCCTCTTGTCCCTCTCATTTCCCCTTCCTTTGACATAAAGGAGCCCTGAACTCTTTAGTTTCTTAATATGGATTTGAGATACCATTACATCTCACATCTTCTCGGTTGCCGCTTTCTCGATCAATAAACGAGACGTTTTGACTTTTGGTCTTTTGAAGTGTCAAGCACACATACTTTGGACTGGTTACAAGGGAAAATATTTTATTAACCCTGGAATTTATAAAAGTGGTCCTAGCCACAGGTGAAACCTTCAAGGCATTTCTACAATATAGAACACAGATCAGGGCCAGACTGAGATACAGGGTAGCACTGGTCAGGCTGGTAATTTGGTACCCCTTAGAACTCATATTTTTTAATATCTGATAAGTATTTATTTATAAATGAGGTGTTGCCTGAGCTGGGGGAAGGGGAGAGCTAATCAGTGCCAAAGTGGGATATTAGTATCCCCCAATTTCCAATTTGCACATCCCACTCAGCAGTTAATAGGACACCCTCTACCTCGGGAAGGCCACTAAATTATAATCCATTATTACATAAGCAAGATTCTGGTGGGCTTAACCCCCAGTGGAAGCAGCTTATCAAAGTATTTCTTTCAACCATGTAGGGGATGTTTTCCCTCACTATATTATTCTGTCTCTGTGTAGTTATATTATTATTGTTTACCACATTACTGGTTAAACAGTATTCTCCCCAGGGCGGGTATTGGTAAATTCAGCTTTTTTTCTTTTACTTTTTCATGTTTCACAATGAGGCACCCCCG
>NW_011888782.1:14903641-14917698 GCF_000151845.1 Pteropus vampyrus
ACTTCTAGGATGTTGACAATCTATATGAAACTTTTTAGACATCTCATTATTTTCTTAAAAAATATGGCTTAATCAACTTGGGAAACAAATTCATTTTGGGATCAGTAATGCAGGCCAAGGTTTATATATGAAAGCCAAGATTATTTTTGAAAACCAAGGTTTTTAAAGTTTACGAATAGATAGATCCAAATAGTGTGGCAACTTGAAAAAAAAATCATATGATTAAATTTTTTGATATCCACTGAAAATTCAAAGTGAAAATAAAAATGGAAGAGGATGTAATAGAAAGATATGCTCTGCCTCTCTGACTCCATCTCATTCAAGCCTGCTTTGTTTCTGTGGCCTTAAAGCTAATAGCTCCTGCTTAGTCTTACATATAGACATTAGTAGAGGAATTCTGCTTGTGGCTTGAGTTTTACAAAAACAACTCCTTGCCACAAAGTGTCTCTCTCAAGGAGTTAAGGGAAGTATGCATTTCTTATCAAAGATTTGTAGGAATCTCCAGATCTGACTCACATCAAATAGAGTCAACAGACTAAACACACTCTTCCTCAGACCCCTGCTGGCACCCAGATGATGGCCTCTTGTCCCTCTCATTTCCCCTTCCTTTGACATAAAGGAGCCCTGAACTCTTTAGTTTCTTAATATGGATTTGAGATACCATTACATCTCACATCTTCTCGGTTGCCGCTTTCTCGATCAATAAACGAGACGTTTTGACTTTTGGTCTTTTGAAGTGTCAAGCACACATACTTTGGACTGGTTACAAGGGAAAATATTTTATTAACCCTGGAATTTATAAAAGTGGTCCTAGCCACAGGTGAAACCTTCAAGGCATTTCTACAATATAGAACACAGATCAGGGCCAGACTGAGATACAGGGTAGCACTGGTCAGGCTGGTAATTTGGTACCCCTTAGAACTCATATTTTTTAATATCTGATAAGTATTTATTTATAAATGAGGTGTTGCCTGAGCTGGGGGAAGGGGAGAGCTAATCAGTGCCAAAGTGGGATATTAGTATCCCCCAATTTCCAATTTGCACATCCCACTCAGCAGTTAATAGGACACCCTCTACCTCGGGAAGGCCACTAAATTATAATCCATTATTACATAAGCAAGATTCTGGTGGGCTTAACCCCCAGTGGAAGCAGCTTATCAAAGTATTTCTTTCAACCATGTAGGGGATGTTTTCCCTCACTATATTATTCTGTCTCTGTGTAGTTATATTATTATTGTTTACCACATTACTGGTTAAACAGTATTCTCCCCAGGGCGGGTATTGGTAAATTCAGCTTTTTTTCTTTTACTTTTTCATGTTTCACAATGAGGCACCCCCGGCTAACTATTAAGCTTGATGACCCCCTCAATCTACCTCTGACCCAAATGACACTGATTTTAAAGAAAAAAAACCTCTGTGTCCCACCTCACTGCTCGCAGATGGTAAGTAACTGAAAGAACGTGAACCTGAAGACCGTTGTTGTCTTTCCTAATTTGGAGCACGCACGCCTGGAAGTGAGGTGGAGGGTGAGGAGAGGGATGCTTGTTTCAATCTCACCAAGGCCTGCAGACGTGTTATAGGTGCCCCAAGGGGAGAGGAAATTGGGAGTCGATGTGGCACACAGTCTGTATTTGGTCGGAGGTGTGAAAGCTACCTTCAGGAAAGAGCAGCATGCCAGGGAGAGCGGATTACTCTGGCTGCCTCAGGGTTGCCAACACGCAATGGAAAAGTCTTCTGCAGAGATATAAAGTTCCCACTGCCAAACCAAAACAAGTCAAACAAACAAATAAAGCAAAATACATCTCTGGTCCCTTCCTCTACCTTCTGGCTGCTGAACCAAAGCTAAGTCCAGTAAAAATAAGCTTTTCCTTCTGTATCGTATTTACTAAGTGATTGAACAAGTATCTCCCATAATCTATCACCTTTAATAAAACCCATCTCTAATGCCAATGCTGGGAAAAAAATCTCTCTGTAAAAATGAACAATCGGAAGAAAGGTCAGACATTAAAAAACCATGTTTAAATTAATAAATAATTTAAGTAATTATACTTCAATGAAGATAATGAATCAAAGCAAACTTATTACTATTATAAAGAAGTACCATATGAAAAAATGAGGAAAAAACTAGAGAAAAGTCTCCAATCAATATTCTTGTCAAAAGTCTATAGATATTATACCTATGAAAATTGAACACAGAAAGGAAAAAAAATGGAGTTAAAAAAGTTTCATGGTTATAACTGCTACATTGATATGAGTGACGAATTAAAAACTGAAGGCAGTGGAAAGCATATTGGAATGCTAGGAAACTTAAATGCATGAAGAAAAAAAAGCACAAGACTTCTCTAAGTTATAAGGAGAAAGGGCAGCTATAGAAGTCATTAGCGCTTGTCACTAAATATTTATAATTTTCTGTTAGATTTCCCAGATAAAATCAAGAACAACCAGTTAAAATTGAATTTTAGTTAAACGATGATTTTTCAAAAATATAAACATTTCTGAAATATTGCCTGAGGCACAGTTATACTAAAATTATTCATTTACATGAAATTCACATTTTACTGGGTGGTCTGTCTTTTCATTTGCTAATTTTTGGCAACTCTACTTTCTGTCTTAAGGTATGATAGGATTTTATTTCCCTACCTCTTGAAGAAGCTGGGTATGCCCATGGCCCATGTTACTCACTTTGGCCAGTGAAATGACAGCAGAAAGGAACTGAGTCACTTATGATGGGAAACTGCCAAAAGCCAGTGAACAATTTGAGAGTAGGAGCTCTAATAAATCCACCTCAGATGATTAAGATGAGGGGGAAATAAACCTTCCTGGATTTAAAATACTAAGACTTGGATGTTATTTGCTATTACAGCATAATCTAGTCTATCAAAACTAGACAGATGATGACTAGATACATAAGTAAAGAATACATAAAGAATACATAAGGAAAGTCAAGAAAATTGACATGCATACATTTAACATTGCAAACACATATCTGCCCACAATTTATTGACCAAAACTAGTCACATACTTTACTCAAGAGTAACAAGAGATACAATCCACTAGGAATAGACTAGTGGTACCCGGAATTGAGAAAAAAATTGTAAAATAGTAAACAATATTAATATATCTACACAGAGATAGAAGGATACAGCAAGATTTATAAAATTTATAAGATTTATAAAATTTATAGCAATAGTAAAAGTAAAAAAAGTCTAAATATTAATAAATATATATTCATAACACAATAACATTTAAAAACAAATATCAAAGGCCAACTATCTTCCATGGGCCAAAACATTTTGAAATCGTGACCGACATTATCAGTGGCCAATCTAGTATCCACTGTTTTCTCCTCCCTTATGAGAAACTTGGTTATATTTGTTTGTTGATTTGGGGGGCTTCTGGGAGATAATGTATGCATCTAGTTTTATTTCCCAGCCTCCTTTTCAGATAGAAGTTGTCATGTGATACAGTTCTAACCAATAGGAAGTGAGTGGAAGTCCCTGGGGGAGATAGAGAAAGGAGAAAACTCAGCAGACAAAAGGTTTTTTGTCCTTTCCCTCTTTCTTACCTAGAGCACCTCTATGATGCTGAAGATGGTATAGCCATTTGGGACAATAAGAAAATAAGCGAGAGACTAAAAGCAGGATCTAAGGGTTGATAAATGGAAACACAGAAGAAGCCTAGATATGGACTTCTTTTCATATGAGAAATATAAAAGCTCTTTTTGCTAGAGGCTCTGTATGATGGATAGTCTTTTAAATGAAACCAAATCTAGGTCTTAACAGATAGATTAAAAAGGAAGGAATTTTAAAAAATAAGTTAAAATGGTCAAAGCGTATCAATAGGCACATTTGCCTTCACAAAGGCAAATTAAAATTTACTATAATAAAATGAGAAAATACTTTATATTGGAAGTGATGGGAGGTGGGGTTTTGGGGTTCTACAGCTATGCTTGGTGGGAGTATAATCGTTTCGATGTTGGTAGAGATTGTTTTGAGGAGTATGCAGGAAGCTTTTGACAATGTGAATAAGTTTATGGCAAGCAATTCCACTTCTAGAAATTTATTCTATAAAAAAGTTCAAGATAGGTGTGAAGAGAATGTTATGAAGGCCTTTATTATAATTATAAAAATATTTTAAAAATTGGCCCCAAATTTAGTTTATTAAATCAACCAGAATCATTTTATCATTTTAAATTTATTCTAGAACTTTATATATAAATAAATTAAATAGCCTTGCAACTATTGTGCTTAACAAACAAAAATCCAAGATCTAGATGGTTTATATAACTAATAACAAACATACATATACACACGTATCATATATGTAATTTCTTTTATTTTTATTAAGTTAATTGGGGAAACATTGGTTAATACAATTATATAATTTTCAAGTGTAAATTATAATTTGACATCTATATATTCTATTATGTGTTTACCACCCAAAGTCCAGTTTCCTTCAGCTACAGTATATTTGATCCCCTTTACCCACTTCACTCTCCCCCTACCCTGCTATACTTGCCCCCTTTTAACTGTCTACTCACCTCCTCCTCCCATCCCCCTCCCCTCTGGCACCCACTAGTCTATAGTCCATGTCCATGAGTCTCTGTTTGTTTGTCCTGCTCATTTGTTGCTTTTAGATTTATATCCCACATATAAGTGATATCATGTGATTTTCAACTTTTTCTGTCTGGCTTAATTCTCTTAGCATGATTATCTCCAGGTCCATCTATGCTGTTGCAAATGGCAATATTTCATCTATTGTTATGGCTGAGTAATATTCCATTATATGTATGTACCACAGCTTCTTTAGCCAATCATCTATTGTAGGACACTTCGGTTGCTTCCATGTCCTGGTCATCGTGAATAATGCTGCTATGAACATCGGTGTGCAAATATCTTTTTGAATATGAGTTTTCGAGCTTTGGGAGTAAATACCCAGTAGAGGGATTGCTGGATCATATGGTAGATCAATTCTTAGTTTTTTGAGGAAACTCCGTACTGTTTTCCATAGTGGCTGTACCAATTTGCAGTCCCACCAGTAGTGTATGAGGGTTCCTTTTTCTCCACATCCTCTCCAACATTTGTTATTACTTGTCCTGTTGATTATAACTATTCTAACAGGTGTGAGATGGTATCTCATTGTGGTTTTGATTTGTATTTCCCTAATAGCCAGCAATGTTAAGCATCTTTTCAAATATTTGTTGGTCATTTGTATGTCCTCTAGGGAGAAGTGTCTGTTAAGTCCTCTGCCCATTTTTTGATTGGATCTTTTTTTGTTGTTATTGAGTTGTATGAGTTCTTTGTATATTTTGGATATTAGGCCTTTATCGGAGATGTTGCTTGCAAATATATTTTCCCATTCAGATGGTTGCCTCTTTATCTTGTTGACAATTTCTTTTGCTGAGCAGAAGCTTTTTAGTTTGATGTAGTCCATTTATTTAGTTTTGCTCTCACTTCCCTTGCTTTTGAAGTCAAATTCATAAAATCTTCTTTAAGTTCAAGATCTTTGAATTTAGTTCTTATGTTTTCTTATATGCATTTTATTGTTTCAGGTCTCTTATATTCAGGTTCTTAATCCATTTTGAGTTAATTTGATGTGTGGTGATAGACAACAGTCTAGTTTCATTCTTTTGTGGGTAGCTTTCCAGTTTCCCAGCACCATTTATTGAAGAGGCTTTCCTTTCTCCACTATATATTTTTGGGTTTTTTGATGAAAATTATTTATCCATATAAATATGGGTTTACTTCTAGACTCTCAATTCTCTTCCACTGGTCCGTGTATCTGTTTTGCTGCCAATACCATGCTGTTTTGATTACTGTCGCTTTGTAGTATGATTTGAAGTCAGGCAGAGTATTACGTCCAGCCTCATTCTTTTTTCTCAGAATGGCTTTGGCAGTTTGGAATCATTTGAGCTTCCATACAAACCTGATGATTTTTTGTTCTATTTCTTTAAAAAATGCCAATAGGATTTTAATGGGGATTGCATTAAATCTGTATGCTTTAGATAATATGGTCATTTTAACTATATTGATTCTTCCAATCCAAGAACACGGAATATCTTTCCATTTCTTTGTATCTTCTTTAATTTCTTTTAATAGGGTCTTGTAGTTTTCATTATATAGTTCCTTCACATGGTATATGTAATTTCTAAAAAACACAATTACACTACATGTAATTTGCTTTTAAAAATTAAATATGATATCCTGCCATTTTAGTACAGTCACATTTACCACATTCTATCTTAATGGCTTCCTATAATTCTTTACAATCTTTTATGAAGAAAAGTTTCTACTGTGGTTTGTAGTCTTATCTTTTTCTTTGTACTTGCTTCCACTTATTTTAATTTTACTCCCTTCTCCACATCCTGAGGTTAGATGCACATCTGCGTGCAAAGCAAAATTTTAATTTTAAAAGTCACATATTAACCAATATTTCTTGCACAATTCACTGAATGAAATATTTTTGTAAAGTCTTTGTATTAGCATATGTTAAATTGGACATTCATCTGGAAGTCAGAAATCTGAGTAGAGTGGTACAACTTTCCAATGTTTGTCCCAGGGGACTTTAGCCAGTTTTATCACTGAGCAGGATCCTCCATGTCACATTTTTAAGATAAAAGCATTCTTGATTTTTTTATCTGTCATTGTTATATAAATAGCTGCATTTGACTAGAACTGTCAAAACAAGATAATGAATGGCTTATTTAGACGGATCGAATTGTGGTAAGATTTCCTGTCTCTCCATGAACTACTTTTCTCAACTTCATTCTAAAACCCAAGGGATTTTTTTTAGCGAGGTAAATAGGAAATTATCAGAGAAGAAAGACCAAAGGAAGATAGGCTGAGAAAAAAAAAATGAAGACATATTCCCAAGGATGCCTTTGATCTTTGAGAGGCCTTTGGATCAGAGAACTAGAGGCCAAGGCTTTACAAACCAGCTACCACTGACTTGAGACCAACTGGGCTACTCCAGATATATTCAGAGCTGCCTCAACTTATTATTCAGAAAATATTCCCCCATGAAAAGTGGTAGTCTCATTTTCATTTTTCTGTTCATTTCCAGCCTCATGACACTTAACTTTTCACTCTTGTGTAGGCACAATTCTCCCTCCAGCCACAGAGGTCATCCACACAAGCATGAGGTGACATGATGAGACACCATTTAGAAGTCATCTTTCTAATTGAGAGTGCTGTCATAGTCCCAGTAAGCCCTGATATCACAGGATATGAGAGAAAAGATGCTTTTGAAGTGGCAGAAAGGTCATTCCCTCCCAGACAAGGCTTTCTGAAATTATAGTCTGGGAGGAAAATGGCTTTGTGCCAATTCTAATAGACATTCAAACTCAAGGTGCAGCCACAGATGTCCAGAAGATAGAAAGAAAAAAAAATTGTACCTTTGATGACTGTTATTCTTTTTCCCTTTTGCCTTATTATTTTATTCTACTTGAGAACTGAAAAGACTTCTTACAACTAACCAGTTGCAAAGTGGTGAAAATATATAGCATTGCCATTTTCACTGGAGTTTAAGGGTGCGCTAACTTCAAATTTAAATTATTAAATTTTAGATAACCAAAGAAATAACTAAAATAATTACATTTGTAGTGTGCAGACAGTGCTTTTAAAAGTACTAAAATTTCAGTTCAAGTAGTATATTCTTTGAGCCCGTCATATGGCCAGGCTCTGTACCTGGAAGACAAGGAATAAATAAGCCATGGTCTTGCCCTCTCAAATATTTCAGTTTATAGTTTAAGGGAAGAAACATAGATTGAGTATTTTATATTTTAGTTAAATATGAATGTTCTTGTTGTTTCAGAGTGTCAGTTAAGGGCCCCAAAATAAAAATAACAGGAGCTAAGTACCCTACGTTATAGAGTAAGGTACAAGGCCATCTCTGCAGGACTTGTAAATTGGGGGTCAGAAGCCAGTTATGCCAGCATTTGGGAAACTGGCCTCTTCTTAAAGTTGAAAATACACTTACCCTATGACCCAGCAATTCCTTTTCCAGATATTTATCCAGAAGTGAAAACATATGCCCATACAAAGACTTACATGCAACTGTTCATAGCAGCTTTTTTTCATAATAGCCAGAAACTATTCAACTAAAAACAACTTAACTAGCCATTAACATGTCAATAGATAAACAAATGGTGCTATATCCATAAATGGGACTTTACAGTAATACAAAAATTAACAAACTACCAAAAAAAAAAAAATGCAACAAGACATAATGATTCTGTTGACTTTAAACAAAAAGTCAGCCAGATATTTCTCCAGCAAAATGAGCTTATTCAGGAACAAAAAAAGAATTGTGATCCAAAACATGCAACCATAGCAGGCCACATGCAAGTTCACTAAAACAAAAGACAGGAAACTCTTTTATAGAGGGGAAGAGGAAGTTGGGAGGGCTATTACAGACTTTTCTGTTGTGCTTTGCATTCAATGTAGGGTATGAGAGCTCCCCCTTCTGGCCTCCTTACTTCATTTTAAATGAGATTTCCATTTATTCATTTTTTATAATTTGCAAGAAACATTATGTTAAGAGAAAGAAGGCAGACACAGAAGAATATATATCCTATGATTCCACGTCCATAAAATTCTAGAATGGGTAAAAACTAATCAATAATGAAAAAAAAAAATAGGTCAGTGGTTGCCTGGGGCCAATTAATGGGAGCATTGGGGATTAATTGCCAAGAGGCATTTCAAATTTTTTCAAGTGTGAAAATATTCTATACCTCAACCATGGTGCTCATTACAAGGTTGGGTACTGTACCCTTTAAATTAGCACATTTTATTGTATATGAAACATACCTTAACAAAGTATTTTTGAAGAACCAGTTCTGCCAATATTAGTTCTTCCGATTATATAAAAAAAAAGATTAAGAACTCATTAAGGATTTTTTTAAAAGTAGATTTCATTATAGAGAAACAGTTGTTGAAGAGAGAAGGGAAGAGAGGTGATTCCTCTTAACCTAAGTTATCAGGGACTTTTAAAGGACCACTCAGGCAAAGTGACATATATTTTCTGGGAATTGTGGAATAAGCGGGCTGGTACCTTATGACTAAAACATCTCAGTATGAGAGGGGGATAGAGTGTCTTCCTGAGCTACAGAATGAAGTAGCAGGAGTGCTCTGGAAAGGGTCTGCATTTCCAAAGTTTGATGGGTCAAGGATGTGTGTTTGCTTTCTAAAGGCATGATGTGGACTGCACAGAACAGAGGTAGACTTGGGTTGTCTTAAAAATGATTCCGTCCATCAGAACCTGCTGAGTACTGAGCCACAAGAAGTCAGTGGCTGGGGGAGGGGACAGTATTAAGTTGTCATCTAGGAAAGACCACTGTGAATGGAAGATCCTGAAAGCTATGAGACTGTCTAAGAACTCACAAAAGTGCCTTACAAAAGATTTAGTTTGTTTTTGGACATTGAATTTTCTCAGACGGCACTAGAGGATAAATGTAGCCCACAAGTAATGCAGTTGTTCCTTATCTCTTCGTCCACCAATCTCCTATCCACTAAAGAACCAAGAGTGACACAACATGAGAAGGAGAAAAAGAATAAAAGAACAAGCTAGGAAGTTGAGGCTCATTCTCCAATCTTGGACCTGGACTAGAGGGCGGAAAAGTTTTAAATTAAATAAGAAATTGCAACTTTGACATGAAAAGATATTGGGTTTTTTAATACCTTAAAAATGAAATTAATATAAGATAATCATTGGAACGGCAAACGAAATTCAACCAGCTCCCCATTTTGGTGTTGGAAAAAAATGAGATTGTAGGGTTGCTTGACAGGACCAGTGGCAGAAAAGCAGAAACGTGGCTTTCTAGTCTACATCCTCAGAGTCTGATCAATGACTCTACTGGTTAAAATATAACTTCAATATAATATTTAAAAAGATTACTTCCATGATGTGTTGTTGAATTGTATACTTGAAATCTGTATAATTTTATTAACCAAGGTTACCCCAATAAATTTAATTTAAAAAAATTGGTTCATGTAAAAGAAAAAGATTACTTCTATGACAAAAAGTCATCTAACTTTCTCTATCCTACCTCTTCCAAGTATTAGAAAAAAATATTCATGTGTCAAGTGTACAAACATAAATTATTTTTCTGTACCCGTGTTCACATTTGCTTAATGACCTCTTTTATGATAATTATGGTGACCCAATCTTACCAATTCAATATATTTAGGAGGAATTTAAGGGTAATTAAAGTATTTGAGGAAGATTTCCAAAAGGTTATTGTCAGGAATTGGGTGAGGGCATACCAAATTCTACTCTCTACTAAAATGGGATGGCATCCACTGCTATCATGTAGCACATCATGGTTTGTGGTTGCATGACCCACAGAGGCTAAGCTCATTCTCGGCTTGCTTCTGAGATAGACATTTGAACCCAACAGATAAATGAATAATGCAGAAACTTTCTCATGATCTTCCAGAGTGCTAGGAAGTCCCAAAGTCAGATGATGGTGCTTATGAAAATAATTTTGAGCTACGAAGCCCTACATATATATTGATCTAATAGATAATTATTACCTTGAAAAGTGTTTTGCTTCCAAGCATGAAAATTAAATGCTAGTTCCTTCTTATATTTTTATTCAGAGACTTATTTTAGTTCTACAAAGATCACCTTACTACATTTTGAGACAGAAAAAATATACGAGGGAATTTTTTTCCAAAATTGGAAAATGAGCCAAACCTGCAGAGCCTCCCTCTGCCCTTTTGGAACAGTCACTCTTGGCTAAATGCCACTCCCAACATTTTCTCACTTCTACCCCAACCAGCCCAGGACACACTGGTGCCAAACACTGATTCCTCCGGCTCTAAATGGTCTGGCCAACCTAGGATTGCAGCTGAAGCAAATAGTGGAACCGTCAGCCTGCACGCACGACCACATTTCCTCCTGCCAGCTGTAAACAGCCTGTCAGGGCTGAGCGGGACAGGCTGGCTTTAAGAGAGAGACAATGACATCAATATGCCAATAGTCCCTGCTTTACTCCATCTGCTGTCAGAGCTCTGTGTCATTAGCCCTGAACTGTGCAAGGAAGGCGGTGGGGTTCACCCTGAATCCACCCCCCACCCCGCCCCGGTCTTTTCTCCCACCTTCCTTGCGGGATCCATGCTCCTGGAAGCTGAAGTTCACAGAAGCTTAAATTATTATCTGCCCAAATACGTTGACTTTAGCTGGTCTTTCTCTCCATCCCTCCCTCCTCTCTCTTCTCCCCCCCACCCTCTCTTTTTCTCTTTCTTAGTTAGCACATATGTAAAAAAAAAAAAAAATTGCAGCAGCTAAGTGAGCTAGAGAAGACAACTTTGGCAGAGAAAAATGAAACTGGGGCAGGCTGGTCTCTCCATCTCTCATATAAATGTGAGATAGATATATTCATTTTGTGTATAACATGTGTATATTTTGTATTATAATAAATAGTACATTTTTACAATTATATTTTATTATTTATATAGTAACATGATTAGCCTATTAAGGCTATTGAATTATAGGGATATATAAATTTATACATATAATTTATAATTTATATTCAGATGTATATCACATAAAATGACTATATAATAAAATATACTTATTAAAATATGCTAGATAGTAACAGCATGGACGATTGTAACTACAATAGTAATGACAGTAATGATAGTAATCACAGTAATAACAAGAGCTACTTTTGACTTCAAGTAATCTTCCTACAAAGAGATTTACATACATTTTCTCATGTAACCCTCACAGCAACCCTATGAAGAAGTAGTGTTTTCCTCACTTATGTATAATTGAAGAAACTAAAGTTTAGAGATATAAAGTAACCCTGTCAAGGTCACCCAACTTGTAAGTCTGATTAGAACACAAATCTGCTTAACCCTCAAGTCCTTTGCTCCTATTCATCAAATTAGGTCAACTCCTTCACTGGGGCCATCTTTTACTACCTGTCTGACATTTACTTCTCATATTGGAAACAACAGGTGTATTTTTGGTTTCCAGATCTGACTCCACAGAACTTCTAAGTCACAAGAGAGTAAATACTACTTGCCAGAATACATATAGAACAAGAAACCCATAAAACTTCATTCTTTTCCAAGAAATGAAGTCCACTTGAGGCAACGTAGTCAAACATTTGTGCCTGATATATAATATTTTCTGAGTATTAATGACAAGAAAGCATTTTGAAGGGCAGAAAAAGTAGCAGATCATTCACAAAAATTCTTGGGCTACTGATGTATTTATCTTTCCAAGGAATTCTAATGTACACAGAGCATCCCCATGCAAACAATAACTCAAAGCCAACAGCATCCAGGAATAGTAAGTACTCATGCGTCAAATGGCCAAGAGGAAAAGGGACAAATGCCTATTCTATGAAAATGCCAATTGTCTTTTTTTGCTTATTTTAAGAAATAATCATAAAGTGACATTTTAATAGTTGTTGCCATAATTTTGCTCATTTTTTTATTGGGTCATTTGATGTTTGTCCATTTTAAAGAGTCATTTACATGTTCCTTTATAGACTTACATGTTCCTGTATATGCTTGCCCCAAATCTATTATTTCTTCACTAATTTTTAAAAATAATATCTCTCGACATACAAAAGTTTTAAATATATCGTGCCTAAATACATCTATTATATGCTTTAACATAGCTTCTGGGTGTCATGTTTAAAATGATTTCCATTATGAGTTCATTGCTATCTTGATTTCTTCTAAAAATTACTGTTTTTTTCTATATTTAATTAATTCATCTGAGATTTATTGTAATACATGGTATGCTGTAAAGAACCAACTAGTATTCTTTTAGTTGTATTGATAGCTGTGTCAGCACTAATTATTAAACATCATCTTCCAAGTTAATTGGAATATAACTTTTGGTATATATTAAATGACTAGAATCTCTTTCTGATTTTTCTATTATTTTATATTTTTTGTATTTACTCAATTTTATGTTAATTTGATTATAATAGATTTTTTTAGTACATTCTGATAGTTTACATAGCAAATTTCCTATCATAATTACTTTGAACTATTTCCTTAGCTATACATGGGCCTGTATTTTACATAAATCTTTAAAACATTTTTCTAATTAACAATAACCTGTTGGGTTTCTAATTGCAATTGTGTTATACTTATATATTAATTATGGAAGATTGACATTTTTATGAAATCAAATTTTGCCATTTAAAAATCTTAAATATTTTCCCATTTGTTTAGAACCTTTATGTCTTTTAATACTATTTTATAGTTTTCATTACATATGCCCTGTTTCATTCTAATTAAACTTATTCCTAAATGTCTTGCTTTTGTTGTTATACTGATAACATATTGTCTCATTTTAATTTCTAAATACTTGTTGTTGGTTGATTTTTGAATATTTCTCTTATATCAGGTTAACTTACAAAAATCTCTCATTAATTCTAATTCATTTCTTTTACTAAAGCCTTTTGAGGATTTTAGATATATATTTATATCTTCAGAAAAAGATATATTGTACTTCTTTTCAATGTTAATACTAGCTACTTAATATTCTTCTTTTCTTAGACCTTCTAAAACAATAATGAATATTGATGGCAACAAGAATATACCTTTCTGGTTCTTGATCTTATTTTAAATAACTTTACTATTATTTTTTGCATTTTTGTCTTACTTAAATAGTCTTTAGTTTTCTTCATAGTCATCTTTTTAAAAGATTGGCTGTTAAATTTTATTAAATGTATTTTAACATTTTTATTTGATCATATGTTTTTCTTCTTTATGTATTTCTAAGTTTTGAATTATTTTTGCATTCCTGTTAAAAATCTACTTGTTTGACTATATTGTATATTGTATATATTTATTAATTCTATTTGTTGAAATTTTATTTAGAACTTTGCATCCATTAGGTGCAACTTTATGAAATTACTATTTTTGTAGTTTAAAAATAGTCAGATATCAGCAATTACATATAATTAAATCTAATATATTTATACATCAAATTGGTCTATGATTTTCTTATGTGCATTTGGGGACTAAAATTACTCAGGATTCACAAATCAGATAGGGAGCTAACTTTTTCTTGTCATGAATTTTAAA
>NW_011888782.1:14918520-14923684 GCF_000151845.1 Pteropus vampyrus
TATTCAAATCAGAATGAAGGACCACAGACCAAAGCTGATTATTGAGGGGGTTCCTGAAATCAGATCTATTAATAGACTGAACAGGAGAGAGTTTTGTTACCAGTTTGTTTTTATCTTTCCCTTGTGTCTTTCTAACCCCTAAACGGCTCTTGGTATTTCAGTTCTAAATGTGAATATTTAGCTAAAAATTTTCCAACGAGATCAGAGCATCTGTTTCTTGATGGGTTTGCTTTAGAAGACCACTCTTTTTTACCTGTTATTTCTTAATAGAGGCAGAAATATTTCACTTGTGCTCTGTCATGGCTTCTATTACTGGGTTGACATACTTTGTACCAATGACCAGAAAATGTTTTTCTTTTTTCTTTTCCTTCTTTTTTGTTTTCCCCCAGAAGTGCATAAATAATCTTAATGTGTGTGCTTTAATAGTCAATTTAGACCGACTATTAAAATAAAGTAGTACACTATAAAACAACTGCACAGATCAACACTCTCTAAATGGTAAATTCCAAGGAGATAGTGTTCTTTTCAAAGGACAGCAGAGGGCACAGAGTTTGATGGAGGAGGGAGAGCAGTCTGATTGTCCTAAGCCACTGCCCTAAAATTCAGTTTGTTATTTATCTTTCATGCTGGTTTCTGTTTGTTTGCCAAGATACTTAAGTGTGAAAGAAAAAGCACTGACACTTATTAAAATGGTTAGAAAGACTTTGTTCAAGACTACTGTGATAGGGGTGTTGCAATAGAAGAGATAAATCAGGTGCAACTCTGAATACGACAAAGACAGCTGAGTGTTTAGAGCCAAGAAGCAGGGTAAGGGGATCAGTGGATGGGAAATTACTAAGAGGAGACATCAAGGATTATAGAGATTTGCGCTAAACTGACCAAACAATGACAGGTCAAGGACTTAGACATGAAAGATGGGAGATGAAGAACATGATCATATATATATATATATATATGTTAAGGGTGAAGGAAGATCGCACAAATTTTTTTTTTTTTTTTTTTGGCTAAAACTGTGCTGGACAGCTAAAGATAGGACAGAGGCCAGGGTCAAGGCCTAATTGAAAAGAGAGCTTAGAGGGACCTGACTAAAAATTGGTCATGGAGTCTTTGTCATAGGATGGCCATGAAATGAGACATCATAAGCCTATTATTTGGTACATAGTCTTCTATATTCCAGATCAATCCTGCACAGAAAAGACTGAAGAAACAATCCCATAGGACATTTCCAATATTTTGTATGTCCCTAGGCAGAGCACAAGAACTGCCTTAATGTTAATATAGACCTAGGAGAAATAGCAACATTATCCCCTTGCTGGTTCTAACAACCCAAGGAATGATCAACCTTAAGCAAAGCTGGGGGTGGGTTATGTTTTCAGCACCTCCAACTCATTTTTAGATTCCACCTCCATCTAAACCTCAATCAAGTCCCTCTTTGACCTCAAGCTGCTTCCTGAATAATCTCCAGATTTTAGGCTTTTCTCTACTTTTTCAAATAATCTTAAAATAATTTTTTGTTTTACAATCTCTTTTTTTTCCAAATGACAATTTTTACATATGAGAACTCCCTGAGTATGAGGCTTGAATCACAAATTACACTCAATGGAGTACTATGGTGATATTGGCAGGGAAACAGCTTAGGTCCTGGTAAGAGCTTTTGGGATCTTATAAATCATATAGGTTGTTGCCTATTTTGTGAATTTACAGAATTGACCTTGACTCTAGACTCCTGAAGTTTTTATATCAAAGATTAGGTACCTGGGAATCTTCAGAAAAAATAATTTTATACCTTCATTCTTGCTCTTTTCCTCTAAAATCCTGGTTCAGGTAATGCCATCTCAAGTGTTAATGAATATAGACAGGAATCAGAAATACTAGACAAGTTCATACTTGTCAAGTCTGAAATAACTGGCTTGAGTCTTTTTTTTTTTTATTAGAAATAATATTTTCCTGAATTTAAATCTGCAGTCTCTCAATTTTAAATTTCATCAGGGTACAAGACTTTGCATGGAGTAAATCTATAAGCCAGGCTTTAAAGGAGAAGATAATAGAGCTTATAAATGTGAACCTATGTTGGTTTATACAGAGCTATGTTTTTTATGTTCAATTAGTAAATGCTAACTATAAATCATAAAACAGGTCCTAGCACTGAGGAGCAATTTTACATCTTAAGAATATATCCCTTTTTTAGAGATTGAAAATGCTCTGACTTGATGTGCCTGAACCTCTCTGCACAAGTCTGTTTTCTCAATCCACTTTCTATGAATAGTTCTGCCTGCTATGGTCTCTTTGAGAGTAGAGAAGAAAGTTCAACACAAAGTGAGGAAAACATGAAACGGTAAGAACTGAAGTTAGAGTGAGGATGAGAACTTAAAAGCAACCCAGGAGGTTTCCACTAGCTGATGATGATAACCTCGAATGGCCTATGGGCTGTAGATAATTCCAATTGTCTACATAAAGCACAGTGCTGCCTCACCTGACTGCAAGTAAGAGTCAGCTCTGCATGGAGTGACTTTAAATGCTGCCGTCCTAATGGGATTCGTAAACTGAACAGACAGGATATGGCTTCTTCTATACAAAGTATCATCCATGCTCTCCGGAGAGATTTAGCAGTTAACAGTTGCCAAATAGAATGTTTTCAAACTGTGTTTTGTTTCCTTTAATCATAATAAGTTGGAAAATGTGGGAAAACAAAGAGGAGAGGAGAGGGCAGTCCAAACCCTCTATATGGAACCCCTACCATCAATTCCAGCAAAGGGAAGGTGTTTCTAGTAGAAATTATAGGGACTATGGCAAAGTAGAATTACAACTCCCTTTTCTGTATTTAAGTATTTTTTCCTAATTTATCAAAAAGTTCAATCAAATAGGAGGACTATGCAGAGAGATTTTAAGTAAGGTATTTGCTGATGTTAGGCAACCAGGAAAGATATGCAGCCTATATTTCAAGAAATGGCACAATAACAGTGGCATAACTCACATCTAGAATAAGGAAGAAAACTCTTAATCTCATCTGTTCCCATGAGAAAAAAATCACCTGGAGGTTCCAGATGCCTTAAGCCTCTTCTATGGAATTCCCTACCCCTCTAGTCCCCACTCCAGGTCTTCCAGAAAAAAATGTTATCAAGTTTATATTTGGTTTGGATTCACATAGATTATTAGGAGAAAATACAGAAAACAATAACCTAACAGATTAATAAAATAAAAATTGAAGACCTATGAGGCATGGTGAAAGTTATAATTATATAAATTCAAAAAAGTTTATTCTTCCTTCTAATATCTAAAATCTTGTTAGGAAGAAGATACAGATATAGAGAGTGGTGATTTTAGAACTAAAAGAAATCAGTTCAAAAAAGAGAAGGACTCTGAGTCTAAGAATTATGAGGACAATTCAGAGTTAATCCTAATGAGATGGATGTTTAGGAAATATATGTAGACAGAATAAGGGACTAGATTTAGTTGCTTCTAATGACAGTTACTTTATAAGAAGTTTCTAGTTTTTACTTTTCTTTTGCAACAAATGTAGCCTACTCTCTTCTATGCCTGGCATGAGGGACACGAATGTGCCTTACTCTTTCCCCAAGGACAGGCACATAGACAATGATGAGGTCAAGTCTGAAAGAACACCTTTCTGTGGCCACCTGATTGGCCGTAAAATTGAATAAGGGACAGAATGAGGTATGTCCTCTCTGGGGTACAGGATAGTTGTTGAGGTGGGGCATCTCCAAATATTCGAGAGTATCAAAAAGTGGCAGCTGATGTAAAAGAGTTATCCCATACTCAGTGCAAGGAGATGGTCCTTAGTCCTGCATTACTATTGATGCTACTCTTCAGGTGAATTTTCCCCTTTTCTGAGTCTTAGAAACTGCTTGGGGCAGCAGCAGGATATGCTTTGCCCTGCCCACTGGCCCTGGTACTTCTGGGCCATTATGAAAACCAAGGCTATGTCAACCTGATGAGCCGAGGAGTTAGCTACTCTACTCTGTAATAGACCTCAGCTCTGTCTCTACCTGCTGTCTTCCATCAGCCCACCCTCCATTCTATTCAGAGTCCAGAGTCTCTTCCTTTTATGTTCCTAAACCCCAAACTCTTTTTCCATTTCTTTCACAAACAATTTAATTAGATAGCCACTGACTGAAGCTTCCCTCTTTGACATATGACAGACCTTGTTGACAGTTTGTCTTGAGATGTAGATTAGGGTCTCTTATCATTGAACTTCCCTTTTGCTGACACTTAAGTACAAAAGGCTTTCTTGGGAAAAGTCCTGGACCTTTTTTTGGATATTTATCTTCATGTAGCTTCAGAACTACATGAGAGGTTTAGGTGTCTTCTTGCAAGAAAAATTATCCCATTGCATTAACAAGGGTGATTTTTTTCTGGCACCTTTCTGTCAGTCATAGAGAGAAAAGATATCATTTTATCCAAAAACAAATTTACTAATTTAATTAACATATCAATCATTGTTTAAACATGAAACAGAATTTGCCCCAGATGATTCGAGTGAGAAACATCAATGAAAAGACTATTTATAAAAGTGTGTGTGTGTGTGTGTGTGTGTGTGTGTGTGTGTGTATGAGAGAGAGAGTGTGCAAATGATGAGACTATCACTATGAAAAGCTATTACCACTATTACGATGGAAGGAAAAAGGGCAGAAGACAGTGTTACTAGAACCCAGTGAGAGTGGGAGTCATGGAGGAAGTGTGAAGGAATGAAGCTGCTGCCAGAGATACTACAAGAGAACAGTGAGGAAGTAGGAAACAAATGCCTAAACTCTGCCACCTCCTGCCATCCAGTCTCCTGCTGCTCTCTCATCAAAGAAATCAACTAGAGGCCAGCCATAGAGGCAGATGGTTTCCTGCATTAATCCAGTGTGCAAAGCAAGGCAGAATGGACAGTAGACCTGGCTTAGGCTGCAGGGGAACAATTAGAAAGCAACCAGCACAGCTAGCTAACTCAACAACAGCGAAAGATATAACTGTAGCATGATAATTTGCTACAGTTCTTTTCTCTTTCGTCTCAAGCAGCTTTTTCTTTTTGTTTTTAAATTATAGTGATTTTAAGTCAGGAAAGTCCATCAATTACATATTTGGTAATTTTTTGTACACGTAAGGCTAGGAACCAAGCATTAAAGATAGTGCTTCTGTTAGACAGTCTGAGGCCAATAGATGC
>NW_011888782.1:14924889-14937797 GCF_000151845.1 Pteropus vampyrus
GTTCTTTTCTCTTTCGTCTCAAGCAGTTTTTTCTTTTTGTTTTTAAATTATAGTGATTTTAAGTCAGGAAAGTCCGTCAATTACATATTTGGTAATTTTTTGTACACGTAAGGCTAGGAACCAAGCATTAAAGATAGTGCTTCTGTTAGACAGTCTGAGGCCAATAGATGCAAGTGAAGAAAACATTTTTTAAATAAAATCTTGATTATTTTATGTTCTTAAAATAAATGCAAATTCTATGAAGTTTAAATGAGAGAAAAAATGCCTTTGCTTGATAGTGATGCAGGTCATTTTAATGGATAGGTAGAAGTTTTAAAAGATGTTGATCTGTGGGCATGATTCTGACAGGCACAGTATGGAATAATAGTAAGAACATTCTTAGGAGAGAGAGATAAAAGCAGAAATATATAAGACAAATTTGACCTGTCATATAGATAGAAAGATAAATATGGGAGATAAGCATGGGAGGTTAGCTTTGACTAAGATCAGGGAAAGTAGAGAAACCAAGATAATGATTTCAAAAAGGAAGATAATTATAGTCAAAATGAATGTAATCTGTTTTATTTGAGTCTTGAATTGTCCTTACCATTTCTATTCCATGCTATAGAAGAAATTAGGCAGATCGAAATCTATACTAAATCCAAGGCAAGAACCATCAGAAAAAAATAGAGAAGGCAGATTCAGGCTAATATGAAGAAACATTTTCTAATCAGCTCTCCAAATGCAACAGACACCTTGAAAACAGTATTCGTAATAGTCAAAGCAAAAGGAGTCAAATATATAAACAGTGAAGAAGAGATCCTTTCTTATCTCAAAAATTGAAGAGATAGATAGGATTCCTTCCAACTTTAAATTTCTATGTCACAGAACAAAATATTGATAATTATGATAATGAAATTTTAATATTTGAACATTTTTATAACCCTAAAAAAGAAGTAATAAATTAGAGAAAAGAAGCATAAAAAAACTTTATTTATTTATTTACTCTTTACTGAAGAAATTTCAGGACTGAATGCAATATAGAAGAGCACAGAGTCCTGAGGAAAGAGCGGCATCTAAAACAAACAAGAAAAACCTGAGTAATAATCCTGTTTCTCTCTTCACTTATAAGTTTGATGCAGTTGGAATAGATAAATAGATAATATCTCTGAGCCTCCTCTACCTCTTATGTAGGTCAAGATTACAATCACATTCTTATAAGATTCGAGGAGGAATTAAAAGAAATAATGTATGCAAATTTCTTGCTACATAATATTTTTTTAAAATAAATGTTAGTTTCCACATCCGTGAATTTTTAAAGACCTTCGGATACAAATTTCCTATTTTAAATAGTAAAGTGAAACTATAAATTGAATAAGAAAATGTATAGTATTATTTATTATATAAATGTATTCTGCAGAAATACACTTTCAGTTAAAACAAGAAAGAATATGTAATAGGAATTTGAGACTATGCCAAACCAAAAATACATAACAATTTTCAATAGCTTACAAAACACAGCTGACTCAGTCTATCACAACTTCTTAGTGACTCAGTGATGAAAAATCTACTTAGCTTCTTCACCTGATTTAGAATTGAAATCTGCCAACTGACTCAGGTACTTAAGACTTCCAAAATTTGTTTAAAAAGAAAACCTACCGTACATCTGCTCTTGATATTCCAATCAATAATGATTTGGCTTTTTTTAGTTTCAAGAAAAACTATTTTTATTTTAACGAGTAGATTTTAAAAACTCAGAAACTATGCCTGAGTTAATGCATGATTAAAGGAAAATGTAACCAATTTTTATTTTTTCAGTTTTCCCAAAAACACAAAATAAAAAACAGACCTAATTAACCAAGCAAGCAATCAAACAAATTAAAAGAAGGAAAAAAAAAAACTAAAAAAAAAAAAAAACTAATAGAACTGGAGAAAGCAAAATTCAAGTTTTCCATAGTCCAATTCTAAGTTTTTTTATTGCCAATATTGTTCCTGAATTTTAACACAACAATTTCTGCTTTGGACAATGCCGAAATAACCAACGAGAAGAAGATAGATAGTTCATTTGCTACTGCTATATAAAATTCACCCCAAAACTTTGTGGCTTAAAACAATAAAAATCATTTATTTTTATTATGAATCCATGGTATCGACAGGGTTTTGTGAGGACAACACGTCTCTGCTCTATTTGGCATTGTCTGGGCTGACTTGAGTCTGGGTTGGGAGAGTGGGGCTCTGGACATTACTGAGGGGCTGGTGGGTGGAGTGCAAATAGTAGAGTACTGAACCTAATGAAATAAGGCAAAGCCCACAGTTATTCACAGGGTGAAGGAAGATGAAGTAGTGATTGGGAACAATATAGTCAAGGAGACCCAGGTTCAAGTTCCAGTCCTAGTAGCAAGGTGATGTTGAATTAAACCCTCCGAGTCTCAGTTATCTCATCCATACAATGGAATAACAACATTTTCTATATTGAGCAAAGTAGGCATGGACACACATACCATTAACACCATGTCATTTATTGTAGCAGTGGACCATCAGAGCACAAATCCCTGTGTGCACAGACCCTGGGCTGGATGCCTGATGGTGAGTGCTCTACCGCAAGGACTCTGCCCCTGCAATGCTCTGCATATGTGACATGGAGCGTCTCAATCAAGAAAATGGTCTTTCTAGAAAGGAGGAGGCTGCAGAGCTCACTCTCTGTTCTTTATGATGAGCCAACTCCTTGTTAAGCTGCTGAAAAACAGGTAGAAACAAGAATCCAGGGTTCTCGATATTTGTCTCCATTCAACCTCCTTCTTAAGATTGCTGTAATGCTTAATGTAAAATGCTTAGCAAAGCACCAGACATGATTCACTCTCAACAAATGTTAACTATTATTACTTTATCATTGTATTCCTCCGACTTTCTTAGGTGTCCTCCTTCAAATATAAATTGATGGCATTCATAGAGGAAAGTGCCGTATAAGGATGTGTTCTTGTCGTAAATATTATGTGACTATATTTTTGTTGTGAGGATTGTGTCAATTAGTGATTGCTAGAAAAACAACAGCCATTTATCCTCATGGATCTGTGGATTATTTGGGGGTCAGCTAAGTGAGCAGATCATATGTGACATGGAGCGTCTCAATCAAGAAAATGGTCTTTCTAGAAAGGAGGAGGCTGCTGGGCTTGTCTCATTTCTGCACCATGTGTTTCTAACCTCTTTCTAGCAGTAACAGTAAGCCTTGGCATGCTTTTCTCATGGTGATGCCAGAGGCAACAGGGAACAAGCAGAAATGTATAAGAACTCTTTGAATTTTAGGCGTAAAACTGGCACACTGTCAGTTCTACGATATTCTATTGGTCGAAGCATTACACTATTTGGCCATATCCAAGGTCATGGGGAGAAAAAACAAACTTCACCTCTTTAGTAGGAAGAACCTACAAGGTCACAGAGGGAATAAATGAGTCCATTAATGCAATCCACCACAATGACAGACCTGGGAAATTTAGTTTGTTGGCAACAAAAATATATATGTGATATGAGAGATCTTCGCACAGCTTCTAAAAAAAACAACAGAGCATGGAACCGAAACCCTTTTCCTTGCCCATATCAGGTTGAATAGTGTTCCCCTAAAGTTCATGTCTACCTGGAACCTATGAACGCGACCTTATTTGGAAACAGGCTCTTTGCAGATGTAATCAAACCGAAGCAAAGTCATACTGGATGAGGGTGGGCCCTAATTTGATGACTGGTGTCCTTATAAAAGGGAAAGGTGGACACAGTGACTCACGGAAAGGAGAATGCCATGTGAAGCCACAGAAGACACACAAGGCAAGGGAAAATGGAGGCAGAGATTGGAGTGATATATCTGTAAGCCAAGAAATGCCAAGGATTGCTACTAGGCAAACATTCTCTTTTTATATATTCATCACATCTGTCCATTGATAGCAGCTCAGAGCTGCTGGGTAAATATAGAATGCCTAGCTAAGATTGAATTTGGGGGAAAAAATATAAATAAATAAAATAAAATTGAATTTTTTAGATGAGCAATAATTGAAATACATTTTTTTACTATAGATATGTCCCAAAGATTACATGGGACATACTTATAAAATTATTTATAGTTATCATAAATTCATATTTGACTGGTTATCTTATATTTTCATTTGTTGTATTTTTATATCCTATATTTTGTTGATAATGCTATAACCAACTCAAAGTTTTCTTTATTGATTCTGACCTCACTTGGGTCATTCTAGATCAAGCTGACAGGATTATTCAAAGGTCAATCAAAGTAATAATGGCAAAGCATTTAGTAAATTATAAAGGACTATAGAAACAATTATTAATTTTTTCTGAGCTGGACTCCTAAGGTTTTATTTCAGTCTTGATGCTATTGTGAGACAATCATGTACCATGGTCATACAATTCTAAACTGGAAGCCACTTACTCTCCCTGATGATTAAGGTCATGAAGAGGATTGAGATTACATACATGATTTAAAATAATCATGACTGAGACAATTTTTCCTTAGGGCCAATAAAATAGAAAAATCAACATTTTTCAAAGACACATGTGTATCTTTTATCAATAATTCCAGAGAGAATCAAGTGCAGTGCTGCTGTCTTCAATTTATAATGAACCTTAAACTTTATCTCAAATTACTCCAAGAGATTTGGTCCATAATTCTGGTTTGGAAGTCTGCTGGTGTCCCTACTATCAAGTTTTAATTTCCTGCAGGGGATCCTTCTCCTCCTAGTCCCTGAAATTATTCAGAAGAGAGACACCCGCTTGCTGCTAAACTAAAATGCTACTTCCAGCCACAAAGGTTTTTTTTCCCCCTTTCTTTTAAAAGTTTCTCTCCACCTAGTGAAGAATAAGGTTTATTTTCTTCTAGAGGAAAAAGAGGCAACTTCTTTGCCACTGGAACAATAAAATCCCCTTACCTATCTTCACTAGTCCCCGAGAGGACTCTTCTTATTATTCTCTTAGAAAAGTGGGGATTTAACCTACATAAAATGGCCAGGGTTAATTATATAAACCTCATGGCCAGTTTTCCTTGGAAAGCTGAGAAAATGGTATCTTTTACAACTCGGATAAGTTAAAGAAGAAAAGTGATAGACTCTATTGCAACAGAATAGCTAATTAAACTAGAAACACACACTTGTAACCTCACATTGTGTACAGACCTGACAAAGTACAAAACAGTTATGCACAGGCAATTAGGAAACAGGACACTATATAATGTGTTAATTATTTCAAAAATATAATCACTACAAGGGAATTAAAGGAGAGGTGGGCATGGGACAGAGTCATAAAGTTAGAATTCACAGAGCATGAGAAGAGGAGACTATAAATGTTGGAAATGACTTTGACACTTCCTGGCTGGTAACTGTCAGCAAGTCATTTAAAACCTGGTGCCTCATTCTCCTTATTACTCCTTATTACTAGACAGGGCTGGTACGATGGCTACTTTGAAGTTTATTGCAAAAATGAGAGCTACGCAGCCTTTGAGGCACTCTGAAAACTGCCTAGCACATGGATATCTGAGCTCAAGATTGTTTATAGTTCTCCATTTCTGTTTACTTTGGATTCTTGTTCTTCTATCAAAGACTTTCTTCAAATGGTTGAGTGTCATTCTTTCTTAAGAGCGAGGCACTAAAAAAGCTCTTTGGAAGCACTGTGTTCAGGGATGAGCTTCAAAACCAGGTGATTGCTTGTGGACCTACTTTTGGCTGAGAGATTCTCAAAGGTCAGTGTCTGAAGGTCTTTGCTCACAAGCCTTACTGGTTTTCCAGAGAAAATACACTCAACTTCTGCCCAGATAGGGTGAGACGAGGATTATACCTGGCAGCTAGTAATAGGAGCTCAGGACACTTAATATTCATGATCATAGTCACATGTTCCACATCCATCTTCCACTCATCCATGTGCCCCAACTTCAGAGTATCTTTAGTTTAACTGCTCCAAGGAATAAAGTTTGGGTCTTCTTTGGGGGAAGAGGAGGCTAATACCCTGGTTCTTGGGGGTCAGAAAGGGACCTATGAGTATAAATTATTTATATAAATTCTTAACAAAGGATTTGGGTCCCTTTTGGATTTATGCATATCACTAGCTTGCTTTCACACTTAGGAAATATTGTAATTGGTATTTTTTTCCATCTTTACCATTTTAAGAAAATCTTGGTCTAGATTCTCATAATCGCCTGTCATTTTTATATTGTTGGTACTGGGGAGGTGAGAGGAAGAAGGGTTTTCAATATCTATGGGAAAAAGAAGAGAATAATCAGAAATTAGCTCAAAACACATGTAGAAATTTGTAGAGTAGTTTTAATTTAGCACAGGATCCAAGTAGATACACTCTCAAAATTCTTTTTTTAAATTTTCTTTTCATAGAAAGAAACCTCTTTATTGCTGTCTTTTACTTAGCTCTGTTATACGTTATGGTGGTTTTATTTGTCTATAAATTCTTTGACACTCCTCCCATCAAGAGGTGGAGTCTAACTGACACACTTCTAGCAAACATGAGATGGAGGAAATGACACTGTGACTTCGGTGGCTGAGTTATTAAAGGTGATTTTAGCTCACTTTCTGAGGTACGAACATTTAGAGTGCATAATCACCCTGTACAAAGTCTTGCTACCCTGATACCACCATGAGTAGGGGACCATATAGAGATACAGAGAGATGCCAGAAGGACCTAAGTTAGTCTGGTCTCATCTGTATAAGTCTCAGCTCAGGCACCAGGTATATAAGTGAAGAATCCTTCAAGGTGACTCCAGCACTAGGCACTGTGTGACAAACAAGAGGCCCTAAGTGTGCACCTCCTATCTGGGCCCAATCAACCTCCAGAACCATCAGAAATAGTACTGAAAAGCAATTGTGGCTTTTCTATACCACTAAGTTTGCTATGTAAGAGTAGGTAACTGGAACAATGCTGGTCTAAGCACTCAACCTGTGAAGAATGCGACACAGCCATGAAAACCATTTCTCACTAAGGAGGGCTTGGCTCTACCCCCATGAACTTGCAATCTTGGAGAAGACACCTTTACAAGTTCTTAAGATCACAATTTTCTCACTTGTAAAATGTGAGTGATGATATCTTATGAGCAGAGTTTTAGTGTAGATGAAGTGAAAAAGAAATGGGGAAACTCTAAGTACTGCAAAACACAACGTAAAGTTGTGAGTTATTGACATTTTTATGATGAGAAGCACTTTTTATGAGTGAGTTCACAGAGCTTTCAAAAACTCAACTATCTCTGTTGGGTGGTTGAGCTTTCAGGAAAGGGAGGTGACTTCTGTGCACGTAATCAAAATAATATCTTAATATTTTATTGTTTTTCTACATGTGTTTACATGCAAAATCACAAAGCAAAATAGTTATATCCCTTTCATACTAAAGAAAAATATCAGTAATATCTAGGAGTGGGAGGATAGGGTACTTGTAGTTATATTTGTAATGAGAGCCCAGATTTGTGTTCGAAGAGCAAATGTGATTTTCATGTAATGTCAGCATTTATGTCTCCATTCCTAATGATCAAGTCACTTACTCAACATGAGATTCGTACATCGATTTTTAAAAAAATGATATTGTTATTATTATTAATTATTATTAGTTTAAGTAACAAGAAGGAATTTCCAATGATTTAATGACAATTTAGGGGGCTCAGCAGACTTAATGACCAATAAATAGGAGTGACAATGTAGTGCGGCAGGTAAAATCTCAATCCACAAAAAAGATGTGCAAAAAGCAATATTGCATTCTTCGCCAACTCAATTTAATTTTTGTTTCGAGCATTCATTTCAACCTACATATGATTGTGGACAGTTAATCGCACTTAATTTGTACTTTCCCCTATTCATAGTTGCGTCTGATCCCTGTAGTAGTTATGTAATCTTGAAACATTGAGAGAGTAATGTGTTTCTTTCTGTCATCTGTAGTTGTTAGACCTTGTCTCTCGTTTTTGGAAGGTGACATCACTGCCTAAAATATAGTGATTCTTAAATGTCAGCAGACATCAGAATCACCTGCAGGGCTTGTTAAAAACAGAAATTTTGGGCCCCACCAGCAGAGTTTTGATTCAATAGATCTGGGGCAAGGCCTGAAAATTGGCCTTTCTAAAGAGGTTGCAGAGAACATAGATGTTGATGATCCTGGACCACACTTTGAGGACTACTGCCGAAGATGAGAATGTCCAGTGTTCTTTACTGAGAGCATAACTTAGTTTAGGAGAAGGCTTCTTTACAAGAAACCTCACTGCTCATCAAACACCATCCAAATGAGAAAGGTGATTCCTGGAGGATTTCAGGGAGAGATGTAGTGTATTTCTGGATTTCGCCTTAAAGTACTTTAGGCCATTCATTCACTAGTTTATTAGTTTCAGAAGCTATCAAACAAATCAATAAAATGTGATATGGATAGAAATGCATTATTTTCTCTTTCTCTTTCTCCTGTATATTCACAGAATGAATCATATGTTCCATACTCCATTAAGGAAAAATATAGGTTTTACCAATAATTTGAACAAATGAAATTCATTTCGTCAGCTTTTCTTGGATCTGAATCAGAAGCAACCAACACTAAACATCCTATTTCATTTTGCTTTGTTTCTGTAAGTGCTCGAGAAATCTCGAACGGTCTAGGTACAACAAAAAAACGTATATATCTTTTTGGAAGTCTGATTCTCTCGTTGTGGAGAACACTGGCCACCCTGACTGGCTGTGAGTACCCCTCCCCGCCCCCTTCTCTTCTTTTATTCTGCAGTCTATATATCTTACTTCCTTATTTGGTGAGATTTCCGTAAAATCTGTTAGGTCTGCGTTATATGGTTTACTGGTTTGTAAATGTATTCTTTTTTTAAGCTATTCTCTTTGAGAAACAAAAGAAAGAGAAACCAATATTGTAACTGCTTAATAATAAAAATGAACACAGTGTTCATTTGAAATAAAAAATAAATCCCCCTTACAGAGACAGACAGACAGACAGACAGACAGACACACACACACACACACACACACACACACACACACACATCAGAATTCCTCAGTGCTCTGTTCTAGGTCACCCTCTTCTCACTCTATCTGGAATTATTGCTAAGCTTGCTGACTGGTATGTGTCATATGACTTGATTTCAAAAAAGATCACAGAATGTCTAGCATCCATGTGTTCTAGAAGCAAATTTCTTCATGAAGGACAGCACTGGCTTTGGAGTCACACACTTGGGTGAAAATTCTGGCTATGTGCATTTGACCTATGTGAACTTGAGCAAGTCATATAGTTTAGCCACGTGACTTAATTTCTCTTTCCTTCAAGTAGGATGGGGATGATGGGGTTGATAATTACTGTCTCTCAAGTGTGGGGACTGGTAATTTTATAAAATACTTAGCACAGTATTTGCACGAATACTAAAAAAAAAAAAAAAAATCGTAGTTGCTATTACTCTGTGTATTCTGTTGCCTTTTCTTTTCTGCCATATTTCATCTCCATGGAGAGGAAAATCTTCTTTTCCTGGCCACTAGGTGGAGAAAGCAAGCCTTTTACCATAATTGAATTAAACACAAGGCCAAATCATCTTGACCTAAATTCTGCAGACATTTAAGGGGGAGATTTTTTTTTTTCCTTTTCCCTTTATCAGAACTTCAGACAGCATGAACAGAGAATCTGAAGAGATGTTTAGGGAATTTTTGTGCAGTTCACAATGAAAGTATGTGATTTTTGAGCATGGTCCTGCCTTGGGGCGCTAGATTTCACTCAGGGATGATACTAGGCAAATTATGAAGTTCAAAGTCAGCTTCCCAGCACTTTTTATCCTCTATGCCCTAATCTCTTCTCACCTGCATTTTAAGCAGGCATCTGTCCAGTATTTTTTTTTTTCCTGAGGTATTATATATCTAGTGATCTCCAGGGACATTTACAATTTTGAATGAACTCCCTTGATAAATAACCTCTCTTTAATCTGTAATGTAGTAGTAATGAGAATATGTTGGATCTACTTCGTAGAGCTGTTGTAAGAATCAGTTGCAATCACTTGTTAACTTTAGGTTCTATACAAATAAAAGAACTTTATTTATATTTAAGATCTAAATTTCAGCCTTTAATGAAGTAGGTGAGAAGGCCAAAAGACCCTTGAGAAAGAATCCAGTTTGCAAGGGGATGAGGTGATAGGAAAGAATATGATTGAAGCTTTGCTGTTAAACTGCTCTGGGTACAGGCGGAAAGAGGGGAAGGGTCTGTATTTATGGGATTTTGCATGCATTTTCAACAAAATATTCCTAAAGATTATCCACATCACCACAATATTTCCACTCAACACTTAGATCACAGACATTCTAGGCAGCACTATTGTAGCACTTGGCAACATAGGCTTTGGTAGCTCCAAGCTCCAGATTTCCTTGCCTTATGTTCTTCATCTCTCCTTACCTTGTTTGCAAAGTCTCTTTTCATTTGTTTTTTATACCTATTTTTACCCTCCCAACATTGACCTTCAGATGAAAAACAATTTCCAATGTTAACCCATTCTATTGATTGGCATCTCCCCAAGGATTATGTCATAGGTTCCAAAAATTGTAGCTACCACCTATATCCCTGACACAACCTTCGATAATTCACAATATTCCAGCATGTACCTCATGATCTCCTTGCATATAAGGATGATTAAGCTGGAAGTGCCAAATATTTTTTTTTTTTTTTACTTTTAACCATACTTTTACTTATAGTACAAATTTTTCTTTCTGTGATAGAAAATGACAAATTTTGTGCACTAAAATTTTAGCCTGCAATTCACATAATTGTAATGAAAAAAAATTATCTCATACTTTTTAAATAGCAGTCCCACTTCTCTTTCCATGAGTTCTCTTTATAGGTATTTTTTGTTATCGGTTTTTTGTTGTTGTTGTTATGTAAGGAGGGGAAAAGCTAGAGGGGAATTTTAGTTTATATTCAGTAAATTTCCACTCTAGGACCTGAACAAAAGTTTCTGCAGGCAGCCAAGAACAAGGTTGGAGCCCTGGAAGGCTATTTCACTTAAATGTGGTTTGAAATAGCATGCTTATTTTCACTAAATTGACTTTTAATGTATCTCATACAATGTTCACTTTTGCATAATACACACAGAGAGGCATCTGGGGTCTAAATATAAGATGTCAATGTACATTCCATAATTTTCTCTTATAAGATTTTCTGATTCTCAATTTATAGTCTCAATTTGCATTTACTATGGATAAGACAGTCATGTGATATGAAATATCTTATGAAGAGTGCCCCTCAAAACATAATCTGAGACAAAGATTTGAGTGTAAGCAGTTTATCAGGAAGTACAAGTAACATGCATAGGTGAGGGGCAAAGAGATACAAAGAGGAAAAGCAAACAATAAAGGGTATGTTAGAAAGTTGGCTTCCATATGAACCATCGAAACTTAATCCTGTAGAGAAACTCTGGAAATGATGCAAAATACAATCTTCAGTATTATCTGGTGGAAGGTGAGGAAACTGGGTATTTATATCCCTATACATGTCAGTCATTGGTTAGGGACATCTAGAGGAGGGGAGATGTTAATTCTCATCCCTTCTTACCAGCCTTGCATATGAGCTAAGTGAATTTCAGTGTTTCTCCAACAAAGATGCAGATGCTGGCCACTGGAAGGCAGACTGTCAAACACAGAAATAGTAAGGGAGACCATAAGGAAAGGGATGGAGCACTGATGTGTCTGCTATACCAACTAATTGGCAATAATTGCTACTCATGTATTATACCCCATATTCATGCCTACATTTATATCAAATCCCCAAACTAAAAAACAATATATAGTCACTTATAAATGAATAAAGCTGGAATAAAATCAACATGTTATCCCCTCCCACTCCACCCCCATTCCCCCAAAAAATCTCCAGACCTAGATATTTTCATTGAGTAATTCTACAAAACATTTAAAGAACTAACAAGAATTTTATTTCACACAATCTCCTCCAGAGGTCATTATTATGCTAATACGGAAACCAGACAAAGAAAGTACAAAAGAAGAAAACTATAGACCAATATCTCTCCAAAACTTAGATTAAAAAATCCTCAACAAAATATTATCAAACTGAAGCCAATAACGAATAACAGAAATTATATACACCATTGTCAAGTAGGATTTATTCCAGGTATGTAAGGTTGTCTCAACATTTAAAAATCAATCAATGTAATCCATCATATGAAGGGCATACTATAAAGCTGTTTTTAAAAGGCTAAGAAGAAAAATCATATAATTATATCAGTTGATGCAGAAAAGAAATTTGACAAAATCTAACATGTATTCATGATAAAAACTCTCAGCAAGCGAAGAATGAAGGGAATTACCTCGACTTTGTAGAAAGAATCTACAAAATCCCTATAGGCAACATTCTTTTTAATAGTGAAAGCCTAAATGTTTTCCCCTAAGATTAGGAACAAGGCAAGGATTTCTGCTCTCACCATTTATACAATATAGTACTGGAAATTGTAGCTGCTGCAATAAGGAAAGAGAAAAACAAAAGAGTAAAGACTGGAAAGGAAAGAATAAATCTGTCCCTATTTGCAGATGATATGATGATCTACATAGAAAATATCAAGACATCTACAATCCAAAAAACCCTAGAACTAATAAGCGAGTTCATCAAGGTTGCCAAATATAAGATCAGCAAACAAAAATTAATTATTCTATATACTAACAACAAAATGCAAAATTTGAAATTAAAACACAATACCATTACAATCACTCTAATACTTAGGTATAATCTTATAAAAAAGATAATATACTTAGAAAGAGAAGGGGGAGGGAAAGAGAGCAGGGACACAAGATCAGTTGTTAGTATTATTTATGAAAATCAATGCCAATCACTACAGAGCTTTTTTCTAAAGAAAGAAAACAAAAGCTAGTAGAGGCAAATGTATTATAGAAAACATATCTTTGAAATGTTTGAAT
>NW_011888782.1:14937847-14940167 GCF_000151845.1 Pteropus vampyrus
GACTTTGTAGAAAGAATCTACAAAATCCCTATAGGCAACATTCTTTTTAATAGTGAAAGCCTAAATGTTTTCCCCTAAGATTAGGAACAAGGCAAGGATTTCTGCTCTCACCATTTATACAATATAGTACTGGAAATTGTAGCTGCTGCAATAAGGAAAGAGAAAAACAAAAGAGTAAAGACTGGAAAGGAAAGAATAAATCTGTCCCTATTTGCAGATGATATGATGATCTACATAGAAAATATCAAGACATCTACAATCCAAAAAACCCTAGAACTAATAAGCGAGTTCATCAAGGTTGCCAAATATAAGATCAGCAAACAAAAATTAATTATTCTATATACTAACAACAAAATGCAAAATTTGAAATTAAAACACAATACCATTACAATCACTCTAATACTTAGGTATAATCTTATAAAAAAGATAATATACTTAGAAAGAGAAGGGGGAGGGAAAGAGAGCAGGGACACAAGATCAGTTGTTAGTATTATTTATGAAAATCAATGCCAATCACTACAGAGCTTTTTTCTAAAGAAAGAAAACAAAAGCTAGTAGAGGCAAATGTATTATAGAAAACATATCTTTGAAATGTTTGAATCCCTTCTTTCTTAAGAAGGACCATGATCATTCTCTAGTATTTCACTCCTCTCTGCCTCAAGTTTTATCAAATCTTTCCTTATTTTCATCTCCCTCCTCAGTGGTTCCTCTAGTTGAATAAATTTTCTTCTTTCTTCTAAAGTTAAACCACTGCTCTTTTTCTCACTGTATCAGGTACCTACTTTGTTTTTTATTTTCAACATCTTGTTTTTCATCTATAATGTATCCCATTCTCTTCTATAATGGAAAGACTGTTTCCTTAACTCTCCACATTATCATCCTAGAATCCTCAACTAAAAGATAAATTCTGTTACTATTTAGACATATTTATTTATTTAAATAATTTATTGATCACTTACTGTGTTCCAGACACTCTCATAGGTACTAGAAATGCAGAGAGAAAGACACAGCAGTAGTGCCTCCTTATCTGCAGTTTTGCTCTTTGTCATTTTGTTACCTGTGGTCAACCATGGTCTGAAAGTATTAAATGGAAAATTCTAGAAGTAAACTATTCATAATTTCTAAATTAGTGCTATTCTGAGTAGCATGATGAAATATTGAGCTGTCCTCCATTCTGCCCAGGTTGTGAATCATCCCTTTGTCCAGAGTATCCACATTGAATATGCTACCCACACTTTAGTCACTTAGTAGCCATCTTGGTTATCAGATCTACTGTCGTGGTATGTCAATGTTTGTGTTCAAGTGACCCTTATTTTTCTTAATAATGACCCCAAGACACAAGTGCAGGGATGCTGGTAATTCAGATATGCCAAAGAGAGACCTTAAAGTACTTCCTTTAGGTGAGAAATATGTAAGTATAGTAAAAAAAAAAAAACACAGTATATATTGAGTTTGGTACTACTTGTGATTTCAGTCATCTACTGGGTGACTTGAAACGTATCTCCCATGGATAAGGAGAGACATCTGTATAAACAAAAAAGAAGTGAATAAGGTGATTTTGGAGAGTGATGAGTGCTTTGAAGAAAATAATCAGGGTAATGTCACAAAGAATGACAGGCAAGGTGATGAAGCCACTTTAGATGAGATTGTTGAGGAAAGCCCCACTGAGGAGGTGACATTTAGGCCTACACTTGAATGATGAGGGAGACTCGGTCTTGTGGAGATCTGAAGGAAGAATGTTCCAAGCAGACATGTCCATATACGTATACAGAGACACATATACCTGCATGTACATGTACACATATACATATATAAAATATATAAATTTTCATTTTGACCTTTAGTTCCCAATATTGCCTATTAAAGGACTTCCTTTTTAGTACCCATTGCCCTGATCCTGTGTTTCTATGTTAATTTAATAAAAGACAGAGACTAGTCCGGCTGATATTATCTTATAATTTGTCCGAATTTATGTTGCCCAGGGGGAGCCTATAAGAGCTGGGGTAATGTATGACCTTGGCCAGCCTCTAACGAGGAATTCTAGACAAGATTATACAGGAAATATAATATCCTCCCCAACCTCCAAATTTATAATCTCTTGCCAACTCCATCCTTCCCCACACCTTACTAACATGAAAACATATATTATTGGATAGGAAAAATAAAGCCTTTAAGAGAAAAACCAGCCTGACACTCTAAACTTGCTCTTGACTCTGTTGCCTTTAGAAGATACCCTCTCATTCTCCCCCTTTGAACTCTTGCATGTGGTGATATGTGCCCTAGAAGCACTGAAAGACCCAAGCTATTTCATCATCTTGTC
>NW_011888782.1:14940217-14966920 GCF_000151845.1 Pteropus vampyrus
TATATAAAATATATAAATTTTCATTTTGACCTTTAGTTCCCAATATTGCCTATTAAAGGACTTCCTTTTTAGTACCCATTGCCCTGATCCTGTGTTTCTATGTTAATTTAATAAAAGACAGAGACTAGTCCGGCTGATATTATCTTATAATTTTTCCGAATTTATGTTGCCCAGGGGGAGCCTATAAGAGCTGGGGTAATGTATGACCTTGGCCAGCCTCTAACGAGGAATTCTAGACAAGATTATACAGGAAATATAATATCCTCCCCAACCTCCAAATTTATAATCTCTTGCCAACTCCATCCTTCCCCACACCTTACTAACATGAAAACATATATTATTGGATAGGAAAAATAAAGCCTTTAAGAGAAAAACCAGCCTGACACTCTAAACTTGCTCTTGACTCTGTTGCCTTTAGAAGATACCCTCTCATTCTCCCCCTTTGAACTCTTGCATGTGGTGATATGTGCCCTAGAAGCACTGAAAGACCCAAGCTATTTCATCATCTTGTCGGGAATATTACTTCTGTCTTTCCACCTCCTATCCAGCTTCAATAGATCAGATGTTATTTAAAAGTGCATGGTTTTACCTTTCAACCAAGAGAAAGGTGAAGTCAATTATTCTAAGACAAAAAAAAAAAAAGTTTTGCAAGAAAATGCAGCAGTCCAGGGCATCAGTTGCCCAGCAGTATAAACTAAGATAGCTTGAACTTTTGATCTCTGCCTGCTAATTAAGTTGGAAGCCCAAAATAGATTCTCTTAATACCATCTGTGACCTCCTCAATCTCTTAGCTTTTTTCTTTTACTCAGGCCATGCTACTCAAATTTTCTCTTTGAAGGTCACTAGTGACAAGTGACCTTTCAGTTAACAATGTCCAGTGGTCATTTAACAATCTCATCTTCAAACTTCCAGCAGTATTTGATGCTTGTCAACCACCCTTAGCTACTTACAGTTCTTCCTCTTCCTGCACTAGAGAATATTGTCCTGTATATCTTTTTATCTCCTAGAATCCCTCTTTTAAGTCTTAATCACTGATTTTTCCACTATTTCACCCCATTAATTTGACAGTAGACCTTTTTCTCTCTGTGTCACCATCAATGATATCAACTATATCTTCAATGAGCATGGCCCCAATGTCTAACTATGTATGACTGAGCCTTCATTACTAATTGTTTGCTGATATTTTCTCCAAGATATTTCTCCTGGCTCCTTGTCCATTTCTGGCCCAGGTCTTTAAGGCCCTTAGCCTGAATAGCCCCAGGATCCTCATGAAGGAAATGTCCTGGCTTGAGCCTAGTATTTCCACACAGGGTTTCAATGACCACCTCTCTTCCTTTTCACTTGTTGGGGCTTCTTTTGTTTGTTTGATCATCTCCATGCTTTCCCATATGCTTTAGTGAGATGTGCTGATCTTTGACTTCCTCCCTACCTTCCCTTTCTTAGAATCCTGGTTATTGATTTCTTTAGGTGAGCAATTACACGATAAGTCTTTTGGTTAATATTCCCAGTTGGCTCAACTCTTCACCATTCTAGTGAAAACAACTTTCTCTTTAACAGAACTTAGATTTTAATTAACATGTTAAATCTGGGCTCATTATCTTTATCTCAAACCCAGATACATGCTTGTATTTTTTATTCTCCTCATGGTATCAACATTCTCCCCATCTCTCAAGTGCAAAAGCCGATTTATCTTTGCTTGCTTAACTCTACCTCGTATAAGTATTGTTAGCAAAATTCTCTTACTTTCCTCTCTAACTTCTAATCCTCTACCCCCCACTTCCAACCATCAAAATCCCTAAATGTTGTCTTATATACCACTGACACCAACACAACCTTCTTGATAACTGTGGTCAGAATTTGGTTTATTCTAACTATAAACTTATATCATTTCTTGCATCTTAGCTTCTTAGAAGACAGCCAGATTATTAGCTCTGTGAGGTCAAAAAGAAATAGAGATTTATATGTATTTTTTTTTTCTCTCTTCAGGATAGTTTACTTATAAAATAACAACCCAATGAAAGGTAATAAAGTGATCATTTTAAATGATATCCTACAGCTTTGGATACATTTTAAATGATATCCTACAGCTTTGGATACATTGAGCAATGCATAAACTTCTCTAGCTATGTGAAGTAGTAACCGATTTAATAGAGAGAATTAGGTTGAATCAAAACTTAGTGGAAGAGCGTGGTTCTTGTGCTGTGCTCTGAATATCTCCTAAAACAACATGGTTTACTAGGGGAACTATAGCCTTCATCAGGAAGCCATTAATGAAAGTGTGAGCTCCAAAATCAAACCAATTTGACCAGGTTCCAGGGATCAGGAAGCCCCTGCCATGTCCCTAGAACTATGTCATGACTATTAGACATTTATTGGGGAAAAAAAATGGATATCTCATACCTTACCTCTTGACACCCATAAAGTCAGTGAAGCTTAACACTGCTACGGAAAAAAAAAAAATCATGTTGACTATGTCTCTGCCTCATTTTTGTGTTCCAAATCTCATAGAAGTGAACCTGATGCGTTGAACCTAAAGATTGGGAACTCTAGCTATAAAAGAGCAGAAAAATGTAAACCTTTGCTAATAAGCCTCTATAGTACACTGGGGCACACTAGGAAAATGAGATTCTCATTAAAAGCCAATCCACCATAGCCATCACAAGCCTTTATGGAGGGCTTTTTTATTTTCCTGATTGCAAAATTAATACAGTCTTTCCTAGAAAAATGATAAACTGAGAAAAGTATAAAGAAGAAAAAAATTACATCTCTAATTATGCTGACAACATTTTAATATATATTTTTTCCATGTAGTTTTTTTCTAAAACTTTGATATTAAGGGATCTTACATTTATTGGTTGTTTTTAAGGCCTTTTTCATTTGGAGATTTCTCTTAGTGAAGGACAAATAATTTTGATGTTTCTTTCCAATCAATCTACATTGTATTTCAAAATGTTACTTATAAAAAACTTCAATTTTCAATTCACCTGGAGTCTCTAGATATGTCAGAACAGCAATGACAATGATCTTCACTGTTTTTATTTCACGATGATAAAATTCTTATTCTACAGTTTTCTTTACCTTTGCCTTTGCAATGCTACAATACGCCAAAATTAATAATCTAAATAGCAATATATATTTTAATTAACATTTATAATAAATAGCTAGTGTGTGATATATTAAGAGATTATTGTAAGAAAGTCTGTTGCCTAAGGGAGAGATAGTTTGGATTTTTTTTAATAAAATTGTAAAAGGTAGAGTTTAAGAATCACATCAGAACCAAATCCAATCTTCTAATCTTTTGATTGATATTCCAAATTGCTGCAAACATTTGTAAAAACAAATGTTCCTGTTTAACCAGTATGAACTACAAGAAAAAGGATATATTTGAAGAACCTAGCATGACTAAACACCTCTGGATAATGAAGTATCATACTGATTCTGCCACAATCAATCTGAAAAATCTGATCTATAATTAAAACGAGTTGAGAAAATGAAACATTCATTAGTTGGCTGTACCACAGGGCTTGAGGGGTAGGGTGGGGGAGGTAGGCTGAGAAAGAAAAGCCTATACTAGCTCTCTCAAACCATCTTTCTGTTGTTTTTCAGAAGTTGAACGGCTTGCCACCAGCACCCACAAACAATATTCGATTGTTCAGGGAAAGAAAGTGTTAGGGACTGAATTGTGCTCCCCCCACCACCAATTCATATGCTGAAACTCTGACTCCCAGGATCTTAGAATATGACTATATTTGAAGATAGGACCTTTGAAGAGGTAATTAAGTTAAAATACACTGGTTAGGGTCAACCCAATCTGACTGGTGTCTTTATAGGAAGAGATTAGGACATACAAGAGAGAGAGACACCAGGAATGAGTGTGCACAGAGAAAGGCCAAGTGAGGACACAGCAAAATGCTGCCACCTGCAAACCAAGAAAAATACCTTCAGAAAAAAACAAATCTGCAACACCTCCATTGTAGACTTCTAGCCTCCAGAATTGTGAGAAATAAATATTTGCTGTTTAAGCTCCCCATTCTGTGGTATTTTGTTATGGCAGCTCTAACAAACTCATACAGGGAGAAAAAAAGCAAAATGTTCAATTTAAATAAGTTTGATGCTCTTCTCTTCTTGGTGTAGAAAAGTTGTTCTCAAATGGAAGCAATTTTGCTCTTTCTGTGGGACATCAGGCACTGTCTGGAGACATTTTTATTGTCACATTGTGTGTGTGGGGCAGGGGTAGCTTCCCACTGACATACAGTGAATAGAGGCTATGGGTGCTGCTAAACAATGCACAGACATGCCCCTTCCTTCATAACAAAGAATTATTCACCCTAACATGACAAAAGTGCTGAGGTTGAGAAATCCTGCTGTAATGCCATGAATTTACCTGATAAGTTTGTGATGTGAGAATGAGGAGCTTTAACTTTTTCTTGGTGGTTATGCCTGCAAAGTCTTTGATACAACAGTCAGATACTTTGAACAGTTAACTAGAAGATGCTTTCACCAATGATCTCCATCAGGCCAGTTGGCCCTACCTGTGATGAACATTCTATACTGGGGAACTTTCTGCTTTACAATTAGCAAAAGGCAGAAACTAATTCCGTATGTCGAATAGATTCTCTCTTGAAAGATGAAGGACAAATCGACCCATTCTTTTTGCTCACAATGTACTGGACATGAATTTATTAAACCAATTAATCATTGAAGCAAATTTAAAAATGCTTTAGTTAGTGACAAGGAATATTAAAGCTGACTTAGGACAGGTTTTTGAAGACAATGACTATACAGTAACTTGAAGCTTAATTTCTATCATTCATATAATCTGATGTTATTTTCTTTTTCTCTTTCTCCTTTACCCCCGTCAGTAGCTAGTCACCAAGAAAGAGCAAGAAAGGTAATGATGCTCAAACCAGAGAAGATGCAATCATGCGAGGATGCTCTATTCTCCACTAGGAGAAGCTGGATCTCTCCATCTGAGACAGAAAAGGAACCAATAGATGGAATTATTTTCTCTAACAGAAGTTAGAAGACAGCCAAGAACCAGCCAGCATTGAACTGCCACGTCTCATCTGCTTCCAGTTACTAAGTTGGGTCTTCACTGGGGATATTAAAATTGTTTTGCTATCCCCTCTCTGGAATTCAGAAGAACATAGTGTAAACCCCAAAACATTTCAGGTTTGGGATGACCGCTGGCTTGATTTAGTAGTAGAAATGAGAGCTACCAGGGCTGCTTGATTCAAGCTCTTTTTTCCTTCCCACAGTTATGACACTGGTTTTGAGGAAGTGAGGATTAAGTGTTATAATTAAGAAAGAAAAATTGTTCTAAACTTGAAGTGGATGGAAATATGTGAACTATTGTGATTTACTGTCTTCTTCTGGGAAACAATTAGCATTTCAGATAAAATATTCAAACAATTTTCTGGTAGACTTTAATGAGATCAAGATTTTTTTTCAAGGATGTAGTTACCCACCCACACAGTAAACCATTAGTCAGAATCTTTAAAATCTTTAATTAGACACTTATTTACTATCTTCTTTATTTCCCATAAAGATGAGAAATGTTTGACTTTGTCTGCTTAGAGTCTATTCTTTTGCAGCAAATTTGAAATAAAACTTTGACATTTACTTGTTATTGATTTTTCTTCAAAGTACTGAAAGAAAAAGTCTGCAAACCAATAATTCTATATAAGCAAAAATATCTGTCATAAAAAAGGAGAAATTAATACATTCTCAAATAAAAACAGAGTATTCATTACTACTAGAACTGCCCTATAAAAAATATTAAGGGAAGTCTTCATTTGAAATAAAAGAGTACTCACTAGACAGCAGTTTGAACTTACACAAAGAAAAAAAAGCACCAAGAAAGGTAAATACATAGGTAAATATAAAAGACAGCATAAATGTATTTTTGTTTGTAATTTTATGTGATTTAAAAGATAACTGCATTAAGCAATAATTATTAAAATTGTGTTAATGGGCCTAAAGTCTATAAAGATAGCAACACAAGGTAGAGGAATAAAGATACAGGTGAAGAAAATTTTTGCATGTTACTGAAATTAAGTTGGTATCAATTTAAACTAAATTGTTATAATATGCTTATTGTAATACCCAGGGTAAATATGAAAAAAAAAATAACTAGAAAAAAATAGAGTAAAAGATAAAAAGGGAATTAAATTTTAACATTATAAAATATTAACTTAATAGAAAAGAAAAAGGAAATAGAAGAATAGAGAAACAAAAAATATCAATATAAAACATATAGCAAATAAATAGCAAAATGGCAGATGTAAGAAACATTTCAATCAAAAGTTACGTATGGCAGAATTGTTTAAAAACAAAAGAAAACAAAAGAAAAAAAACATGAGTCAACTATGCGCTTAGATTCAAAAAAAATAAAGAAGTTAAAAATAAAAAATTGGGAAAGATATATTGTGCAAATATTATATCCAAAAGAGAGTTGGAGTGTCTATAATAAAATCACAGAAATACATTTTAAGGCAAAAGTTATTAGTGGGCACAAAGAACATTTAAAAATGTTAAAAGGGCCACTCTGTTAGAAAGAACAATTATAAACACATATGCATATAATAACAGAGCCCTAAAATATATGAAGCAAAAACTGATATCATTGAAGGGAGAAACAAGCAATTCAGCAAAAACATCAATTATTTTCAATAATAGATAGGCAACTAAGCAGATCAACAAGGAATTAGAAAAAGTTAACAACAGTACAATCTAATAGATATCTGTAGAATACTTGCTCTTCCTCAGTGTACATGGAACATTCTGTTGTATAGACCATATGTTAGGCTATAAAAAATTTTCAATAATTTTACAAGTTTTGAAATGAGACATTTGTTTTCCAACCATAACAGAATGAAATTAGAAATCAATAACAAAAATAAACTTGGGGAATTCATCAATATGTGGAAAATAAATAATGCTCCAAAAAATTAATAGATCATTGAAACAAAATTACAAGGGGAAATTAGAGAATATTTTTGAGGTGAATGAAAACTAAACACAACATACCAAAACCTATGGGATGCAACTAAAGCAGTGCTTAGAGAGAAAATTTTAAGTGTAAATGCCTATATTAAAAATAAATAAATAAATAAATGCTCAAAATAGTAACCTAAACTTTTACCTTAAACTATAAAAACGAAACAAAAGAAACCCAAGCAGACAGGAGGAAGGAAATAACTAATACAGTGGACAGTAATGAAACAATTAAAAAATCAATGGGCAAATTTCATAAATTTTTCAATGAAATTTTCAAATTTCATTGATTATTTTTTTAAGATCAAAAAAATTGACAAATCATCAGCTACCCTGATCAAAAAAAGACTCAAAATATTAAAATTAAGAATGAAACACATTATTTGTATCATCCTGGACATTACTATTGATTTTGTAGAAGTAAAAAGCATTATAAAGAAATACTATGAATAATTGTATGCCAACAAATTAGATAGTCTAGATGAATTGACATATTCAGAGAAAAAAAAACATAAACTATCAAAACTGACTCAAGAAATGAAAATCTGAATAGGCCACAAAACATAAAGAAATTGTTAGTAATTTAAAAATCTACAGCTGACATAAATGTAAGTGTGAAAAACTGAATGCTTTCCCCCTAATATCAAGAACAAGATATACTTGTCCCCCAAGAACCAATTTTTTTCTCCCCTGGGGGCGATTTCTCTCCTGTTGAGACTGAATGCCTTAAAGTTTCTAACTCACAACTTTCATTTTAATAATTAGAGTTAGTTCTAACTGAGACAGTGTGTTAGATGCTTTACATTTAATTTAACTCTCAATGTCATCTATTTTTTAGATAAGGCAACTAGATTTAGAGACTTACAATAGACTGCAAGCTGTAAGTAAATTTAGGTGAATTTGAAATCTGGCTCTGCCATTTTCTACATGATCTTGGGGTAAATCACTTATCTTCTCTGTGACTTAGTTTTGTTTTTGGTAAAATAAGGACACTGACAGTATTTACCTCACAGGTTGTTGAATGTGAGAAATATAAAGCACTTGGAAACAGTGCCTGGAACACAGTTAGATGATAAAAATTGGCTATTATTAGTAGTAGTATTTACACAAGTAGCAAAGAGGAAATCCAGAATCTGAAACCACACGTGGTGAACTTGAAGAGGCAGGACCCATGTCTCACTTCAAGGAAGGACTTGTTTTCCAGCTCTGGAGAATGCACTTAGCTAACATCAACCTCAGGATTTACCTCTGCTGTAGAGAGCTGTCCTGCCCAAGATCATAGAATTCCCAGGATATTCTTAGATTCAAGACTGAGTGACATGGGACTATAAACCCTAGCTATTTGGCCACAGGACAACTCTGATGGGTAATATTTATTTCTGAGCCCCTTACCTTGGCCAAGGCTTTGCCAGTTCTTCACTACAATTCAACTTCATTGTCTTTCTGTTGCTGCCCCTTTCCTAATATATACCTAAAGGTGTCAATCCCTAATAAATATCTCACACCCCAAACTCTGCCACATATCAGCTTCTCAACAACTGAACCTGTGATAGTGCACAAACACAGCATTTACAAAACATATATGGAAAGGAACTAAGTGGCATGAAATTTAGGGTCATTTTTGAATGGAATAAATGGGAGAGAATTAGTATTTATTGATCTGTCATTGTATGCTATGCTAAGTGCTTATTATTCCATAATTTTAAAAAAATACAACAATCAGTATCATCATATAATTGGAGGTATAGGGTGGTTAAGTAGTTTTTCCCAGAGTTCCACAGCTAATAAATGACATAACTGCAATCTGAATCCAAGTCTATTTGACTTCAAAGCTCATGATCTTGTAATAATATCATAGTGCATTCGAGGTAGCTTTTAAGCTAATATAGAATGAAGAAATTTCGATGCAATAAATTAAATCAATAACATTTGTGTTAATTCAAGTAAGAATGTCCTCATAATAATCCTGATGATTGTTTTGAGACACTTTTCCAAAGACCTGGTAAAATCTTACAGCTAAATATTACAGACTTTCCTGATTTCCATGGAATAATGCAATGTCAGGTAGGGACAATTCTTTGGGCTTCCTTTTACCCTACAAAATGATTGTTTTATTGACATTATTTATTATTCCAGAAAAGTGAAAGAAAGCTTTCAGAAATTACTTCTAAGTTTTTTGCAGCACTCACAATTTTAAAACCAAGACAATTATATTGGTGAATAAAGATGTTCATCTGAAATATGAAAAAGCTACTCTTGCCACACTCCAATGACTTTAGCACTTGCCGGAATTACCTAGAGGGCTTGTCTAAATACCAATTAGTAGGCCCTTGGTTAAATGCCCACCCTTACAGAACCACTCCCTGCTCCAATCCTTTCTCCACAACCCACCTAATTATGTCATTCCCCATGCCTCCACCATCCCTGCATTACATACTATAATATTTTTCCATTGTTCTATGGCTAAAGAAACTTTATATGGACTATAAGCCTGAAAATAGTCTGACATAGAAGTAAATATTTGTTGAATGAACGAATAAATGTACTAATGAGCAAGCATCTAGAGTTTTCAGAATGTTTTCCAGTTGTAATTTTGTGTTATTATTTGGCAAGAACCAATACCCAATTACAGGGCTACTGTAGTTAAGGCCCATTTATGGGCCATTGTGATGCTTTGGGGCCAGAATGAGCATGCAATTTTCTTATGCTCGAGAGCAAACAAGGAGGATGAAAACACTGGTGGCATGGATACCTCAGAATTCTGCAGTGCAAGATTTTAAAAAAATGTTCTTTGGGATCACAGAATCACATAACAATGGAAGACTCAGTGAATGCAATAGACACAGTAATTACAGCTGGCCTCATATGTCTGGTTTTGACTTGGTAAAGTTTATTTAGTAATGAAGAATCATGCAAATCACCAACTCTGCTTCTTCCTGTCATCAAAGTGCTTGCTTAAATCAAAACTTTAAATTCGAAATTCATCAGGATGACTCTGTAAGTATATCATAAACTGGGCAGATTCAATTTTGTATATCTTTAGCTCTACCAATCATCATTTATGAGTCTCACTGTTGGATACAAAGTGATAAGAGAAATATGAGGAAATATGGGGACCAAGGTAATATAATCTCATTTGAATTAGACAAATGAGGCCCTGTTGAAAAGGAATACCCAGTGTCTCTGGACAAATTCATGAAGTCAAAATGAAAAATAATTACAGTGCAGAAATAGCTGGTGCTGGATGAACCTGCTTCATTCCTAATGTTGGTTGGCAGCTCTTCATCCTGATTATTCCATCTGGAGATAATTGTGTGATATCATCCATAAAATTAAATCATAAATCAACCCAACTAGAGAACAGGCCAGCAAGCTGCTGAGAAAGTCACACATAGGGGAGGTAAGACTTCTCATCTTAATGAGAGGTATAGGAGTGAAATTAAAAGAAGAAGACATGTAGAGAGTGACCCTCGGCATGTCCACAGGCTCACTTGCTGACAGCTGCCTCCAAAGTCCATGCCTCAACAGTATCAGGACAGCCAACATATTGCTTGCGTTATCCATCCACTGATGAGGAAAGAACGTGCTGCTCATAAAAGGAATCCTGTATTGCTTTGTAAGGATTTCTGGTCTGAGCTGCGGATGTTCGAAATGAAGGCACTTGATTTCCTTTCCTGATGAAATGTGAACAGTAATAGGAAGTCTATAAATGCAGTGGAAGTCTTATACAAGAACATTTGGTCAAAAATCTTCTCTAGGCCTAGTTTTTGGATGTTTGAAGAGAACACCATGGTCTTTGACTTTGCTAGTGAGTGAGCTATGGTCAATTTGTAGGTTATATTTGAAAAGGGTTTTTCATGGGACAAGGTAAGATTTTAAAGCAGTTGATTATGATCCATAAAAGAATAAAGTAATTAAGATAAAGACAGATGTATTGCTTAAATGGCTACTGTCGATTTCCACATTTGCTGTGGCCAGCAAGTCGGAGGGCATCAAAAGTCAAAGGTCATCTGAGACTCTCTAGTAAGTAGCTCAGGCTGGAGCAAATGGCCTAAGGGCATATACTTCTTTCAGTTGAATCATTTGTGACGATAAATACCATTGGCTTTGGAGATTCCATTTGTGACACTAATAAGTGCAAAGTCCAGCTGTATGCCTCTGAATTTTCAAACTGGCAACAGTAACAGATGTTGAGAGACTAGCAGCCTATGAGCATCTGTGGGAGGAAGGTCACTATGCCACTCAGCAGAGATGCAAGTAGAAAACAGTAATGAAGATAAATTCTTTCTTGACTGTTTTTTTTTTTCTCCCTTCTGAATAATGTTAGGACCTGTAGAGCAAGAAAAGTGCCAGCTCTGAAAAATGCATAATCTTTTGTTTCACTCTCAGTTGCATTAAGTATATATAATGCATATATATTGAACCCTATATATTTGTAAGTATAGGTATATAGCTTGTTTTAGACAGTTCCAAAGTGTGGTCAAATCAAACAATAAAAATCTTCATAGGAATAAATACTACTTGTCTATCTTTATTTTCTTCCCTCCATCTTTTACCCACCAAGAAGTTTGTTTGCAGTTCATTTTGGCCAAACTCAACGAGAAACCAGAAAACCACATATACCAATTTTATGATCATGAACAATACTAGAATTTCATTTCATCAGGTTTATTGTATTGGTCAGGAGTCTTTCAGTTGCAAACCTCAGAAACCTTTAACAATAGGACAGAGAAGATTTTGAACAAATGGGCCTTGCTAGATTTCTCTCTGTCCATCGCACCTAGTTTAAACTACAGTTATTTATCTAGGATGATAGCTCCTTCCTGGACCAGGACCTTTATCTAAATTCTTTTAGGCAGTTAGAGGGAAGTTCAAGGGTATTCCTGAGACTTTTGTTTCCTAAAAATAACCAGCTTAAAATAATTAATATCCCAAAATGCATGTTTGTGGGGAGCAAACTGTGCTTTCCTTCATGTGTATGGGGGAAATTGTGAAGATAAGGCTAGGCAGAGGGACTGGAGCCAGGATGCTTTCTTAAGTTTTAAAGCTATAAAATGAAATGATTAGATCTGGTAGCAATGTGGAGGATGAATTGGAATTGAAGTAACCTGGATTCTGGAAGAGAAATGCAGGCAGCAGAAGGTGATGGTTTAGTGGCAGGAGGATTAGAAAGGTTTGAAAGCAGATCCAAAAGCCTTTGAGGAATATAATTGAAATAATTTAGTGACCAATCAAATGTGGATACATTTAAAAAAAGGAAAAATTAAAGACTACACCTCAGTTTCTGTTTGGATGATTGAGTGGATCCTTTTTTTTTTTTTTTAGCTTTTTTTTTTTAAGTTTATTGGGGTAACATTGGTTAATACAATTATATAATTTTCAGGTGTATATTATAATTTCACATCCTTATATTCTATTGTGTGTTTATCACTAAAAGTCCAGTTTCCTTCAGCTACCATATATTTGATCCTCTTTACCCACTTTACCATCCCCCTCCCCCCTATATTTGACCCCCATTACCCCATCTACCTGAGTGCATCTTAAGGTCATTCACTGATACCTTGAGACAGACATCTCAGTAGTGAGTTTGAATGCATTTTTTCTTTGAAGATATATTAAAGTGATTTTTCTATCCCCTTGCTACAAATTCTAAGAAATCTGGTACCTATTACATTTCACTTATAGCAGAGACATTGTGGGACAGATTTAAGGCACCATTTAAGATTGGGACTAGGGTAATGTTTTTATTAATGGGGCTGTTTATTCAATCCTTCAGGCTAATTCCATCAAAAGACATCAAAAGTTTAAATCTTCTTTCTCAGTTTTTAGTATCGCTGTTATAAATATTTGATTTTCTCCAAATTTGTGCATTATGAGTTATGATTTAAAGATTTATATATATATCTATATATATAGGTATATATATCGGTATATATATAGATATATATATTAGTTATTGCAGGCTACTTTTAATAATTACCTGGCAAGACATTTAGGAAGTGTCTGCTATAGCCCACAGGTGCTGCAGTGTGCAGAGCCCAGGGTAGGCAAGGAAGAATATTGAGACTAATAAAACTTTATTTATAAAAACAGATGGCCAACAATAATTTCCCAATTTAATATTTAAATATTGAATTATAAGTATTATATCTTAATTACTGAGCTTTTGACACCTACTTAAATTTTTTTTTTGCACAAGGATAGTGACTCACCCTAGTCCCAGTTTTGCTGGTGCTAAGCCAACAGGAGAATGTTACCAAACACAAGCTCAGGGCATGATATTCAGGAAGAAAATGACGGGCAGGATGACTGAGAGCCAAAAGAGTTTATCCATCTAGTATCTGAATCTAGAAGCCCAGGTTTGGGGATTAGAGTAGCCAGACACCCACCCCGAGGGTTAGAAGAAACACAGACCTATTCTGAAACACCATCTTTCGAACAAAGCCAGCCGAACCACGGCAGTATGACTAAGAGTAGTTCGGGTAGGTTTCCCTGAAAAAATGTGCTGTTAAATTTTCTGAAATATGCTAAACAGAAGGAAGTAATTTATAAAATGTGATATTTGATTCTGAGTCTTGCTACTAAGAATATGGTCTGTGGACTAACAAATCAGTATCATCTGCTGGCTTGTTAAAAATGCAAGTTCTCAGGCCATATCCCTGGCCTACTGGATCAAAATCTGCATTTTAATAATATCCCCAGGTGATTTCTATGCATATTAAAGTATAAGAAATGGCCTCCAAAGTGGAGTACAAATTTAAAATAATAGAATTTTTATTTACTCTATCTCATACTCTTACCATTTTAAATATTATGGATATATTTTCTAATGTATTTATTATATTTCTACAGTAGTGCATATCTATTATTATTGGAGATATATTAAAAACATGTATTTTTTTTATCAACAGATATACAGGACCAAAAATTTTTAAAGACCGCTGCTTAGAAGACTGTAACTGTGACACACAAGTCCTTTTAGAGAGAAATAATAAAGGAAAGAACAAAACTTAAAATATTCTAATATTCTGTAGCGACCTTCAAGGTTAGTCTGTTATCCCAAGGTCATGATGACTAATTACTGCATCTACAAATTAATTAAAATACTCATACATTCATCTGAGAAACTTCTTTACCTAAGTCATCCCCAAGTGGTTTATTATTTAATATCTGATCCTGGAACACAAAAGCAAGTTGAATTTACAAATCAATGCTTAGAAAAGTATCAAGTGATAAAAAAAAGCCAATTCAAAATTTTGCATAATCATTTCTTAGACTGATAAAGGGATTTATAGTTATTCACTTTAAATTCCTTTTATTACCCTTTTTTTTCCTGGGTAAAAATGAAATGCAAATATTATGGTTATTAATGACCTGATAAAAATTCTGTCTTCTTGGAATAGGGAAATTTATATTGAGGTATATTCCATTCATGAGATATATTCTCCTGTGTAATTAGTAATACTTTGACTCAATCACCTAGATCCAAGCTCGGTTTCTTGTTTTCTTTCTTGCTTCATATACCTCTGTTTTCTCTTTCTTTTTCTCCTCTGCCCTATTTTCCACACATTTCAGGTTATAGATGATTCACATTAATAGAAGAAATAAAGAAAAATCAGCCAATGGCTCTTGGAAAGATATTGATAGTAACATTTAACTTGAAAACTATCTGAGGATTAGATAAGTAGACATTTTCAGGTAATATTAAAATTTATTAGTTTTATATATCTGAATGTGGCTTTTGGAGAAAACTCAAATGCCAAGTCCTAGGCCAAACAATTTTCTTTTCAATTTTTGCACTCAAACTGCTCAAGAATAAATGTTTATAGTGCAAAGAAACCACATCTAGAAGATTGCCTCTGTTTTTCCTTCCAATTTACCATACCGGGCTTGACTCTTTTCAGGGGTCCATCTGGGTCCATGAGTAAATCTTGTTTATAAATGCTTCCCTTTGGCTTTTCAACCACTGTTAGTAAGTCCCTTTGACAGGCATCCAGAATTGCCCCAACTCATATTAAATCCGTTTTTAGTGAATTATATTATGGTGATTGCTGTTAGCACCCGAATGCTACAATTATGGGAAATTTCTCCAAGAAATTATGAAAATGAAAAGAAAAGGTAATTGGTCTTTGAAAGTTAAAATATAAAAGGCAGAGTGATATGACACACAGAAAGAACATAGAATTTGGAGTAAAAACTAGTTGTTCTAAAATCTTGGATAAGTTACTTAATCTCTTTCAGTCTCATCTGTAAAATAGGAATGTATTTACTTACTTTTTAGGGCTATAGTGATTCTTAAATGAGATAAATATAAAAAGTACTTCTTATGGACCTAGGAACATAGGAGCTACCAACATGTTGATATTATTATTAAAATCAACACATTGATTCTGAGCCAGATATGTGAAATCTTTCTGAAAGCCTATAACACTAACCAGACTGAATGGATAAGAAATACCTAAGAAAATGAATATATCAGGTAGAAAGGCATTTATTAGATAAGAAAGTAGCGAAGAATGAGAGTATCAGAAAAAACAAAGAAGCAAACAACGACAACAACTACAACAAAAACAATGGCAGTAAATTTCCTTACATAGTAGAAGGAAAAAGGAGGCCTTAACCAAACTCAGCCATTTTACATCCCCTAAGAGAGTTGGGTATGTTAAGGTCTCTGAGGTATCATAAACTGATGCTAATTAGCATTCAATATTTGAGACATTTAAATGAGGTGTTCTCAGCCTTGGCTGTTCATTATGATCGCCTGGAAAGTTTTTTAAAATTATATTTATTCCTGGTCCTCACTTCCCAGAGATTTTGAGCTGATTGTTCTGAGGAAGCCTTATTCATTGGCATTTTATAAAATATTCCCAGGGCAGCCAAGGTTGAGATCCACCGATATAATCACTCTTGTTCTAATTCGATGCTTACCAAGCATCCCTTTGATTTCTCTGTAGGCCTTCTCTACGTCAACAAAGTGCGATGACCAATAGGATCTTAAGTATTTCCAGGCCTCTGGCTGATATTTCCCCATGACAAATCACTAATGTGATGTTCAATCATGACTTGGTTTCCCATGAAGTTTGACAATAAAATGAATATGTGCCAATCATGCCAGAATAAGTGTCACTGGTCCCTGAGATAGTTTTAATTCCTGTTATAAGTTAATAAATCAATATTTTCTGGCTCTATCTTCGTTTTCTATCTCCTATTTCATGAATCAATTCCTAGAGATTTGATTACTTCTTTGTAAAATCACTTCTAATAATAAAAATTATTTTGCCCTTTGTCCTTTTTAGTTTCCTCTTTCCCTGAATAATTTAGTCCAAAGTTATTAAGAGCAAACAAGCAAGGTGGGCATCTTTGTGTGGGGGGAGTAACAGGTGCCTAAAACTGGATGCTGGAGGCTAAGCACAATCAGGACAACACTCACACAGGGTGAGGAGTGGGAGATGGCCCCGCAGAGGTAGCAGAGGCCACACAGAGTGAGGAGGAAGTCCACATGGGCAGGGGGCGGTAATGATTGTGTTGGAATGAGATGATAACAGAGTAGGAGTCAAATTGCTTGGACCAATTATGATCCTACTTTCCCGATAATCTGAGGGATGCTTTGACAATGCTTGAAGAACTTAATAACTCTGGGCTTGTGGACTTCTTCACTCTAAGTCAACTTTTCATTAAAGTATAACTTACAGAAAAGTGCACAAATAATTTTACCTTCATTACTTTTCAGAAATTGTACACACTCGTGTAAGCAACATCCAGATCAATAAACAGAATGTCTTATGACTAGCATCCCAGAAACTCTCATGCTCACATCCAGGTACTACCTCTCCAAAGGTAAATGCAAGTCCTGGTTTCTAACCATAGGTTAGCATTCCCTGTTTTAAGCACTATTTAGATGAAATCACACCACCAGGTATGCTCATTTGAGTCTTACTTCTTTTGCTCAGCATAAATTTAGTGAGCTTCATCTATCTTGTATGTAGTTGTTTATTTTGATGGTTTGATTTTAACTCTCATCTATTAAATCTTTATTTCCTTGGAAAAACACCAAAGTTTCATGGTTATCATTTGACATCCTGACATTCTGCTTCCAACTGAGCAAAGCCTTTGTTAAGAAGAAAAAGAAAAAAAAAAAAACTTTCTAAAATGCACTGTATTACAGTTAGCGTTTCCGCTGGAAGTTTGGCAAGGGCGTAGGAAGGGGAGTGTATTAGTCATTCAGAGGATTTTGTCCTCAGATGTCCTAATTTTGTAGTTGAACAATTCCCATTGTAAGTTAGGATTAATGTTCTTATGTGATCTCTGTGTATGATTCTATATTAGAAATGCACAATCTAGAGTTTAAATTCAAAGTACCACCCGTGATGTTTATTTGCTTGCATTATCATAGTTTGGGTTTGTCATCTTCATTAGGGCTGAAAATTTGGGGCCAAGGATGATAGAGAAAAATCCTTCCTCGTATTAAACATGTCAGTGCCTCTTAAAAAAAATTGATGCAGAAACATAACCTTAATTCAGTGATTCTACTAGTCAGTTCTACCACACTGCTATAAAACTGCAGAATCCTCATCTTCTTTGCTCAGAAACTCGTGACATACTATGTTGAGTATGACTCCACGGGGGAAATAAACTATTTTAAAATGTACAGACAATTGGCATTGCAAAGGTGATTCTTCTAGGAAGTGGACTTCCTCCCTTGAAGTGGGCAATCATCTGCCTGCTAAAGAGGCACAAGCAAGACCTTAGTTTAATCACCAACTGGGCAATATCATAGGCCTAGTAGCTCTGGCCACATTTCAAATGTCTCCCTACATTTCTATGTTTTTGGGTCATTGTTTTGTTTTTTGTTGTTGTTGTTTGTTTGTTTTGCAAGGAAACCCCAGCTAACTGTAGCCTCTGTATGTATCTAAAGTATGATATGATATTCTAAAAAGCTAGACTCCTCTTGGGCTGGTTTCCTCAAAGGAGCTAGAAAACGAGGAGTGAATTGAATTGCTCTTTTTTATATTGGCCAAACTTCCCAGGTATACCGTATTTAACTTGTGGTACCCTGTCATAAGATAGTTACTAACAAAACTGAGTAGCTTTATGAGTTATCAGCCACAACAATGAGAGGCCTCGAGATGCTCAATAATGATCGCTAACATTTATTATGTACTTACAACATGCCAGAACTTCTCCATGGATGATGATATTTAAATCTCTCAATAACCCCAGAAGTTACTATTATTATACTTGTATTTTCGTACAACAAACTGAGACTTAGAGAGACTAAGTAACTCGCCAAAGATTACAGAGCTGGAAGAGCTGGCTTTGAATCTTAAGTGGTTTGACTGCAGAGCCAGTGCTCGTAAACACCAAGCCACCTGCCCTGTAGTTAAAGGGATTTATGACTATAAAAAAGGGATACAATTGTACCAGCCTTATAAAGCTCTTGAGCTGTTAAATAAGCAGACCCATGGAAAGTGCTGACCAGAGGTCTCGACCATAATAAGTCTCCAGGACATTTTTGCTCCTTTTATTGTTGACAGAAAATGGTGAGAAAATTATCAACCTGGAGAATTTTGTTGGTGACATGGCAGTGGACTTGAAAATTATATTCCCATTGGTGGCTATGTATAAGATGGCAGACAGCATACTGCAGTGGGAAGTGTGTTGCCTGAGAACCAGGACACTGCTATTTCTTTTTATAACTGACTTTGGTAAATCACGTAACACCTTGAATCTCTTTCTGCTCCCCTCTGATAGAGACAATAATTGCTACCTTTCAGAATTTGCATGAAATATATGTAAAAAGTGCCCTAAAAATGTCTGGCACATAATGGAAACCTTGCAGAGGTTAATTTCCTTCTCAACAACCTCTGTGACTCTAGAGTAGAAGATGGAATTGTGATCAACCAGAGGAAGTTTAGATTTGGTCCTAAAATCATTATCTGAATGAGCTTCCTCAAGAGAAAGTGCTGGTTCATGCTGGTAAATGGTTCAATATTTCAGATGAGAGATGGGCTGGGTGAACTATTCGACCCTTAATCTTTTAACTGTCATAGAAATATTCAGTCTTTTAGAAAGTCCCCTCGAAAATACTCAAGCCACAGCACTTTTTAATAAATCTCAGGATCCACTAGCTTTGTCTACAATAAACAACAGTGACAGGAAGATGCATCACAGACTCATAGTGCTAGTCACTGGTGAGGTCCTGGCCATCTTTTTGGCTAAGGCTTGTTTCCTCTGTAATTTGAGGTGGTGGTGGTCTGTGCTGATTTTCTTAATAACAGGATTTAGGATGATGCTTTATTAAAATAAATTTAAAACATTCTATTCATGCTATAATTTTCTTTTCTCTTTCCCAAACCAAAGCCAGGGCCTCTGTATCTCCTTTCCTTAGACTTCTGCTGAGCAAAAGGTAATGTGAAGGAAAGAAAATGGTGAAATGGCTTTGAAGGTAATAAAGAAAAAAAGAAATATTTTTCCCAATCCTGGAAGGAGTTAGAAGCCATCTATCCTGTGAGCAGGGAGGACATATCACCCCTTCTGCAGGGAGCAGCCCAGGGGAGACAATGACATCTCAGAAGGGAGCTGCTGGTGGACATAGAGTCTGAAGAACTGAAGTGTGCAAAATTAGTCGCTATTACCATGAGCAGAACCAGCAGGCAGCAGTCCTGGAGGAACTGAGCAAGCTCTGCCAATGAGCATCTCAGTAAAAATTGGTGAGAACCATTGACCCAGGACAGTGACTGGCAGGTTCCTGTGGCACTGCATAAAACCCTGGGAATTCCTGAACTCTGATAGCGGGCAGCGTCCATAAAGGCTGAGATCAAATCTTCCATCTGTCTGGTGAGATAAAGGCTGGAGTCTAATTGTTAAAAAGGTTGATTGTTATAAAGTAAGAAACTGTGATTATTTCTACCACATCTGATTTTGTAGCACAAACGTATATCTTACACAAACATAAACCTGACTAAGAGTTTTCAATCTCTCGTAATGATTAGAAAGTGCTGTTGCCACATTAACCCTGTCAAAGGTGAAGACAAAGAGACCCTGAGACATTAAGTGATTGATCCAGCCACAGCACCACCTTCAATGGGGTCCAAGTGAGTGAAATCTATAATTCCAGATTTCCTAGCTCAACACTGATCCCTCTCTCGCTTTGAAAAATGTTATCTCGATATGATATCCATTATTTCAAGTAATATTTTATTTCTGCTCATGATATTTATGGAAACCTGGTGGAAGATGGAAGTCCAGTGGTGCTGCAAGGAAGGGCAAGACCTTTTAGAGCCCAGGTCTTGCCCTTCCTTGCATAGACATTGCACATTGCTCCTGCCTGGTCCTGAGAGCAGGGGACAGAGAGAAAGCAATTAATGATTGAAAAGGACTTCAGAATCCTGAGATGAAAGCACTTGGTGAGCCTGAAGTGCCACTCCTTGAAGGATTACCTCTGTTTATGCTTTTGCTGCCACTTGGTCATGTTCAAGGGAAAGGCTGATTTCAGAAATTGATACCTTTACCTTTTGAGTGAGCCAAAGTGGGCAGAATTGAAAAAGGATTTGAGACTGCTACTGGCAGCTTTGCTGTGAAGGCCTGTTATCATTCCTGCAGGGAGACAGTCTCCTGGGCTTGGCTGGCCTCAAGCAGTTAATAAAGGCTCTTATAGAGTCACCTTAATCTCTTTCCCACTGCAGCCTGCACACTTGAAGGTTGATGAGAGAGATGAGCTCCCAAGAAGGAAAAGGGGCAATTGTCCAGCTGCACACTGTCAGACCCCTGGGCCCTGCCATTGGCTGGGCTGTTTTCAAACTTGTGACAATCAGGCAGTGGGTGCTCACAACATGGAGCGATGGGTTGGCAACAGGCCTGGATTGGGTGGCGGCAGGGAGAGGCAGTGGGAGGGAGAAATAGACTCCAGGAAGATGCTCATGATCTCTGGTCACTGCAGGGTGACAGGCCTGTCTGCCATCCTCATGAGCTGTGATACCCAGAAGGCTGTATCTACCTGATTGTCTTCTGCTTTATGCCACCCTTTGTCTCACACCAACCTCTTTGTCTTGGGCAATCTTTCTCTTTTCATAATTTTTCTTTCTTCTTCCTAACATCTCAATGGAAGTAGAGATTTTTTAGAGCTTGCAAAGATTTTAGCAATCATCTGTTCAAATTTCTCACTTTATAGAAGGAAAAACTGAGGAGTGTGAGTGAGTACCCAAACTGATGACAGATCCAGGAACATGAATTTGGATATTCTGACTCCTCTCTGGGGGTCTTCATAGGATGTCCCACTGCCTCTTCTCATCTCCTCTCCTCCTCCCTTCTCTCCTCTCCTCTCTCATGTTCTCTCCTTTCTTCCCATTCCCTTTTCTCCTCTCCCCTCTCCTCCATCCTTTCTTCCCCATACAATGGTGTCAGAAAGTATGAACTCAGATTTCTTGTCCTGACTGTCACCAAACCTCCATGTGACTTGCTGAAAATCACCCAGTCTCAGGCCTTCGGTTTGCCCATCTGTAAAATAAAGGACTGGATTAAAGAGTCTCAGACATAGTGACAATTCCATGTGTTCACCAAATCCAGCTCATTTTTCTCCTGGGAAGATGGGAAGACATGATTTTCTAGCCTCCTCCGCTCTAGTCTTTTGGACCAGATGATTGAGTCTGGGCCAGCAGAAGAGTTGAAAGCAATGCATCCCATTCCAAGGCTTGATCAGAACCCATCCTTCTCACTCCTCTTCTCCTTCTGCGGTGAACTTGGATGCCGCATATGGACGTTGATAGCATTACAAGATGGAGGATTACAGTGTGGAATATTAGGCTCTCCCCAAGCTCTCCCTCACTGCTTTCTCATATCCACTATGCTGGACCATAACATGAAAGCACTAAACCTTTATTACTTCACTGAGAATTAAGGGTTATTATTTACAGCAGATAGCATACTCTAAAGAAACCTCTCAGATCCATTTCAGCCATAATGTGCCAAGATTTTACTAATCATTGTTAGTTTATTTTATTCTCCTTTGTTCAACATTTAAGCACCTGCAATGTACCGGAAATTGTGTTAACATATAGTGCCTCATTTCTGTCAGGAGATTTATTGCCCCAAATCTAATTCAAACCTGATTGGAGGAAATTCTGTTATATGAGGCATAAACTGCCTTTGATTTCTAAGTCTTTCTTCTCACCAGCATGGTAAAGAGGATGGGAAGAATGGATTTCAATTGCCATTATCTGGCACCATTTCAGGAAAGTCTCAAAGCAATTATTAAGTACCAACAGGCCAAGTTACAAAGGAATGAGAGGTAGAGGTGTTTCAAATTATGGAGCTGGCGGGATCCAATTGAAATAATTCAACGCTATCCACTCCAGGGGACTGGACTGTGTGACCCCACTGAGAAATACCTATACTGGGACCTTGAGATTCTTTTGAAAGAATCTTTAAATCAGGCCCATGGACACATGCTATCTATCCTCATTAGAACTGTCAGTTCTTTACTGGCTGCGACGTCCACTCCCACTCTCAAATTCTTGAGGTACATTTTTTTTCTCAGCATTGCAGCTGAGCACGTCCATCTGGCCAGTGAAAGACTATAACAGGGCATATTTTCAGCATGATCAATTAGATGTGCAACTCCCATTAACAATAACAGGACTTACGCTCCAGAGTCTTCCTCCACAAATCCGGCCTCTCCCCTTATGAGCAACAGATGGGTTTTCCACAATGGCTCATTACCTTCTGGCTTGGCTCTGCTGCCAGAAGTGAAATATAAAGTTATTTATGGATGGAGAAAGATGCATAAGTCACCATGGATTATTTTCTGCTATCTTTTTTGTTTATTTAGTTAGAGGTGGGTTTTTTTTTTTTTTTTTTTTAAATCACTCAAGATGACAAGTTAGAGATGGTGGTGCACTCACTGGGAATGGAGATGGATATCCTTTCATTTCAGTTACTTTTTTCTGAAGGCCACAGATCTCCGAGGTGATGCTGCATTTCCCACAAAGAATAGAAATTGGGATATTTCCATAGAGAAGATACCCATTTCTCAAAGATCCTCTAGCCTCTGACAGGCCATCTCTGTGAAATTTGGTCAGTGGGGGCATAAGTCAGTGCCACTTAACTGCACATGATACATTTGAGTAAAGAAAACAAATTGCTTCTTTAAGGAATGCCAATATTTTTCAGCACTTGACATCTCAGGTAGACAGAGATTATTCCTCTGCCAGTTAGGGGAGAAGGACAGGGAAATGGGAAAAGAGGTTGACATGCTAGTACACAGTAAAAGGATGAAAATCCAGGAAGAAAAAGGTGAGAGAGATGGGAAGATTGAGAAAATAGGACTGAGTATAATGTTCTCAGGCTGTGAATGAAAAGCAGGCTGTGCCGTGTGAATATATGCCTATTCCGTCCAGTTCTTCCCTACGTAATTCCTTAAACACTCTGTGTCTCAGTTTCCTCATCTCTAAAATAAAAATGATAATAGGACCTCATATGATTATGTAGGGATTATGAATTAATATTTGCAAAGCACTTACAATATTACCTACCATACAAAAAGTGCTACAACCATTTTATACATATAAATTCATACCAGCAGCAGACGTTAATTACATTATCCTCCCGTGTGGTTCAGTGAGGTTGCGATTATAGTAAATTTCTTGACCCTCAGGCCACAGGAATGGATACATTCTCCAATTCAAATTCTTCCTTAAAATATTCTGAATGGGCTCAAGGGATCTGAATAGTCAGTCCCTCTCTTAAGGGTAGGCTATGAGTTATAAATCCAGATGCTTCCAGAAGCCATTCTATCTACTCCGTGGAAAAGAGGAGAGATGAATTATCAATACGAGAGATGAATCTAGCATAGAGAGTCTCAAGCGGGGTTCTACCTCCTGGTTTCATTAATTTCTAAGCCAATCATATCTATGCCCTTTCTACCATTTGTTTACATGAATCAAGGTGTTCCCTTTTCTGAGACAGGAAGGACATAATCAGTTCAAACTGTGTTTCTGTCACTCACAACAACAACAAATTTACTGGAAAAAGACATTTACTGAAAAATATAGCTCCCTGTGCTCCTACCCAGTCCCTCTTCATTTTGTGCCAGAAGAGATGGAGCTGGAGCTAGAAAGAGAGAGAGCGAAGGAGGGAAGGAGGAAGGGAGAGAGGGAGGAGAGAAAGAGAGAGAGAGAGAGAGAGATCATAACATATGGGGAAAGTAGAGAGCTATTTTAAAAAAAGATACTTAAGGAGAAGTAATCCTAAATTTATTTCTATACCCTAAAAGTGCAAATCACAGATTCACAGAGTCCCAGAGACTAGAGTTACTTTCTAGGTTTTATTCAGACGATATAATTTCAGACTCTGCCTAGACATTCCTGAACACAGGGAAGTCATTTCTTCTGAAGTCATCAATAGCTGTAATGATGAAGACAATTATTCCTCACACTTAAATACACCTGACTTAGCTAAGTGTTCCCTCATCATTCTTAGTGCCTCCTTCTGGAAAACAACTAGTTTCCTTCCTATTCGTATGAGAGGATTACGATATTTGCGCACAGTTTTTATTTCTTCATCAGTCTTTCTTGAGAAAAACATCCTACCAGAAACATTCCATTGAACATTACTGAGAGAGAAACTTTAGGTTGCTTGAGGGTCACCAGGTTGGGTGGAAAGAATGTCTGCTGAATGTCAGATCAATACCGTATTAAAATGTGGCAGGTTGATTGTAGTTTATCGTATGAAAAAAAAAAAAAAAAGATCAGAGGCCTGGGACAGCCTTTCAGCAGAATAGGTCACTGTACAGTTGCAATTCCAGATACTGGCAACCTGACTTTTACAACTACTAAACCAGAAACTAATTGGTAACACATAAATCCCATCTCGTTTTTCAGATTGATTTCCTTTAGAATTGACAATAATTAAAAGAGATATAATGCTAAAAGACATCGTGGTTGGAAATTAGAGTTTTTATTTAAAACAATACATGCTGCACAGAGTCTATAGAAACACTACTTACCTCACCTTAACGACACTTTTAAATGGAAAAATAAATAAATAAATAACAATTTTTTTTGACAACTCGTTTTCCTGAAACTGTGAAGGAGAAATTAGACACTAAAACATAGAAAACTTCTCTTCTCCCCACTTCAGGTTTCATGCCTCTCGACCTGGAGGTTTGATTCTCAATGGGATTTTATTTCTGTTTAGAAAGCAGAAGTAATAAAACAACTTTAGCTGGTCTTTAAAAAAAATACAGTCTGTGAAACAGGTCTTAAAAACACACACGCAAAAAAAGAGAAAAAACAAAAACCTACAGTAGTTATTGCATTTCAAAGGACTGACACATCGTCTCTCTTGGAGGCTATAAGAAGTAATATGACATTCTGAAAATCCTAAAGATTTTCAAATCTTTCTGAAAAATTGTATCAGAAACAATTAGGGCTTAGTTTAACTTTTGCAGTTTTTACTTAAATCGCGGTAGTAACTGAGAAATTCGGAGCACCAGGAAACGTTGTACTTGGATCATATTGGCTTAATTATTTGTATCGCTCACACATTGTCACAAAAATATTGCTCAGATTACAATTTGATACCATTGCACATCTATTTAAATAATTAAAATCATGAAATCTGACAATATCAAATCCTGGTGAGAATGTAGAGCAACTAGAACTCATGCATTCCTGGAGGGGATGCGAAATGGTATAGCCACTCTGGGGAACAGTTTGGCAGTTTCTTATAAACATATACTTCCATATGGTTCAGTGATCTCACTCCTGGTTTTTATTCCAAGTGAAAACATATGTCCACATCAAAACTTGTACATGAATGTACTTTTATTCATAGTTACCAAAACCCGGAAACAACTCAAGGTCCATCATCTGTGGAATGGATTAACTGTGGTGCTGCCACACACTGGAATGCTACTCAGTAATCGGGTAAATTAATGATAGATGCAACAACATTGATTGATTTCAAGTGCTTTATGTTAAGTAGAAACAGACACAAAATACTACCTACTCGAGGATTCTATTTATATGATAATCTGGAAAAGGCAAAACTATAGAGACAGATCAGTGATTGACAGGGGCTGAGAATAGTGGAGGAGAATGATTACTAAGAGGAATGAAAAAATTTGGAGGTTGATAAAAATGTTTTATGTCTTGATTGTAGTGGTAGTTTTATGCCTGTGTACATTTTTTTTTTAGAATTTATAGAATTGTATACATAAATGGGGTGGATTGTATTGCCTAGAAATTGTATATTAATAAACCTTCATTTAAAAAGTGCTATAGAACAAACCACTCCAAAACTCAGTGGCTTAAAAATACCACTTATTGTCAAAGCCAGGTGGGTTGACAGTAAGGTGGTGGACAATTGGCTGGACACTCTAGCATTTCTTCTTCTTGTTAGATATCTACAGATCTGGGTCTAACCTACAAGTCTCATGTTCTTTAAACCTGCAGGATAGCTGGAGCATATTCTCATGCTGATAGTAGAGGCACAACAGAATAAGTCCAACTACAGAAGAATATTTCAATTATCTGCTTGCACTTCATCTGCTAAAATCCCTTTAGTTAAAAGGAAGTCCCATCACTTAGCCTAAATTCCAGGGGTTAGGAAAGAAATACCTCTAGTGGGAAGAACTTCATAGCAAATGTGGAATGAAGTGTTGCAACCATAGTCCAATCTTGTAGAAGGTTCTTTACTGAATTACAGTTT
>NW_011888782.1:14966970-14974001 GCF_000151845.1 Pteropus vampyrus
TGTGTACATTTTTTTTTTAGAATTTATAGAATTGTATACATAAATGGGGTGGATTGTATTGCCTAGAAATTGTATATTAATAAACCTTCATTTAAAAAGTGCTATAGAACAAACCACTCCAAAACTCAGTGGCTTAAAAATACCACTTATTGTCAAAGCCAGGTGGGTTGACAGTAAGGTGGTGGACAATTGGCTGGACACTCTAGCATTTCTTCTTCTTGTTAGATATCTACAGATCTGGGTCTAACCTACAAGTCTCATGTTCTTTAAACCTGCAGGATAGCTGGGGCATATTCTCATGCTGATAGTAGAGGCACAACAGAATAAGTCCAACTACAGAAGAATATTTCAATTATCTGCTTGCACTTCATCTGCTAAAATCCCTTTAGTTAAAAGGAAGTCCCATCACTTAGCCTAAATTCCAGGGGTTAGGAAAGAAATACCTCTAGTGGGAAGAACTTCATAGCAAATGTGGAATGAAGTGTTGCAACCATAGTCCAATCTTGTAGAAGGTTCTTTACTGAATTACAGTTTAGTAGCATGCCCTTATGTTTCTTTAAGGATGGTAAGAAGAAATAGTCAAATGAAGCTCATTTTTGCTTTTTCTGCATTATCACTTTTAAAGATTTGTTTATTTTACTTACTGTTCCAATTATGAGGATCCTCACTATAATTTCTTCTCAGAATTTACACCAGACATTCACACTGTTTTCTGAAAAACAGTATAGTTGATTTTCTCAGATAATTAGAAATCTGTGACTCATCTTGACTCCGTATTATGTTGGCAACCAGGAAGCTCAAAGCTGACACCTACGACACACCTGTGATATTCCAGGTTCCTTGCATGTTTCTCTTTACTTTTTAGAAGTAGAAGCTCTTTTAAAATCTTTATATGTATTTGCTTTATTTTCTTTGTGATTTTATTGTAAAATTTACAAATAGCTTTTTGAAAATAGAGATACAGAAGGAGAAAGATCATAAATAATTCAAAGAAGAGTAGAGGAGAGGTAGAATATTTACACTCTAAGCTTTTCTTTAAATATACTAGCTGACAAATCTTTTGATCTCTCTATCAAATATCTCTCTTGATTTGTTAATCATCTTATAAAGCTAATTATATCTCTCACTACTTTTCCACATAATGGAGATAACATATGAAATTACAATGCATTTCTTGGACACAACTGACTCTGGTTATAAGCTGTTTCATTAAGTGAATACACAGATGTGACTTTGGCCCTAGAGGAAGTCCATATTGTTCTATAAATGGAACAAAAGCCTCTTGATTCCTTGCAGTGGCTTTGCCTGCTGAGTTCTTTAGGAGATTTGTAACAAGCAGAATGTGCAACTTCAACTCTCTTGCAGTTTCAAACTCATACAGAAGGATGACAGTTCTTCAGTTGCTGACAGTCGTGAAATGAGCCGGTGGTCTCAAGATGATTTTAAGTAAAAAACTTTCCACAATCCCAGTAAGATCCTACGGGATTTACTGTGTCAAAGCCAAGGTTGAATAAAGCACAGGAATAAAAGAGCTTGGCTGACCACAGAGGAATAGCTTCTAGGTTCGTGAGTCATTGAAATGGTATATATAACCAAATCCTTTGGTGAGAAGGTAGTGAGGGAACTCTTAGATGAGTATAATTAGTTCGCTGACATAGGTGTTTGTCCCCGTGACCCATAGTGTAGCACCGGGCTAATATCACAATTTCTGGTAATAATTTTTTTCATCATCAAAAGCGAGGAGAAAGTGAGTTAAATTGACAATTATTTAAGATTCGTAGAGAAATTTGAGCCGTAAGAATTGTAATCTACAAGAGCCCAGAGTACATGTTTGAGTTTATCAAAGTTTTAAGCCCCACATGCTCCAAGAAGCCTAGAATCAGTGTCAAATTACACCTTAGGGCTCTGTTTCTCAAAGAGCACAGCGGGGTAGAAAAGTATCATTCTCCCTTTGTCTGGTAACTTGAGTGTTAATCAACTAGAAGTTTCCCTTTGCAGAGAGACATCTGTAAAAACAGAAACCTACATCAGAATCACCAAAATTTATTAAAAGTGCTAATGGTGGTGGTGGTAGGGGCTGTCTAGGCATCTGAATTAGAATTTGAAAGGTAGAACCCTGCCTGGAATTTTAAACAGGTTCCTCAGCTGATATTATGAGATGAAGGATATCATGAGACCCACACTATTTAAACAGGGACTACCCTAAATCATATTTCACGAATCTAGTTTCTTGTTTCCCCAAGCGCATGCAACCACGGAATAAACATGGGGTACCACCCTATTTTTCTTCACTTTTAAAGAAGTTTAACTTGGTACCACTAAGAATTTTTACTTAATAATATTACATAGAATGCAAAAGTAGCATGACTTTTTCAGATAGAAGAAGAACATGCAAAAAAAAAAATGTCTTTGCTTGTGGGAGGCTGTTTTCAGGTATACTTCCTAGTTTCTTTTTCATTCTTCACTGTCTTTAAAAGGATTTGATTGGAAAGTTTGAAAGACACAGTGAAAGGTGCTAAAGGAGACGAAGCTGTCAGTGTTACAATAATTCTTTACACGTCTATTTATTTACTCAACAAACATTTATGGAGCACCTACTACATGGGAGGCATCTAGAAAATATAAGGTCCTTATATTGAATCAGAACAACTCTAATACGAAGTAAACTATGCACTGTGGAGGCCCACAGTAGAAGAGAGATTGATTTTGCCTGTGGGGAAAGAAACAGGGAGGTGAGGGATTCAGGCGATTGTGCTGATGGGTGATTATGGGAGGTTCAACTAAAGGAATGACATGTGTGCTGAGTTGACAGAGATAGATAAGATTTGGAAAAAGAGAGATGGGAAGGATGTCTTGGGCTGAAAGAACGGACATGAGCAAAGAGGAAAAGAAGGAAGATAACATTTATTAGGCACCATCTGCAAAGTTCCAGGTACCACAACAGGTATTTCAGAATGATCCTTTAGCATTTAAAACTCAGTTTAAATGCGTTCCTCTTAAAATACCCATCCCCGCCCCAGCACCTTTTCTACCCTTCAGCTTTGTTATGTTGTCCATATTTTATTTTATATATTTAATCATAATCGGTGCAATATTTATTCGTTAGCTTAATCTAACTAGGTGTGGTTATTTATCAGTTGAAGTGTTCTCTTCAGGAAAACAGACTTGAGGGGTGAGTAGTGAGCATTTAAAAGCTCTATTCAGAAACCCATGTTTCAGAGATTGGTATTATTAACCATTTATCTTGGATCAATACTGAAGTTGAGATAGATTATAAACTTGTTTAATGGATATTAGAAGATATTTGTCATCAGTAGGGAAAAAATGATGCTCTAGGTATGTGGGATTAGAAATGTTATATAAGTACCTCTGACCTTGAATAGATCTAGAAAATTATACTCTGCTAGGTCTACAGGCATGATCACATTTATCACTGTTTGGGGGAAATGTTGCCTGAACAGATCAAGCTTAGCTGAATCCCACTGTTAGAATCATTGAGTGATTCCTTCACACAAAGGTGCTTGTCTGAGGGCCTGAAAGGATGGAAAACTGAGACTTCACAGAGTTTGCAAAATATCATTTTTTTACGCTGCCTTTTAAACAAATGTTTAAATAGTTAACAGAATTAGGTGTCAGATTTTCTTTGTTTTTAACACACCATTGGTAATGAAATTGTAGGCAAAGTTGTACAGCCTTTACCTACTTGGACTATTGGAGGATATAAATATTTACCGAAAAGAACTTAATATTTGTGAATCACCAAACAGAGTGGATCAATTTGTAACAAGACCCTTCCTTCTCTGATTCAAATATTTCTTCTCTCTGCTCTCATAGCTCCCTATATATACACACCTGTAATACTTCATTGTAATCACTGGCTTCCTCACCTGTCTCCTCCTCTTGACCATGAACGCAAAATGATACAAAATGATCCCGCCAATTTCTTATGTGTACTTGCTTAGGTACTTTTTGGTAAGTAAAGATAGACATCTAAAAGCCTAAAATGGGTGAGATTTAGCTAAATCATCCTTCCTATCTTCAGTCACAAGACTGTCATAGGCAGGTATTTATTAACCAAACAGCTATTGATAGACAAGTAATCACAAGAACAATTCACATAAACTCTTCCAAAGTCTCGATCAAATCTCACCTTTTAGTCTTTTTATGTGTTCTAACCACCACCTTGCATGGAGAAAGAGTCAGCTGAGGCAGCCCTGCCAGTGTGCCAAACAGAATGATGTTATCACTTCAGTAAGCATCTGGCAATAGAGTTCTCCAGTTTGCAGAACCATTTAGAAGTAAACACTTGGCATCAACATTCAGGGTAAAGGCTACACACCACTCTGTATTCCTACATCCTGTTCTTTCAAAACTGGGGAACACCTCTAAATAGTCAGCTCATAGATTTTACATACTCTTTATTTCACCAAAGCAAACCTATTCCTCATTTCATCATAGCATGAAGATACCAATTTCATAGAGAAAACTAATTGTTGACAGTTACTATACTAATTTAAAAATATTTGATTTTAATGGAGCCAAAGAGAGCAAATACACTTGCAATAATGGCTTCTGATAATAGGCTATCGCATTAGACGGCTGGCTGAGCAACCCTGGAGTAAGCATTCTTGAGTAGAACGCAATCCATACCTCGGCTGTAGCTTTGTCCAATTAAACTTTAGAGAATATTATTTTTTCTATGCTAAACAATTTTTAAAATTATACATGTCTTGATCCTGAGTACAGGGACCTTGATTAATTGGACTTTGTAACCCCAGGGCTTTGTACAGTGTCACACAGTGCATGCTGATTACCTATCTATTGGATTAACTAATAAAGAACTTCATGAGTAAATACATAAATCTATCAGTAATATAATTTTAATTCTTACCATAACCTTGTGAGATATTTTCCCCAGTTTATAGATTAGAAAACTGACATCTAGTGAGGTTAAGTAAATTTCCCAAGCCTGTCCACTTACAAATAGAAGAACTGGTGTTCTGAATAAAGCCCGTCTGCTGCCTAAGTCCATACTCTCCCACAGCACAGTTCACCAGCCACGTGCACAGAGGTATGGAAGTCCATGGTATGTGTGAGAAATATAAGAAGTTTGATGGGGTACAACGTTACCATGAGAATGATGAAGAAGATAGTCGGGAGATAAATGTGCTTTATCTGAGAACCAACTGCTTTATTCTACGGGTAGTGGGTGATTCATCAAATAAATTTTTTGGGGGGGAGCGAAATAGTGATTTAATTCCAACTATGCTTTAGAAAAATGGATCTGGAAGTAGTTCTTAAAATGATTTGAAGTTAGAAAGCGTTAAAGAGAAGGAACTCTAAGAAGAAAGAAAATGGCAAGGAGAATGGAAAAGGAATAGATGGAAGAAAAATAATTAAACTTAAAAGGACAGAGTGTAGTGACTTTTTGACTGTGGGATAATGGAGAGGGGGAGGAGATAAGTATAATTCAAAACTAGTTGCTGAGTAACTGCAAAAATTAAAAACATAAATAGTGGTTTATATGAGTGAAAACTGTCTTCTGGGAAAAATAGTTCCCAAATTCTATGTCAAAAATGCCTTTTTATTACTTTCTCTATCATTCTGCTCAAAGTCATATGTTCTAGTGTTGAGTGCTCAGGGCTCCAACCTTCACAATTCTGGGTTGAGTAGTCACCAAGAGAGGTAAAAACCTGCTGTGAACTCTCAAAATTATAATTTTCGAGATGTTTTAAAAAACCCACACAATTATACAAATAGATAATGAGCATATGTCAACGTTTTAATGAGGGAACCAGCAGGATGACAAAGCCAGTTCAAAATCAGATAAGAGGATATGAATGTGTATTCATGTGCTACTTCAAAAGAGAAAATAAATGTATAGTGATTGAATGAAAAACATGCTCAAGTAATATTTATATACTAAGTACAAAACTAATTAATGTTCTACGACACAATAAAACAGCCTCTATGGTTATCTTCTCTAATAGACAAAAGTCATTTGCATTGCTATCAGGAAAAATACTCTTTTGCATAACTATGAGATAGAAATAATTTGCTTTCATTTTCTAAATTTAACATCTTTACAGAATTATAATGATACAGTATATATAATATATATATCCTAATTAATAGTAGTAATAAGCTATATTCCTGTGGATAATCAGATGATCCTTAGCCAAATTTGACGCCCTAGCATGACAACACAAGTAACGATAATCTTTTTTTTATTTCCAAACTTTGGGTAATTTTTTTCTTTATGGGACACAGTTAGTTTCGCCTGCTTACCATTCACATTTTTCTGGGAACTCCCTTTCCCCCTGACTTCATCCAAATGATTTCAGCACAGGTCACCTTGTTAGTGACAGGCAGCCATGCCTGAGGGTGACCTCCATCCAAGGTTACAGAAATGACTCAGGAGAGGCTAAAGGTTTGGGGATTTCAACTTCTCTCACTTCACCCAGAATTTGCCAAATGGAGTGAAATTATGCTAGGTGTGTTTTAAATTTGTCAATTTACAATTTGTAAAGTTGGATTTAGGTACTGTTTGTAATAAAATACATGAATAAATTGGATAGTCAAACTCCGCTTTATTTTATACTATCAAATATGAACATACAGGTCAACATCTTTGTTTCAAAAGAGATTTCTATATAATGCCATATCATAAAATGTTGGTGTTGAAATTATTTTGACTTCAATTTATATTAGTGTATTGTCCTTTTTTTAATGAAAATATAAGGTAATCAATAACTTTCTCCTGAGAGAGTCTTTCCTTCATTCCAAGATTATGTCCTACTTCTTTATGTTAAAATGCATTTTTTGTATGTGTGTGCAATGATGGTGATAGAAGATGTAGATTTTTTGTTTGTTTTATTTTGTCCTTAATGTTTTTGACCAAGAAAAGTAAAAGTGGGCAATGTATGTCTATACCTTATTTGCTTTCTTGTTTCTTTGCTTGCTTAGGAATTAGCTTTCTTAAGAAAGCCAAGTGTGGAAATCGTTCTAGAAAACCTGAGAGAGCAAAAAGT
>NW_011888782.1:14974051-14982885 GCF_000151845.1 Pteropus vampyrus
ACATCTTTACAGAATTATAATGATACAGTATATATAATATATATATCCTAATTAATAGTAGTAATAAGCTATATTCCTGTGGATAATCAGATGATCCTTAGCCAAATTTGACGCCCTAGCATGACAACACAAGTAACGATAATCTTTTTTTTTATTTCCAAACTTTGGGTAATTTTTTTCTTTATGGGACACAGTTAGTTTCGCCTGCTTACCATTCACATTTTTCTGGGAACTCCCTTTCCCCCTGACTTCATCCAAATGATTTCAGCACAGGTCACCTTGTTAGTGACAGGCAGCCATGCCTGAGGGTGACCTCCATCCAAGGTTACAGAAATGACTCAGGAGAGGCTAAAGGTTTGGGGATTTCAACTTCTCTCACTTCACCCAGAATTTGCCAAATGGAGTGAAATTATGCTAGGTGTGTTTTAAATTTGTCAATTTACAATTTGTAAAGTTGGATTTAGGTACTGTTTGTAATAAAATACATGAATAAATTGGATAGTCAAACTCCGCTTTATTTTATACTATCAAATATGAACATACAGGTCAACATCTTTGTTTCAAAAGAGATTTCTATATAATGCCATATCATAAAATGTTGGTGTTGAAATTATTTTGACTTCAATTTATATTAGTGTATTGTCCTTTTTTTAATGAAAATATAAGGTAATCAATAACTTTCTCCTGAGAGAGTCTTTCCTTCATTCCAAGATTATGTCCTACTTCTTTATGTTAAAATGCATTTTTTGTATGTGTGTGCAATGATGGTGATAGAAGATGTAGATTTTTTGTTTGTTTTATTTTGTCCTTAATGTTTTTTACCAAGAAAAGTAAAAGTGGGCAATGTATGTCTATACCTTATTTGCTTTCTTGTTTCTTTGCTTGCTTAGGAATTAGCTTTCTTAAGAAAGCCAAGTGTGGAAATCGTTCTAGAAAACCTGAGAGAGCAAAAAGTCGGGTTAATATTTCTGTTATTCAGAGTCAATTTTAGAGACTAGAATTGTTTTTTCTGCACACCAACTGTAAGTTAGTTCACTTGGGGTAGATTCCTAGTAACCAAGATGAACAAAGAAAAATATCAATTGATTAAATTAAAAATTGGCTTTTAATCACAGAGGGGATGGGATAATTAAGTTCAAAACTTCTCCCTGGATTTACATCACTCCAGGTGCCAAATTACAGAGAGTAGCTGGTAAGCAAGTAGTTAGAGCAAGAAAAGCTCTTTTTAGGATTCAAGGACTTGAATGAATGATAACTTCAGGCTTGCCACTGGGAGTAAGACTGCTATTCCAGGGAATCTTCTCTCAGGCATCACTTGAATGGACATCGCAAACATTTATATCTATGCAACTTTTATTGGCCACCAGGCTAAGGAAACTTCTCTTTTTTTTAACCACACATCTTTCTTTTCTGATAGATCTAATACCTACTATCAAGAATTCTCCAGGGCTGGTCACTATTCTATCTTTTTAAGAAATCTTTATACATTTCTACTCTGACCCACAGGGATTGAAGCTAATGTTTGATTCTAAGATGATGATCTTTTTTCTTTTTTTGATAGGTCTGTTTTTTTAGGAAGTGTCATCACTCTTGTCCACCCCTCACTGCATTCAATAGCCAAAATTCTCTTTAAAAGTTACAGAGATTGATCGAGGCCTCATCTGATGTATCAAGACATCATTCCTCTATAGGTTTTCAGTCCCTCTAGAGACAAAGAGAGAATGAATGTAAAATTCTAGGCTCTTAACATCAGAAATACATACTTTGTTTGTATTGAGGAATTAGTCCTCAAATTATAGCTAACATCTTTGCCTCTCACTGTCTTAGATAACAAACAAAACAGAAACAAAGTCATAGATACAGAGAATATTTTGAGGGCTGCCAGATGGGAGGAATGTTGGAAGGTGGGTGAAAAGGAGGAAGGGATTAAGAAGTACAAATTGGTAGTTAGAAAATAGCCATGGGGTTGTAAAGTATAGCCGAAGGAATATATACAATAATATTGTAATAACTATGTATGGTGTCAGATGGATACTAGACTTATCAGAGTGATCACCTGATAAGTTATATAAATACCTAATCACTATGTCGTACACCTGAAACTAAAATAATGTACGCCAACTATAATTAAAAAATTTAAAAAATATTTAAAATGTTTCACAAGAGAAATACTAAGAAATGAAGAAATCCGGAAAATATATCACATGAAGATGCCAGAAACTGGTGATTTTATAGCTATATCTAAAAATAAAAAGGATTAAACTGTGAAGAGGCAATAAGAATCTATACTTTTCCAGAGTCTAAAAGCTAAATCTCATATGTAGAAATTATTAGGGACAGATTTTGGTCCAATGTGACTAATCCTTTTTAATTTTTTAAGCTGCATGTCAAAAACTGAAGAGCTAATTCTAGAACTAAAGCTATTAAAACTGCACAGAAGTTTCTAGAACAGATTTCAGCAAAGTAAGGACTGGGGGCTAATTGGTCTATTGCATATTTTTGTAAATAAAGTTTTATTAGAACACAGGTATGCCTGCTACTGTACATATTATCATCTATGGCTGCTTTCTTGCTAAAACAGCACAATTAAGAATTTGCTACAGATACTATATGGTCTGTGAGCCCAAAATATTTACTATCAAACTCTCCACAGAAAAACTTTGCCAGCCTGTTTTAGAGGAAGATACTCTTAGTTATTTTAGATTGACTAGCACTATTACTGAGAAAAATCTAGATCCCAGGCCTATGAAACTGCAGAGAGAGAAAAAGAAAAGGATGATTTTCTGGCCTACTTACTATGTGCCAGTCTGGTCAACTTACCCTGGATCGCCCAGAAATTTCTTGATTTTGGCAATGAATAACCTGCGTTCCAGGAAACTTTTTAGTCCTGTGCAAAGTGGGACAGCTGATCACCCTAGAATGTAAAAGGATCAGAGCAAAGTCATAAGAGGGACATGTCAGAAAGTAGAGAACAATGCCGTAAAGCCACATTTGGGAGTGAGATCAAGTCGGAATATTTTGAAGAGCCATCACAAAGTCCACATGGTAAATTTGGCTAATGTAATATGCAACATGCTCAGTAGATCAGTTCGGATTAAATTTAACTGTGAGTGACAGAAAACACAGAAAGACAGTGAATTAAATAAGTTTATTTCTTCTTCATATTAACAAAGATGGGAAGTAAGCAGCTCAAGACTTGCATGGCAGCTCCATGATCAACAGCAACGTAGACTCTTTCTACTAGATTATATTCCATCCTCAAAATGTTGATACCATCTTCTAGACCGAGATGGCTGCTGGACCTCCAGATATCATAGCTACATTACATCAACAGGAAGGAAGAAGAGAAGAAACGGAGAACATCCTTTTTCTTTAGTAACACTTATTCAAAATTGTACATGTCACTTCTGATTTGTGGCCATACCTACCTATTGGAGATGCTGGGACACATAGATCTTATTCCTAGATGGCAGGTGCCCAGCTAAATATAGGGGACTTTATTACTAATGAAGAAGTAAGGAGTGGATTTTGGGGGTCAACTAGCGTTCTCTGAAACATTTAGACAATTATAATTGTTACAAAGTAATAGCTAATATTGTTGTGTTGCTTTTATATACCAGGTACTATGCCAAATCCTTCACATAAATTTTCTCCTTTAATCCTTCTAAAACTCTGTGAGTTAGATATTATCATTTGATAGTGTTTGATAAAGTTAATTACATTAGACTACACAGATGTGAGGTGGAACTAGGATTTGAACTCAAATTAGTTTTCTTCATTAGAACCATGAGCTTAATCACCTCATAATGAGGCCCCAGAGCATTCTGTAAGGATTTATGTTTACCCAGATTTTCCAAGCCATAGACCAAAATCCTGAGCATAATAGTCACATGAGGTGAATCACTGGATTGCTATAGATATCGGGAACGGGTAGATCTCATGTGACTATTATGGCTCCTCAACGAAGGAGAACATATGCATATCTAGTTAATCTATCTATATCTCTGTCTATATATATATACACACACACACATTTATTATAAATTTACTGATAAAAAGGAAGAATAGTAGATATTTTCAAGTACTAACTACACAATACTCTTTATTGCAAGTTATACACAGTCAGTTGATTCCCATAGATTGCTTTCTTTGATTTATTCCCAAATCTTGTATTCATAGCCAGCCTACAGTGGTAGCTGACCAATAAGTATAGCTCTGATTTGAATACTGGTTGATATTTTTATTTCTGTTAACCATTGAGATGCAAGTGCAACAACAAAGATGATTATTCATCAAAAATGTACATGACATTTTTGCCAAGTTGGATAATAATTTTCAAATACTGGAAAAACATATACTCAGTTTTTGTGTTATTGATAATGTAATGACTACAGACACAGTACAATTTTAAGTGTAATCTAAATTATTAAGATTTTCTTAATTACTTTAAGTTTAGAACAGGGACTGGAAACTATGATCCTTTGGCCATACCTCTCTCCATCTATTTTTGTAAACAGTTTTATTGGAGCATCGCCATGCCCATTCATTTCTGTATCATCTGTGCCTGCTTTTATGCTACAACTTCAGAATTAAGTAGCTATGACTGAAACCATATGGCCCACGAAGTTGAAAATATTTGCTACCTGGCTACTTACAGAAAAATGTTGCCAGCCCCTGGCCTAACAGGACAGAGAAAAATAAATAAACGGAAGACTAGGGCCTGTATTTTCAGGAAAAGAAACAAAACTTTCACAAAGAAGAAAAGCTCTTTTGAGAAAGATCTTAGAACATTTAAAAACAAAGGTAGCTAAAACATCTTTGGTCCATCTCTGTATGGATCCTGGAATTCCAAGGAATATGGCTGACCATTTATCCTAGCAGAAGACATTCTTTATAGTTTCCCTAGATGCTGATTAAAGAGAAATTATTGATGGAAAGAGATATTGAAGAGGAGCCTAGCTAATCCTGAATGGGTAGACAAACAACCTCCCTGCCAACAATTTCATTAAATTAGCTTTTGAGTTTCATAGCATGCAAAGAATTGAGACACTGCTGGAAAGAGAAGCATGAAGCACAGGTGAATTTTTAGAGAGGACACTATCTGGCAATTTCTCTTCTGAAGCACAAGAGCTTTAGGTTTCGAATATGGCTGCAGTTCTATCACATTTTCACAGTTCTTTTTCAATGTTTTTAATACCCAAAAAAGAGAATAAAAAGAGCAAATGAGAAATACCGAAATAACAGATGTCTTAAAAAGATAAATGATATTATAGGGGAAAACTAACAATATAATTCTCAAAATGCAAGTCCTTAATTTGTTATTTCTTTTCTGGATATCCCATCTATTACTGGAAACAGGAACAGAAAAATTTTATGGTCTATTGAATATTATTACTATGCAACATATTTAATGTTAATAAAGCCATATTTATACTGCTAATAAACTGTTCAAAGGTTGTTCACTAAAATGAGAAGTTCCCACCAAATTTCCTCTCAGGATGAGTATGATACATTTTGCTACAAGGCAGGTTCTTAGGGTAGCACCACCTACTACCATGTGTCTTGTAATATCTCAATTCCAATCATTTCTCTGTTTTGGAAATTCCGCTAAAATTTAATATGTTAAATTTTATATAAATTTGATCCCAGAGTTAAATTTTATGTAAATGTGAACTTGGCATAGGCTTGAATTGATAAACACAAACAAATCTAGTGACAAAATTTCATTATAAGGAGGTCATATACATAATCTAGAAAATGTGATTTTTTTTGATAATTATTAAAACAAGTAAAAACATAAAGTGAAAACATTCTTATTGAGAATTCCTGAGCTCTGAGAATCCTGAGGAATCCATTTGAAAAGAGTTGATAGTCAATATTTTTCTAATGCATTTGACTTTAAAACCATATATTTGTGGAGCATCTGATAAAAACGTACTTTGGAAAATATTGGATTGGTGAAAGAGTTAAATTCTGTTTATTGTGTCTCTTCATGGTGATAGAATAATAAACTGGAGAAATAGTCTAACCTAGGGTTTGTTTTCTCAAGGTTCTGGGGAAAGCCAGTTCAATATAAAGTTGAACATTCACCTTCAAACAGCCCAAAACATTTTTAAGCTTGAAAAATAAGAAACAGATCACTGCACTCTCTGGGTCCTGAGAGGACCAAAACCTAGATGCCAACCTGTTGTAAACAGAGTAGCTATTTTGAGGATCACTGATGTGACTGGAAATTGACAGCTCAGAAGGCTCTTGGGAGAGAACCTGTTCTTAAACTTTGAGACCGGTTTTGCAGTCTTGTAAGAGTGGATAAAGTCACGTCCCTTTCAGACCCTTTAAGGGCTTTATCATGATTATATCTTTACATTTACAAATACCTTTGGGCATTTTATCAAGAGAGAGGGAGAGAGAAAGAGAAAGAGAGAGAGAGAATCACGGACAGAGACAGAGGCAGAGACACACCCGGTGCGGGGAGAGAAGGGGAGAAGTGGGTGGATGAGTTTTTGAAAAAGGAAATTTTGTATTAGCCTGCTTGGACTAAAGAGAGGGTGGAAAATTATGAAGTGTTCCTAGTTGTTTACAAGGATTATTTCTATCTGTTTTAATATAGTCTACGAGTTTATGAGTTGGTTCATTATTTTGATTATTAAAAAAACATAATATAAGACAGAATCTGGCATAGAACCATAATAGCTGTTCGTAGTGGATGTTCAATAAATATTTGTTAAATTAGAATCTAAATCTTATTTAATCAGTGCCACAAGTATTCTGCTTTTCTAAAAATTGTAGAAAAGAATGGCCACATGTCTTCCCAATTTGGAATTTCATGTTGGAGTCCTATTGAATGACTACCACTCTTGTGTCCCTAGGCATTGGTCTTATGGAGTGGGATTTTACAAAGAAGCTAAATTCTACAGTCATCTGTTAATTAAATGATGCAATTATACTATATTTAATGTAGCAGAAAAAACTTAAATGTAATAAAACTCATTTAAAACACGATATGCCTTAAACTCTAAAAGATTTCTTAAACTTTAGGAAATAAAGATTATGAAAACAAGATTTTGGTATCATTTTTGTATTTTTAAATCATGTGTTTCTATTTTATATTCCTTGCTATAAATGATAATGGGATTAGACTCTTAAAATTCCTCCTAATCCTTCTTCTCAGCACTTAATTTTTGTTAAGTGTATATGTGTATATGGACAAATATATTCTCACAGTAAGAATTATATATATATTTTATTCTGTGATTATAATTCCCACTGTTTCTTAATTCCGTTTCTCTAGGAGTTTAATGTTCAACAGTCTTTTTTCTTCATCTGCATTTCCAAGTTCATAAAAAAAAAAATCTCAGCTATTGGGAACTCACAAAATATTTTTATTCTATAAAGAAGCTGTGACTATGGCTGTAAGTTCTTTCATGTTTAAGAATGTGTATGAATTTTATCCCGTAATAACAACTTGGGTTATTTTTTTTCTATAGGAATTGTATATACTTTGCTTCTATATTCTAGTTTTGAATATTGATGTCGAAAAGTTTAAATCTAGACTAATATCTCTCTTTTGCTTTCTGAATGCCTTAAAATATTTCTTTCAATAAATTTAAAAAGTGTAGTTTTGTTTAACTGTCAATCACTGCAAATCTATTTTTTCTTCTAAAACAAATTGTTTTTTTCTTTCAACTTGCAGATCAAATTCTTCTTACTCTTTAAGGCATTCCTTTAAATGCCTTTCTGTTACATCTATTATGTTTCTTCGCCTTGTCAGGAATATTCGGAGGTAGCAATTTTCCTTATGTTGAATCATTTCTCCAAGTTCCATAATATTTTCTTTCTAGAATTGATTTAATCATTCTGTCATTTTTACTTTGTGATTATGTCAATACTTCCTTAAGTTAGTAATTCTATTGTCAATAATATTTAGTGTTTTCTGTTACATTTTACATAATTTATTACACAATTTATTGTATCTATAATGGAATCATTTTTCTTCTCCATTTGTTGCCTCAGTTCTGCAATCTTGATTTTATTTCCTTCCATTGTTTTCTCATCTAGGTCTTTGTTGAATTCATTTCTTAATATTCTAAACATACTACGTTCATGGAAAATTACTTCTGTTTTCTTGGATTTTTTTTTCTTCCAAAATGATTTCTTCATTCATTTATTTCTTTTCTTTCTTTCATTCATTTTTCTGCTAAATATTTACATAGTTGCTATAAGGTTACTTTTCATCTTGCTCCTGTTTAATTCAGGATCTACTCTCCAGCTGTTTGTTTTTATATAGTGTACTTGGATTTTATTGGGCCTCCTTTATTCCCACCTTATTCAAGACATGTTTGCTTTGCCCTCCAATCTACAGTTTGAGGAACGGGTTTAGGTTTGATTCATTTTTCATATTCTGAAGATATAGGGATAAGAAGGTAAGACCAGCTGGAACTAGTCTCCTTTAACAAAAAGTTACTAATTTTTTACCTAGTAGTAGTAGTGGTGGAAGAATTTTCCATGGTTGATAGTTAGCTTAAGATTCAAATTATTCTACTAATTGATCATGGAATTCTAGAGTTCACTGTGGTTATTTATTTTCTAATTTTATTTCATCTTTATCCAGTAGACTTTGCCACTACATCTGCCATTTCTTATACCACAATAAGGGAAATATGTGAATATTGCCTCATATCCTCTTCATTTCTTTTTCTTTGTTTGTCTGGCTCACTACTACTGTTTTGAGTAAAGGTTAGAAACAATGCTGAATCATTTTAGAAGTTTCTCTTTCCTTGTCAAAATTCTTTAATATTTACAATATTGGGCTGTAACCATGGTTGAGTTTTTAC
>NW_011888782.1:14984525-15007206 GCF_000151845.1 Pteropus vampyrus
TAAACAGTAGATCTGATGCTTTAGAATAAAAGCCAGTGTCTCTTAGAAGCTATAAGAAGGAGACCCTCACCTATAAACAATTATGAGAGAAACATTTCTGGAGGGATAAAAACCTCTTTTTCTTCAGGTACCGCCACTATTTTTAGTAACAGGTAGAAACAATTTTAAGAGACACAAGAATTATTAATAACCATTTCCTACTGAAAAGTATTAAATGGACACTCTTTACCTTAAACCACCACTGTCTCCCTTTCTGCATGAACAAGTGCCCACTGAGCTTTTAAAGCTTTTAACTGAAGCATGACCCCAACAGAATGATTCTGTTTATACTTCTGTTTTCCTCACTTCAAAAGGAAGATTGTTTTCAAGTACAGAGCTACTCTCCATAAGCTAGAGACAATATGATTTGATCACGCCATAGAGAAATAAGAAGTCCTTGTTTTCTCAAAGAAGTTCCTAATGGCCTTTGTGAAGAGTCCTAGGGAATTCCTGTACATTTATCGACTTTCCTTCCCCTAAAAATCAAAAACAAAACAAAAGAAAAACAAAACAAACAAAACAAACAAGATGAAAGGCCTTTGCCTGGATGCTGCTGATTCTGACACCAGCCTCTTCATCCAGTTGTCTTCACGACTTGACCTGTCTGAGTGGCCCATATACTGACCTCCCTCTGTTGCTGCTATCATTAGACACTTCCAATGGCTCTTTTCTTCCTACATCAAACTCCTCAGCCTGGCCTAGATGATCCTTCTTAAACAGCCTATTTTGGGCAATTAATCACCTACTAGAGAGTCCCCTATTTATACAGTTGTGGTTCAGCCAATAGGCAACTCGAATTTCATTTTCTCATAGCAACACTATTTTACAAGGCACTGAGATGCCAAAACAAGCCTGCAAAAAGCTGATTAGTCTCAAATATATTAATGCTACTCATACTATATCCACATGTTCCCCTGTCCCCCCACAATGAGTAAATGACAGCAAGAGTTCTTACCCGAGTTGCTAAGTGTATTTCTTACTTACTAGGATTACTTCTTGAGGTCTGGAGGGAAGATTAAAGGCAATGTTATGAATTAATTTCAAATTTTCTAACTATAAAGAAAATTACAAAGAATACATCCCTTGGTCCTCGTCAACACCATCTAGCTGGCCATAGTGCTCCTGGTAGCTGGGAGATGAAAAAGTGGTTTTGACTTGAGTTTAGGTGAGGTATGCACCTTTCCTAGGCAGTGTAACTTAATATTACACCAAAATACACAAATAAGAACACTTTTCTATAACTTTGTGGCTGCAAAAAGAAAGGTGTCATCTAATCATTTACTGTGTGATTAAGAAATAAAGAACTGTTGATTTAAATCCTCCCTCACCCCTAATTTCTGTCAGGGAGTATGTGTGCTTGCTCTTATACAGAGGAATTAGCAACTAATAACAACCGACACCTCTATAGGAAATGTTTGCTCCTGTCAAGGCTCTCTCTCAGGTTCCATCCTTTCTGTCCCTGTGGTTGTTTTTTTATTCCTCTAGGTCACAGAACATGTGTTTGTAGAGTTGCCAGAGAGTCTCTCTTCGTACATTTTAAAATTCTCCGCATCCTTTAAAGCCTGTCACAGTCCTCTCCAAGTCATCCCCTCTCTTCTCTAGCTGTGGTTGATAACTATTATTCTATAACTGCCTAAGCAAACACCATTCTCCTCCTTTCTGGGACCTCCTTGTTTTCCCACCTTTGCCTCCCAGCACTCTGTGACCAATGGGAACTAACACAAGCCCATCGCCATGACCACAGTGAATGACACTTGATTAGCTGGAAACCTGTAGAATCTCCATACTCCACATCACAGTGATTAGCCTAACACCAATCTCTTCCCTAAGAATTGTGTGCTGGAGCTGCTGTGTTGAGCCTTTTCCTTCCTGGTCACCAGCTTTGTGGATGAGCCCCTTCTAGTTGCCAGAGACGAGCTGGAGAAAGTCAATCTGCTTTTCAGAGAAAGTCAGTCTGAGAACAGAGCTGAGCAACAGAAGAGAGGTGAGCTAGATAAAACAGAGTCATTCTTGAGGCCAACTTCACTCTGACCCTTCCAGTAGCTTAGCTAAAGAAACTATTTTCCTTATGCATATTAAGGTTGAATATTTATAATTTACCAATAAGAATCTGGCATCCACCAGCCTCTTTCCATTAACCTCAATTTTTATATGGCCTGCATTTAGTTAGCACTTATCTCTGCAATATCTCTTTATAAATGAATGGCTTCTTTTGCATATGCTTTGTTCTCTAATTGGATGGGGTGTGTGTATGTGTGTGTGTGTGTGTGTGTGTGTGTGTGTGTGACCTGAGAGCAGACAGCCTAACTTGAATTTAGCAAAAAAATGCTTATCATTATGGGAGGAAGCTCAGGAAATACTTTGTGGTTGATTAAAGGAAGGACTTCCTGAGTAGATGTGTTGCATGTTTATCTGACATTATCAGATATTATTAGCTCAGTTGGATACATGTAAAAAGAATACAAGAGTCAGTAGATTCAAGTCTTGTCCTTTCATCCTTCTTGTTGGCACTGTTTAAATTGCTTCATCTTTCAGAACTCCAGTTTCCTCTTTATATTTTAGATAGGAATAATAATGTATTGGTCATGATATTTTCAGTTGCAAGGCACAGAAATCCAATTTAATTGGATTAACCAGTAAAGAACTTTTTAGTCTTATCTAATTTAAAGAGTAGAAGAGTAAGTGTAGCTGGATATGAGTAAACAAATAACATAAATTTATCTATCTCTTTGCTCTAATTTTCCCCTATGATGTTTATTCTTACTAGGAATTCCCAACTGGAAAAAATCACACTCTATTTACCATAAAATCCCTCTCACATGTGATGGCAAGGATCAGCTATCTCTTTGTGTACAGAAATGGTCATTATTAAAATGTCCAATCAGAAATATCACTGGTTGCTGTTTAAAGAATCTCTTAACACTATATTCTTATTAAAATACTGGAATCACACATATTGTAGCAAAAATCCCTTAAAACAGATTTACTACAATGAGGATTTTAAACTGGATACATAGCCTTTCGAATTTAAAAATACTCTTTTAATCCTTACACATTCAATACCCTTAATAACAACATATCTGTGAGGGTCTTCCAATCCCAGTTTAATAACTGAAGGGCATCAAGATGAAGCTAATTAGATAATGGTGCACAGACAAACAGCCAAGGCAGGACAAGGATATAGGTTTTTTGCTTCCCAGACAACCTTGTTGAAGTGTCACACACTTTTCTCCATCTCAGGCAGTGAGAAGGACACCATAGCAAACACAAGATGATCCAGAGTAGAGAATCCCCTCCTGAGGGACCTGAGCATCAGGTTTGTGGGATTTATTTCATCAGTAGACAACCCTTAAGTTTGATACCAAAACTCTGACCCTGTCATTTCTGGAGGAGAAATTTGAACTCAATACAACTTCTGTCTTCATTCTTTTATGCTATTAAATCTTTGTCAACTACCTAATAATAATTGAAGTATAGGATGTACAATAACTGCTGATTTTTAGAATCTTCACTTTGGGGATTATCCTTTGACTTACTTGGTGTTCCCCACTGAAGCACATGCATAGGAACATATTTGTCCTTGTCAATGATGACAGTGTTGAGTGAGTTATGTTTTGCCTTTAAAGGAAGTGTGGAAAAGGATGAGGTGTTTCTGCTCTTTTTGTTATCACACAAATTTCTGTTTCTTTGAGAAATTTATGAATTTTGGACTTTTCTGAAGAAATATATTTGGCGTTGCTATTACTGTGCAGGGACCAATACAGTGAAAAGATGAAGAAGGAGATTGAGGAGAATGTGAATTACCTGCTCAAAACAGACTTATCCCCTTGGATGTCAGACTAAGCACCAATATAAAACAACTTATTTATTATTCTCCAGGAAGCCCTGGCTCTTTTCTATCTCTGAAAGGCTGTTGTTCCTGTCACTGTGATCCACTTACCTCCGTAACCTTTGTTAAACATACTACTTCTCAACCAAAAGATTTCTGGAATTTTAAATGTCAAAAAATTTCTCCTTCTTAGTGGCCTCTGGGAGCCAGAATCCAGCCATTATGAAGAAATTTTCACCTGGTTGGAGAACTGGCATCAGTTAACTTTTACCATAGTGAAAAACATATCTGCTTGTAGATTTGCACTTGAAAAAATTCTTACAGGAATCTATAACAAATAAAATGCTTGCTTTGAAACTTTTAACACTAGGAAAGCTATGAGATTTTTCCCAGGCCACTTTTTATCAAATCCATGTTAGTCTTACTTGATTAAACTGGGCATATAAATGCACAATGCGATTACTAGCACATTGAAAGGAATCCCCGTTACTAAGCACACATTGCTTCTACCTTCTTAACTTTGCCCATAACAACAGGCATCAATACCACTGTCAGCAATAGCATCTTCTCACACAAGGAACAATCACCATAAGTATTTATCTTTGTCATTAATTTGTTATGCATTTCAATTCCTTCATTAATTTTTTTGTCAGATTAATTATAAAGCTCTCTTTCCATTTTTTGCCCCAGATCTAAGATTGATCTCTGAATCCGTAGATAATTGTGTCTTTCTAATTGAGCCCTTCCTTGTTAGAGACACTGTCCATCCAGATGACTCCTAAGGCTGGTGGGAGTGACTATTGCTAATATGAAAAGACTGGAATGCTGTCAAAGTTTGTCTTTGCTCAGTATTTTGGTGGAAATCAAATACCCACAAAATTAGAGCTCAGAGTGAGATGCTTGCTTCTCTCTTAAGTAGTGTTTCTGAACCTACTAAAAGGCAGCTAACAATGAACAATAAGAATAATAAAACACTGCCTAGTGACATCCCAGATCAGTTAAGTCAGAATCTCGGGGACTAAGACTATGACAACTGAAAATCACTGCTCTACAGTTTTAAACTATTGAGATGAATAGGTAGAGCAAATCTGCAAATGCCAGCATGACATACTAAAACAGTGGTTTCCTAACAGGAAGGCCTGCAGTGCACAGGTCCAACCTTCCCAATGAAGAATTAATCTACCTCCCAAAAGATCAAAGGAGGCTTAGTACATTTCTCTTTAGAGTAATTAGTAAAAGGAAACTGCTGATTTCTTAAATTATCTTTACATTCTCCTTCACTCTAGGGAATATGTTTTTAGTGAAGGTGGGACTGCTCTAGGTTTTTAAAACTCTTTTCTTCAGTTGGATAATGGGAAAGTAGCTTATGTACCCAACACCAGTACAGAGGCACTGCAACACATTTGATGGTTTCAGATTTGCAGTGGATTGCCAATTTTTAAATTTACATCTTCCCAGCAGTTTTGACACATCCTTCTTGAGAACTTTCCCCTAAATAAAAATTTCCTTAAAAGAAAGTAGAAATTAAAATATATCAGATGAAAAAGATACTCAGTCATCCACTAGTATGTGTAAGTCACATGATTTTAGAGTTAAAGAAACCTCATTGTGAAACTGTGGTTCAGAGAGGTTGATATTGTCGCAAGTCTCACAGATAATAGTGGAGTTGGGACTGATACTCATATCCCTTGACTGTTTACCCACTTGCCTTTCCACTAGTCTATATATTTTTCAAAGTGAGTCATAGAAAAAGACTCAATTCAGTAATGTCAAGTTTACCCACTTAAAAATTAATGACTGCTATCGTTTCTCAGCCTTTTGGTTAAGATCAAGTGTAAAAATTAATGACTGTTTTTTTTTCATCAAATGGGGCAAGAATGGCATCTGTTTACCCAAGTAGCAGTTATATCCCAATGAGGAGAAATAGATGCAATAGATTCTGACAACCTGATGGAGCAGATTGTATTTTCCAAAATGACTACCACCAATATTCCATCCTACATGTTCTTTTTACAATGTGACTGTGACACTGCTCCCAAACAGTGATGAGGTCTATCTCTTCTCCCCTTGAACTTGGGAAGACCTTCACAACTGCTTTGCCCAGTGGAGCACAGTGTAAATAATGTGTGTGACTTCCAAAGTTACTGCATAAAAATGCCATGAATTTCTGCCCTTTTACTCATGGATGTTTTTTCTTGGAACAGAGCCATCATACTATAAGAGAGCCAAGCAGCCATGTGAAGGGACAACCTACAGGTGTCATAGCCAAAAGCCCCAGCTGCTATCATGATAGACAGCAAGCATTGGCTCTCAGACATGTGATGATTTTAGCCCCTAACCATCAAATCCCCTTCAGCATTTGGGCTGTTCCAGCTGATAACCACGTAGGACACAAATATGCAGTCCCTGATGAGTCCTTTCCAGGTTACAGATTTGTGAGCAAAATAAATGATCCAACAATCATTTTAAACCACTAGTTTTAAACCAGTAGTTTGGGGTGCTATTACTTAGTAGTAGATGATTTATACACCTGGCATCATTAAGTTTTTGAATTATAGAACTAACTTAACTTCTTGTGATCATACTTGGTTCATCACAGATTTTTAATAAATATTTATTTAGCAATTGATTAAATCTATTCTATGCCCACAAAGAACTTCCAGATCTGGCTTGGCAAATACTACAAACCCTGTGACATTCTGTCTTTGTGAAGTTAAATGTGAATCAGCTCCTGAAAGATAAATCTACTATCTACTGCCAAACATATCAAACTTCTAAGTCTAAAAGGGCCAGAAACCAAGAAATGGTAAATTAATCATTGTAAAGGATCCTACCCTTTCAGTATTTGGTAGTGAAATAGTCTCTCTTCTGATATGTGGACTTTGCTAATCTACTTAAATCTTAACTTCAATTATGTCCTTTTCTTCACATAATCATGTATCTAATGAATCACTATGCATGAATGAAGAAGTGAAAAACTATGTAACTTTGACATGTGCTTAAAGACCATCCTGGGATGTAGAGCTACAAACACTGTTTTCCAGACCCTAGTTCTTTTTGTGAACCAGCCAAATCTCTTCATGATAAGCCATATGTTTTTGTGAGAAGAAGCACCATTCTTTATGTTGGCTGTCCTCCATTAAAGCAGAATACATGTCATATAAACTCACCAAGGAACTCCAGGCCAAGTGTTTTCAATTTATAAAGTCTTAGATGTGGTCTACAATGAGTTAATTACTCTTGGGAGTAAAATGCTTTCTTATAGATGAAAGCAGTGCTTAAGATTTATTGGTGCCAGTGAAATAATTCAGAATAATGTAAGATAACTTTTTTTTAAGGCTGTAGTCTCTCCAAGTTGAGAAATAATCCCTTTTCTTGGGAAACAGGACTATAAATTGGTGACAGCTTTCTTAGTAAATAAAGTTTCTTAAAGCAAGAATTATTCTGAACTATAGAAATAGCTGAATGAATAATAGAAAGGTAAGAAAAAATGTGGGATGTCTAGTCTAACTAGAAATAAAAACTTAATATTAATCTAAATTAAGATAACTTGATATTGGTGCAAGGATGAACAAATAGACCAACCAGAGAGCCCCCAAGTAGGCTAATACATACAAGTAAACTGACTATATGACAGAATAACACTGTGGATGATTAAGGAAAGGATGAAATATTAAATAATTATGTCAAAACAATGAGTTGTCCAAAACAAACAAAAAGAAATTGGGTTCATGTCTCATATAATTAATTAATTAATGCTTAAAAATCAATTCTAAATGAGTTAACTACTTAACAGTGAAAGGCAAAAAACTTAAGTCCTCAAGATAGAAGATATAAAAGGGTATAAAGAGCTCGAAGTTTAAGAGAAAAGATTGATAAACTCAACTACATTAAAAACGACATCTTAAAAGATACGCATACATACACACAAGCCACAAGACGAGAGAAAATATTTGCAACAAATATAATTGACAAAGCTTTATAATTAAAAATATGTTAAGAACCCCTAAAATCAATAAAAAGACAACTAACTATAAAATGAGCAAAAGACAGGAAAACACATTTCAAAGGAAAGATAACACAAATGATCAGTTAAAATAAGAAAGTGGTAAAATATATTACTAATCAGAAAATACAAAACTAAAATCCAAACAATACACCAAATTAAACCACTGGATTTTCAAAAAGTAAAGTTTGATTACAACACGTGTGAACAAGACAGTGACTCAATGGGACATACTGTCCTTCCATGGTAGGAATGTAATTGAGGAAATCACTTGAACAATGATTTAACATAAGCTAGTAAATTCAAACATATATAGACCCTATAACTCCAGCTATTCTCTTTCTAGAGATAATCTTATCATATTTTACAAAGAGATACGTCAAAATATACATAATAGCATTGTTTATGACCAAAAAGAAACCAAACCAGCCTATATCTCTATAGACTTTAGTATGAATAAATACAGTGTAGCACATGGATTATTATAGAGCAATGGAAATAAAGGAGCTATAACTGTACATATCAATTGTGAATCTTAAATACTTAATGCTGTATGAAAATAGACAAGGAAGAATACAGTCATTATGGCTGAATACTTTTTAAAATATTAAAAATAAGTAAAATAAAATGATATATTGTTTACAGGTACTTACATAAATAGAAAAATGTGAAGAAAAACATGAAAATGATTAATGGGATTCAGGATATTAATTACCTCTAGAAGGAGAGAGTAAGTGGAACCAGTCAGGTATATATACCCAGGGAGCTTTATGGCTGTGTTTTCTTAAGCTGGGAGATTGGTTTATAGTGTTCATTTTACCTTTATCCTTTAAATTATACATACATGGTGTATGTATTCTTATCTAAGGGATATATTTAAAACTACAAAAAACAAAGAAAATATATATCATGTTATCTGTTGGCAGGTTTCATACCAAAACTTTCTGATATCTTTGTAAACTAGAAAGCTGGACTAGATTGATTTAAATTTCACTTCCGAGTGACATTCGGAATTAACTGCTCTGTGTTAACACATGAGTAGCTTAGTTCCTGCACTCGAGCTATGAATAGGTATGTAAAGATTATTTTGGGGAAAAAAAAAGATTATTTTGAGAGGCCAACAATGCCCAAGATGTGCAATATTTATTTTAATAAGTTTTCTTTTGGTATTGGTCCTTTCAGCATAACCTTGTCCTCAACATTGGCCAGAGGGTAAGGTCCTCATAAAAGCTTTTCCCAACATTCTACATGCTTGTCCTTGTCACCTCTCATCTTACTGGGCATCATAAGCATCCTGTTTTCCCATGACTGGCCTTCACCTTATGGCATATTTGTTATTACCACCATCCTTAAATTCTTTTCCTTCATTAGACAGAATCAAAATTGAAAAACTGTTTCAATTTTTTATTCAATTATTAAAGACCTTCTGAAGCGATACCCATAATTCTGCTTTAAATGTATTACAGAATCAAGTACTACACCAAATCTTTGTCTCAGGGACCGCTCATGATGGGACTTCATAAAATAATCAAAAACTGTAAGAAGGTACTATACTGTGGGGACAATTCAAGTGCAAAAAAAGATAACTTTTAAACAACTTTATTGGTGTTAATTGATGTACAACAAATTACACGTGTGAAGTTTCAAGTATTTTGACATGTGTATATATCTCTAGAAGCAATACCACAATCAAGATAAGCATTTTATCACCTCTAAAGGCTTCCTCATGACTCTTTGTAATCCATCCCCCTCTTTACTTCTCCCAAAGCAGTAGCGAATTCACTTCATTTGTATTTTCTGGAATTTATATAGATTAGTTTATATTTCAAAGGATTTTCTATAGAGGTAATCATACAGTATCTATCTATCTATCTATCTATCTATCTATCTATCTATCTATCTATCTATCTATCTATCTACCTATCCATCCATCCATCCATCCATCCATCCATCCATCCATCCATCCATCCATCCATCCATCTACCTACCTACCTATCTGGTCTATTTTACTCAGCATAATGATTTGGAAATCCAGCTGTATGGTTTTGTGTATTAATAACTTCTTCCTTTTCTATTCCTGAGTAGTGTTCCACTCTATAGATATATGACAATTTGCTTATCTTTTCAGAAAGGATATAATATTAAACCAGCTTTCCCAGGTTTCAGTGTTTTAGAGTATGGGGCGGGGGGAGTGGGTCACATCAACATAACTACACTTTTGCATTTAGTGACTAATACAGTGATTCCAAACTCTTCCTCTTTCCTTCTCTATCGATTACTGGATATCTTCAGTTCCTTCCATGAGCTCACGAACATTTCCGTTTCTGGTAAGCATTTTTCACAACTCTACTAGACATTCATCATGTTCCACAGGGCAGGGGCCTAGTACAGTAAAAGCACTGGCATTCTATACATGCACAAGCTGAATGAAATTCCAATGTCAATGGCCAAGTAATATAGTCTGTGTGAGGGATTCTAAAACTATGCTGCTTACAGAGCTTTAACAAACAGCTTTTTTCAATTGTTTCTTACTCTACTTAGATTGTAGGTATTAAATTTGAGGCCATAAATTTAAGTTTACAAAAGATATAAAGTGATTTTTCTGTAGCTTTAACATTCATTCTACAGTTGAAATCAATGTCTACTTGAGTTCACCCTTCACCTAGTGGAAGTAACTGAAATTTAGTCGATTCAGTGCATTCACAGTTAACTGTTATGTTCCACTCACTCCCCACCCCCTTTTTTTTTTAATCTAGGTTTTTATCTAATGTCCATAGAGTACATGTGTGAACAGCAGCAACAGTTTTGAGAAACGGAGTCTGGTCTTTGGTTGCTATTTATGCTGATGTCTACTGACATTCATGTTTGTCCAGCTGGTCTCCAGCTGTCGGCCAACGCCGCCCACTCTGTGTTCTCTTTGCACCATCCCCCTTCAGTGCCATGGAAAACATTATTTTTCCCTCTTTTTTCTTCTGAACTGATCTGTCTCAGACTCATCTGAGATGTGTCAAGAAAATATTTTTCATCTCCCATTTCTAAAATATGTGGGGATAGGTATAGATCTCTGGAATGATGACATTGTTAGTCTCTCTACTGCTCTCAAATCCCCATATTATCGGGGATTATTTTCTTCTGGGACAAAGTCTGAGGAGTGGGGTTGTCAGAGGCTCAAGGATTCTTGCCAGAGACTTGGAATTATTCTTCTCCTCTGCTGATTAAGACTTCACTACTGTGTTATATTTGTCATGCTAATCTCCTTCTTTCCTTATTATAAATTCTAAGAAAAAGCTCCATAGTTTTCATTCACATGCGCTTCTGGTATACAGCCTTCTCATATTGTCTTATATACTCAGATACATACAATTCCAGTGTTGAGTTTCTAAAATACCATCAGAAAGCTGTTAATATAGTAAAACTAAGCTTATTTGAACTTACTGCAGTTGGAGTAATCACCACCTTAGTAGGATTTCAGAAGCAACTCAGCAGGGAGGCCAGAAAAGAGATATTCTTAGCACTTTGAGGTCTAGGCTTAAGTAGTCTAAGGTGGGTCCTTCAAGGTTAGTGACTGACTAGAACTAGGCAAAATTCATTCCATAATAGTTTAGAATTGGTTGTTGGTCCTACAAGACTCTGGAAGTATGTGTTGATAGACACATTTTTGTTTGCCAAGCAAGCTGTTTGCCAAGGTGAGAAGACTGCTGTCTCCAATAAACTGATCTGCAGGAATTTCCTCAAAGAAACAAGGAAGTTATTTATGAGTTTACATTTTTATCTCTCCTGGGGAAAGTTTTCCTGGAGAAAACCGCTAAGTTAGGTTGACATAGGTGATCAACAAAAGTCTTATGGAAGTCATACTGACATAGAAGTTCTCAGACCTTACTTGCTTAGACCCAATTTGGTCTCACACTAAATAAAAAATTACTCTTTGCAATTTATACCCTTAACACCTCAGAAATGCCAGGAAGTATCTCTGTCTAATGGAGTATCAGAGAATGATTTTTAGAGGAGAAGCTATCCTAAAACGAGTCTTGAAAAATGAGCAGGATAGAGAAAAATTTTTAAAAGCACGAAGGCAATTAAAAAGAAATCAGTATGCGCAGAGGCATGAATGGTGACATTTGCAAAGAACAGTGAGAAAAAGAAGGTCTGCATTTAAGAGTATAATTTTTTTTAGTTTTGGTGAGTAGATTAAAGCCATATTGTGGTGGGCCTTGTGTGCATAATCATTGCATCTCTATTTACATACTTATATTAGGGCTTCCTAAGAACCTCTAAGTACATTGAATGCTGTTACTTGTATGCTTTCAGACACCTCAGATCACAATGAGACTGCATCATGTTGCGGGGGAGGGGATGACTCTAGTGGTATATTTAAGAAAAGCAGTAAATAATTCATTTAACATAGTATCTTGCACATAACGGTCATTCAATAAATAGTAGTTGATGTTATAAGATTTTGTTAAGAGTTAAGAAGAGATTTTGTTGGCACAGTATAGTAATCAGGCATGCAGGGACATTGAATTCTGTGGACACACACACACAAAAAAACAATATGGAAAATACAAATCTCATAATTTTATTAATAACTAGATATGCCTTAATGGATGAATACAGGGTTCTCTGTATAAAGGTATATTTGGAGCATGAAGCTTAAACCACTTTATGAAAAGAAAAAAAAATGGGAAAACAGTGAGAAGAATTAAGTTTACCCACTTGGATGTCTAGTATCTTTCAAAACTTCTGATGGGAACATTCACGAACATTTCTATCTTTCAACCTAAGAGAAAATTAAACAAAAGCAGCATGGAACCTGAGTTCCTGGGGTGTTTGTTTGTTAGAGCACTGTGACTACTCACTGGCAGTTGTGATACAATCAACATCTTAAAACTCTGACCAAGCAAGCAGAGACATGAAAAGGGGAACAGGGCAATGCTAAGTTTCCTAATCCTTAACATTCTCCTATTTTTGTCTTCCGCACAACTTCACCTTGAGTGAGAATGTGTATTTGGAGCTATATTCATGATATTTTCCCAGAGACTTAGGAATGCCTAATCCTGCCCTGCATATCAATCTTCTTTCTATGGGATTCCTAAAGGAATTATGTCCACAATGAGTAATACAAGAAAGAGAACCAAGCTTACTTTATCAATAGCTGTGTAAAAAACGAATACCCGTAATAGAAAGTGCTATATTAAAAGTTGGATTGACAAATAAATTATGACAAAGTTCTGCTATCTCTTTCTACATCTACATCCTAGAATTGTGTACTATTTGGATGGTCACACAAAGGAAGGAAATTAAATATATGGGGAGAACAGCATGGCCATGTCCACACTGAATATCTGGCTAAAAATTCCCCATGCAGACATATATACCAGGTGAGCAGAAAAGAGGAACGTGAGTTTCATTAGCAGGACCTATTAAGATATATTTTATTTTCCCACTAGAAATCATGACCCCTTTACATTCCAAGCTCTGAACAATTATACTAGTATTGTTCTCCCATTGCAAATAATTAGGAAAGAAGTGAGCAGTGGAGCCAAAAAGGAGTTGAAATTTCTTTTCTCTCTACTGGAGTTTTAAGTATCGCTTAGAAAGGCAGAAGAGAGTTATGAGAGAGAAGGATATCAAGCATGTTTCTGGCATCACTGCATTTTTCCTTGTACTCTTTTTACCTTAGGTTACTAATGTCATTACACCAGCTGGCCAACCAATGAAGGCCTAGGTGGAGGGACATTACTAGTGGTAGAGTTTAACCTCTTTATTAGCATGCTATATATGTAGTTTTCAATGTATAACATAATGCTTAGTAAATAGCTGTTGAGTTAAATGCATGAACATCGACCAGCATGTATTACCCATTAGTTAAGGACTACTGAAGTGAGAATGCATGTATCTGCTTCTATTTGCAAGCATGTACCACCTAGGTCATCTTTCACAGGATGGAAGTGTGGCAGACTTTCTAACAATGTCCTTTATCCCTTGCCACCTTTGATGCCACAAAAGTGAAAACCTGACATTCCCAAGTTACCTTGCCCCTAGAGGTGGCCATGTGACTCAGTTATGGCCTGTGAGAGGTCAGCATAAGTCTGCTATCATGTTTCTGAAAAAGTTTACTAATAAAGAGGACAGACTTAAGCCATGCATCTTCCCTCTTTCTTCTTCCTGCCTTGAATGCAGACATTTGCCTAATACTTGGGCAGCTATCTTATGCCCATATCTGAAGGCATGGCTAAGAGAGTCACAAATGGGAGCACTGACACCTTCAAGCTACAGAGCCACTACCAGCAACTGTCTCCATCTAACCTTACTGTTGCTTGAGAATAAGCCCCTCATAGCTTAAGCTAATAGTTTTCAATTACACGTGGCCATTAATATTCTTGACTGTTACAGAATTTATCTGGTAAGAAAACAGAGAAATCTTGAAACTGAGTCACCCAAATGGAAATTCACATCTGAGTTGGAAAATAATCACCATTTTTCTTTCTGAAATATAAACATTTACAATCAGCATCTTCCTGACATTTCCCCCAAGTGCATGGGACAAGGAAGATGGAAAGTAAGGCTGCTCTGGCTTTTTACTCGTGAGTTCATGAACAAATATAGAAAAATGATTCTCTGTAGAGAAGAAAAATCCAAGATTCAAATTTCAAATGTCTGACTTTCCTCTGTGCCCAGTGCCCCAAGCCTTGAGGCTGGATTCCCCACTCAGGTTTCATAGACCAGATGTCTGATTATGAAAAGCTGCTTTGTATTGCAATAATGGGGCAATGCACTGTATTTCTTTTATGTATTTAAATTGTTATATATGTCTTCATCAAAGACAGAACCGATTTACCAAAAAAAGTAATATATTAAGAAACGAATACATCTTAAGGAGTTATAGGTTAGCCTAAAACAGCTGAGTTTAGCATTAAAAACATTTCACATTTTTCCAGCTCATTATGGTTACAGGCTATAGTTATATATTTGAATCCACTTACAAGCAAAGAACGCTAGCAGTGGAGTCAAACAGACTTGAAATTCAATCCTTGTTCTACCATATATAGAAGGGGTACAAGGCACTTGCAGCTCACGCACTGGTTAGTTATTAAGATTATAACTTCGAACAAGTAATTTAGTCCCTCTAAATCTCATTGCTCTCAACTAGAAAAGAAATAACTAATAATACCTGTCATCGAGGTTGTGGTAAGAAGAGGAGAAATATACCTGATATATAGTATCAGCTATTGTCATTATTAATCAGCATTTAGCAGCTAAATATCTTCGCTGCATTACATTTTGCAGAAACTTCCCATGGGAATACTTGTTCTGGGATGACACAGGAGGATAACAAACTGAACCACTACCTTAGATCTTCAGTCCATGCTTCTCAATATACCTGGGCAGCTGCTTAAGCCATTTGACCAAGAGCAATTTAGAAAACAGATTCATCTGAGTCAAGATGATCTTTGTTAGCCTCTCTCCAGAGTCCGGGAGGTTGGCAAGGGTGACAGTCAAAGGCAGAGAGAGGTCAGAACCAGTCTCCTTTGGAAATCAGGGCTACAGATTCTTGAGAGCAAGTGAGCCCAGGAGTTCCCTAAAGAGACTCTATTGTTAATGACAGAGAGAAAAAGCAGATGCTTATTCACAGTCCTCCTGCACTGCTAGCTCCTCTGCTCCTCTGTAGATTAAAAGCTTAAACAGCTGCACTCTTTGTTAGTTTATTGATCTTGAACAAAGGAATTCTAGACAAGTTCTTTACCAGTACAACTTGTCCAAGCGGTATAGAATATGTCATAAATGGGTGCCCACCAGATTGTTTCACTGAATTACAAACCAGGCTGATTTCTCATTCTAACAACCATAGAATAAGAATTTCCAACACTTGTAACCAACACTAGCGAATATGAAATACAAAAGTCAGGTAAATTACAAAGATAGATGGATGGATAGATAGATGATAGATAGATAGATAGATAGATAGATAGATAGATAGATAGATGAAAGATAAATAGATAGATTGATTGATTTCAATGAATGGAGAAATTGAGGCTTGGGGATTTGCCCGAGTTTAGAACTCAAATGAGCTAATGTTTTCCAGAGACCATGTAGAGTTGGGCCAGACTTATCCTTGGAAAAAACAGGTAATCAATAAATATTTACTCAATGAAAAAAAAAAGTCAATTATAATTTAGGGTCTGTTATTAAATAGTTATAGTTTCCTGAAGTCATCAGCATTTCTAGACCTCTGTTACCCCATCTGTAACATGTGTTCATTTGGATTCAGTTATCACTAAGGATACTACTAAATCTAAATGCTATATTTCTTTGATAAAAAATGGTTAGCATTGCAAATTTGGCTGAATGGTGATGCCTAAATTGCTGTTAACACCTTCCCAGGTACCCACTATTACATGTATGGAACCTGGAAAGGAATGCTGCCTATTCATGTATGCAGACTTCCCTTTTCAACATACACTAGCAATCATAAGACGCAAACTTCTCTGGTAGCACATTTTTATGGGGGTGGGAGAGTGAGGAGTGTCTTCTCTACAACAGTTAGAGTCATTTGCAAGCATCTAACACAGATTATCAACCCTTGGGGTTTATACTAATTGGAGACTTATTAGGCTATTTCACTGGATTCTCTGCATTTTGAATTGAAAAATTGCTGAGGTGCGGATATACTATTACCACAGAAAAGCAGGAGTCAGTAATTGTAAAGTTGACACAGACCTGCAGCTCCACCTGTTGGCTGCTGGGTTAATAATCACCACAGAGTTCTAAACTTTAGTAGAGAAACAGAGTTATCTCCAAAATAAAAATAAAAAAATAAGGGAGCAGGGTATGTCAAGGTCAAATTTAAGTTAAACTCACTTATTGTTGAAAAGGGAAAATTCGTCCCTGGAAAATGGGTGGTGCGACTTAATTCTGAATGGCCATGACATAACTGCTAGTTTTTGTTCACTTTATTTTTAATGAAGTGCTAGAGAAAAATGAGAAGATAGTATGCTAGAATTTTAGAACTGGCAAGTCTTTAAATAATAGCATAACCTCTTTATTGTAGAGATGAAAAGGACATTATATATTCCTGAGCTATAGAACTTGAGACTGTGTGTGGGTCTAGAGACTCGAACTCACTTCTTCAGATGTATAGTTCAAGGTTTTTTTTCTGGATAAGTTTCTTTAAGAAAATGCATTTTAAGAGATCTTTTTATATTCTCCACTTTTAAAATAATGCGTTTGAGAATCAGAAGCAGTTCTCACATTATTTGTTTAAATTCACAGCAGTCAGAAAACAATTTCATTAGTAACCCCTATTTCTAGCTACCTATCAAAAGCGTTCACTAACCCTTTTGATGCTTATCGAGTCTAAACTTGCCAGAGGTAAATCTCTTTTTTTTATTCTTTCCCATCCTTCTCAGCAATTCATTCATTTTTCTACCTAATTTATTATGCCTGAATGAGGAGCTGTGGGTCCCTTGAGACAGAAGACTGGTAGGTTGTGGTTCCCAAACTACTAGTTATTCATTTAAGACAACGAAGAGTCACCAAAGAGAGACACTCCCAGCTGGATCTCATATCCTGATCTCATCCACAGAGATGTGAACTTAATTGAGAAATGGGCCATCATAACACAGACAAGGTGCGTCAGAGAAAAAAGTTAATCAACATCACCTTTGGCGTTAAAAGAAGACCATGAAGTCCAGTAGGGCTCATAAGTACCATCATGGACAGAAATCAGGAAACACCTACTGGGAACAACAATTTCTAAAACTTTGTAGTTTTCTAAAATTAAAGAAACTTGCTGTAATATCACTCAGCCATAAGAAGAGATAAAAATTCTGTCATGTGTGACAACATGGATAGACCTCGAGATAATCATGCTAAGTGAAATAAGCCAGACAGATAAAATTGAAAATCATGTGATATCACTTATATGTGAGCTACAAACCTAAAAGCAACAAATGAACAGGACAAACAAACAGAGATTCATGGACATGGACAATAGACTAGTGTGGGGTGGGGGCAGTGGGGAGGGGGGAGGTAGACGGGGTAAAGGGGTCAAATATGTGGTAACAGAAAAAACCTAACTATGGGAGGTGAACATACAGTGTAAATATATATATATATGCCTTACTATTAAAGTCTACAGCTGAAACTTACTGGATTTCATTAACCAATGCAATCATAAAAAAAAATTAATTAATTTAAAAAAATTAAAATAAAAAAGTTTGCCTCTATTTTTTATTTAAAATATTAGTAATTAACAGCACATTCTTTAAAGAGAATTATTGCTTATGCTCCCTTCTAAAAGTAACACGGAGAAAGACAACTTGGGAGGTGGTATCTTGCTTTCTAGTCAATTTCGAGGGTACATGGTGATGAGTAATGGAGGCTTTAGGAAAGAAAGGAAAGCAGGTTGCATTATATTGGATTAGTTGAATGATGCCTTAGTACCTGCAAAGTGGTTTTAAGAACTTGATACTGGAAATATGTGGGTCCCCAACCTAATTCCCGTTCAATACACTGTCCAAACTAGAAAACCGAGAGTGTCAATAGTCTTTCCTCTCCTTTAGTGTCTATCAATTTTACCACTTCCAAAATATCTCTGAGTCTGCCCTTCCTTCTCCATTCCCACCATCGCTCCTTAGCACAAGTGACATATTGCACTGCAACTAGCTCCTAACTAATCTCCTCCCCTTCAAATATATTTTCCACACTGTTTCCAGCTTTGCCTATCTAAAATGCAAATTGAATCACATCATCTTCTTGCTTGAATCCATTGAGGAGGAACAAAATCCAAGCTTCTTAGCATGACATATGAGACTTAACAAATTTGGCTCAAATTTTATGTCCAACTCTTACTTCCTGGCTCAACACCTTCAGTTTCTCTACATATTCAGCTTTCTTTGCCACACACTTGTCTGACTTTGGTCTCTCTGGCTTGTATTTACAGTCAATTCCTCCATCCTGTCATGCTCTTCGTTCCCATCACTGGGCAAATTCTTACTCATTCAAGTTCATTCCCATTATCACTGCCCCAAAGGAGCCTTCACTAAAGTTTTCAGGCAGAGACATTCTCTGCCCTGTGTACTTGTGCCCTGCTTCTTTATTACTTAGATAAGTATTGTAGCATGAAGCTCCTCGTATTGTAACTCCACTAGCATATGAGTCTTTCTTACATAGACCACAAGTTTCCTCAAAGAAAGATCCTAATGGACCCTTTCAGCAGTTCAAATTCTTATTATACACTGTACCACGAATGTTCACTGAAGATTAAGCATCAATCTATCACTGTGCTACATGCTAGGCATATAAAGATTAGCCATGAATGGTGTCCATAGTAATCTCACTCAAAGTCTGTCTCTTCTGCATCCTAAGTGTACAAACAGTTGGAGAGCAGAGAAGAATTTCGTGTGCTCTACATCAGCTAAAATCCATCGCAATGTAGTGATTTTCAGGCACACCAAAAGCAGTGGTGAAACATATTGTATGTAATACGTGCAAATTTAGCTTTACTAGTGCTGTAGTCACTAGATATAACATATGATATCATCATTTTGATTGTCCTGTATATATGCACTGTCTTATATACTCACTCCATGTGTACTGTACATGAGGACTTGTCAATTACTGAATTCTCATTACATGTTTGTGGGATAACTAAACATTGGATGGATGGATGCCTGGGTAGATGGGTTAATGGATGAGCTACTGAAATGATGGACATATGGATAAATTTGAATTTCTGATTTTCCTCCCATGTGTATTCATTGTACTTAGCATTTAAAACTGTGAACTTTGAGGTGGATACCATTCATTGGTACTTAAGATCATCATTGTCTTTCTGGGCTATCGTCTGTTGTATGTAGGTATAAAGACCAGAAACTACGTTTCTCAGATGCCCCTTGCCAGCATGAGTCTGGTTAGAATCCACCAGTGAGAGGTACTTACATAGGATTCCATAACAGAAGGGAATGAAAAGTCATTATTCTCTGGGGGCAGCCATAGGTATGTAAGTGTGCACTGGCAGATGGCCAGCATGGGGTTTTGCCTGTGGCTTTCAGGCATCTTACAAGGAATTATCCATGTTGCTGCATTGACAATTGAAATCTCTGAACTTCTGGATTTTCTCAAATTTTCTATATTGACCTTCATTCATCCAGCTTTCTAATAATTGTGTTAGTGTTTTCTGTAGTAAATATCTTCCTATCCAAAGTACCTAGGATAAATTCCAATTGATAGAGACTGTTGGTTGAAAAATTAAAATAAAATGATTGCTTCAACCTACTGGACATTCAATTCAATAACCTTTATAGTAATATAAGTCATATATTAATATGTCAATTCTGCCTTCAGTGATAAAAAGGTCATTGCTTCACAAGGTAGCTAATTTTCCACCATGAGAGTTCTTAATTAGAAATAAAAATTAAGTTTATCTTCTTCATCTTTTTTATCTTGAAATAATTGGTTTTCATTATTTACTTATTTTCTGATTCTATAGTCCCTCCACCTCTAGAGAGTGCTCATACTCTGGATATTGACAGCATCTGTAGATAGGCTGGACTAAGATCAATATCCTTGGATCTTCTAAATAGGTCTGATGATTAGGGAAGTGGAACAGCAACCTAATTCTGCATGTTTTCATATGGGGGCTAATTTTAGAGTTCAGTTTTGATAATATATCAGACCACAGGGATGTGAGCTTACTAAAGACAATGACAATAACTTAAGTACCTTTAAATCTCCAGGATCTAACATGGTGCTTCTTTGTTGCTGAGCTGACCCAAAGTGCAAAGGGAAAGTTTTAAATAGGTGTAAATCTAGAATTAGAGGACATAAAATTGTTCTAAAGATCCCTAGGTCTTCATAGTAATCCACTTCTAAGGAAGTAGCGCAATTTGTTTTTACATTTCGGCTTTTAGATCAGGATATAATACTTATTATAGTAGAAACTGACACAATATAGAATTATAATCACTCTTTAGGACATGAGAAAACAAAAGTATTTAAAACCAATAACTAACATAAAATTATTTTCGTATTTTATAACAAAACAAGGTTGAGTGAATTTTGCTAAAAATTTGCAGCTGTTTATGACAAAATCTTTTACCTTTAACATATCCAGAGATAATGCATACACTTTTTTAAAAAGCCAACAAAACAAACAAAAGGTTAACACATTGTCATATATCTTAGAGGGTGTCTAACATATTAACATATTATGATATTTCTATTGTTATTAAAATTTTGAATAGGACTTTAAAGTTCTAGCCAAACTGAAATAACAGAGCCTGGATTTATTCCACCCAAAATGACTAAAAACAAGGACAAAATACATGAAACAATGGTTCTCAAGAGGTTTGACAGGTGACAGATAGCAATTTTTGAGAAACAAGAAAGGTAAGAGTGTCCAGGATGTGTCTCAGAGAAGGGAAGCCCAAGTGGGGCCCACCAGTACTTGTAAGTTGAAGAGAATGAGAGGTAAAATACTACTATATAGATTTTACAACTATTAGAATGGATAATCAAAGGTTATGAGCAACTTTATGCTGATATATTCAACAACTTAGATGAGATGGACAAATTCCTAGAGAGACAGAAACTACTGAGTTTACTTAAGAAGAAATAGATAACCTAAATAGCCCTATATCTATTAAAGAAGTGAATTTGTATTTAAAAATCTTCCTGCAATGAAAACTCTAGCCCCATATGGCTTCAGTGGAGAATTTTTCCAAACATGTAAGGGAGAAATAATATCAATTGTATACAAATTCCTCCAGAAAATCGGGGAGTTGAGAATTCTTTCTAACTCATTTTATGAGGCCAGCAATATTACTCTGGTATCTAGACCAGGCAAAGATATTATAAGAAAAGAAAAATATAGACTAATAACACTTATCATAAATACAAAGATTATTAACAACAATTTAGCAAATCAAATTTAGCAATATAAAAAGTGTAGTATGTCATGACTGTGTAGGAAATAATTTACCATTGCCCAAAAAGAGGTCGGGCCTTTACCCTTGACTCTTTGAAGACAATCTCTAAGCCCCTGGAATGTCCTGCCAGGTAAAAAAGACCTTGTTTACTTTGGGTCCTTGGGCCATGCCAGACAATCCTACTGGGGCTACTGTATAGATTCTGTTGCATATGTGCATGACCAAATTTGCTAAATCCTGGAAATCCTTTTTTCAAAAGACGCATAATAATAAAGTCTCCACCTTATACCAAAAATAAGGCTTTGTATATTAATTGGAACTGATGGTATGAGCATATAAAACTACTTTGAGCAGCTCAAAAATTTCTTTCCATAGGGATGGTAAACATATAAGGGATTGAATTTTGCATTGCTGCATTTCTTACTTTCTCAGGCTGTAAATAATTACAAGATAGGGTAAAACATGTAGTGTGTGATACATTGTCCAATATATGGTGGAGTCAATAGCCAAGACGCATTTCCTGCTCCTTCATGCTTTCATGACTTTATGGCTCTCTACCATATTCATTACATGTACTTGTCTTTTGCTTATTTCTGAGAAACAGAAATGTCTCTGCCATTCAAGATTTCAAACACTAGACCTGTACCTCATGACTTCTGCAACCACTGTATTTCATTTACATTCTTTCATGCTCTCCTTGCTGGGGGAGTCATTTTAGAGTCTTCCCTCTTCTTTGCCAATGTCGAATGGTGGCCCCCAAAATATACATCCACATCTTAACCTTTCAAACCTATGAACATAACCTTATTTGGAAAAAGGGTCTTTGCAGACATAATTAAAGAATTTGAGATTAGATCATCCTAGATTACAAAGTGGGCC
>NW_011888782.1:15007256-15012256 GCF_000151845.1 Pteropus vampyrus
TACTATATAGATTTTACAACTATTAGAATGGATAATCAAAGGTTATGAGCAACTTTATGCTGATATATTCAACAACTTAGATGAGATGGACAAATTCCTAGAGAGACAGAAACTACTGAGTTTACTTAAGAAGAAATAGATAACCTAAATAGCCCTATATCTATTAAAGAAGTGAATTTGTATTTAAAAATCTTCCTGCAATGAAAACTCTAGCCCCATATGGCTTCAGTGGAGAATTTTTCCAAACATGTAAGGGAGAAATAATATCAATTGTATACAAATTCCTCCAGAAAATCGGGGAGTTGAGAATTCTTTCTAACTCATTTTATGAGGCCAGCAATATTACTCTGGTATCTAGACCAGGCAAAGATATTATAAGAAAAGAAAAATATAGACTAATAACACTTATCATAAATACAAAGATTATTAACAACAATTTAGCAAATCAAATTTAGCAATATAAAAAGTGTAGTATGTCATGACTGTGTAGGAAATAATTTACCATTGCCCAAAAAGAGGTCGGGCCTTTACCCTTGACTCTTTGAAGACAATCTCTAAGCCCCTGGAATGTCCTGCCAGGTAAAAAAGACCTTGTTTACTTTGGGTCCTTGGGCCATGCCAGACAATCCTACTGGGGCTACTGTATAGATTCTGTTGCATATGTGCATGACCAAATTTGCTAAATCCTGGAAATCCTTTTTTCAAAAGACGCATAATAATAAAGTCTCCACCTTATACCAAAAATAAGGCTTTGTATATTAATTGGAACTGATGGTATGAGCATATAAAACTACTTTGAGCAGCTCAAAAATTTCTTTCCATAGGGATGGTAAACATATAAGGGATTGAATTTTGCATTGCTGCATTTCTTACTTTCTCAGGCTGTAAATAATTACAAGATAGGGTAAAACATGTAGTGTGTGATACATTGTCCAATATATGGTGGAGTCAATAGCCAAGACGCATTTCCTGCTCCTTCATGCTTTCATGACTTTATGGCTCTCTACCATATTCATTACATGTACTTGTCTTTTGCTTATTTCTGAGAAACAGAAATGTCTCTGCCATTCAAGATTTCAAACACTAGACCTGTACCTCATGACTTCTGCAACCACTGTATTTCATTTACATTCTTTCATGCTCTCCTTGCTGGGGGAGTCATTTTAGAGTCTTCCCTCTTCTTTGCCAATGTCGAATGGTGGCCCCCAAAATATACATCCACATCTTAACCTTTCAAACCTATGAACATAACCTTATTTGGAAAAAGGGTCTTTGCAGACATAATTAAAGAATTTGAGATTAGATCATCCTAGATTACAAAGTGGGCCTTAAATCCAATGACATATGTCAGGGAGGGAGCGAGGGAGGGAAGAGTGGGCAGAGGAGAGGGAGAGAGAGAGAGAGAGAGAGAGAGAGAGAGACAGAGACAGAGACAGAGACAGAGACAGAGACAGAGACAGAGAGAGAAACAGGCATGTAAAGACAGAGGCAGAATTTGGAGTTATGGAGCCACAAGCCAAGGAATATCTGAAGCTGCCAGAAGCTGGAAAAGAAAAAGAACAGATTCTCTCCTAGGGTCAGAGGGAATGCATTCCTGTTGACACTTTAATTTTGGACTTCTGGCCTCTGGAACTGTGAGAGAATATAGCTCTGTTGTTTTAAGTCGCTCAGTTTGTGGTAATTCGCTATGACAACACTTGGAAACCAATACACCAAGTATAGGAATTTTAGCTGGTAGCTTATTAATAATGATCCAAAAGTCAAGACTAAGAAGCCAGGTGCTGTACTTTAACAACACCTTCTCTAAAGAGCAGGAAAGAAAGACGATGAGAGACAATGAAGAAGAGAGAGCGTGTGTGGAAGTGACAGCATGAAAGCGAGAGGGGAAGGATTGTCTTGAATCATTGGGAGGTGGGACCACTGGAGACCACAGGAGAATCTCAGCTCAGTGGGGCATGAGCAAACTGCCACAGAATCCTCATCACATAGCTTCAGAGTAAATTTTCAGAGTCACTCTTTCATCTCCAGAGTAATCATGGCTTAAAGCAATCACTTCTGTCTGTCTTGTGAGACTTCTTCCCTTCTAACTTATCTGTGTTCATCCTGGGCCCCAGACAATATTGGTGTATTATTATTGGTAATCTTTGCAGGAATAATTTTAGCTTTCAACTTTTAAAATAGAATAAAACATATTTTTAAGAGCAAACCCCACTGTGAAGACCATCTATATGATTTATCCCTAGACGGTACAAATTACTGGGAATTCATTGCATAAATGTCATGTCAGTGAAAGAAGATATTCTCTGTTCATTTTCTGTCATAAGCCTGACAATAATTCATTTTCATCAATAATTATTAGAATTATTATAGTCCACATGACATTTCTATAGTGTTATTAGTGTAATTGTGTTTTACACTAACTATCTGATTTGATCTTTACAACAGCCCTATGTGGTGGGTAGGGTAGATGTTATAATGTCTACTTTTTCTTTCTTTTTCAATCTCTACTTTTTAAATAAACATTTTGGGCATTTAGTGATTCAGGTCATTAGAATAGTCATGGATGCAGTTATAATTCAAATATAGAATTGCCGATATCTTTTTCCAATGTTAATTCTATGTTGATCATTCATCAACTTTATTTATAAACCACCATTTGTTGAATATCTACCACATGTGATGCTATATGTAATGCACTGGACATAAAGAGGCATAAGAGCTGCAAGGCAGAAGACACAAGATAGAGTCTCTGACCTCAGAAACTTTGCAGTCTCAGAAAGACAAGTATACAAAGGCCTACCTAATTTTTAAAGGAAAACGAAATACATATAGTAAAGTCCTATGATAATACTCCATAATAATAATAATTTTTGTGTATCGTAATTGGTGATTGGCTCTTTTTCTCCAAGTAGCACAGGTTCTCACACACGAGGTTAGGCAAAGAGAGGCTGGCAAAGCTAGGCAGGGAAATGGTTTGGCAGGTATGAAAATGTAAGGGACACCTGCATCTCAAGTATTCTTCTAGCTGAAAACTGGGAACTACTAAATGGTCAATTTGGGGTATTGCTGTCACTGTTCTGAATGTGCCAATCAGCTGCAAGACCTGGAATTGTCCCCACTGATATTTAAGCCAGAACAGACAACCACACTCACTGGCACCCAGGACCAGCATGGATTTCATTCTTGCATTTGGACTCCTGTTCCAACCCTGCCCATATCCAGGTAAATTCTGTCCTTCTTTATGACTAAAAAAAAATTACTATGTTGTCCAAATAAGATATGTGACATATGAAACAAAATGAAATTAAAATGCAAGCAAAAGTTCTTGGATAGCTGAAACATCCATTATTAAAATGGTATTACAAAATTATTTTCTAGTTAATAAATTTGCTAATTAAAATAATGCAAAATATACTACACTTGAATTATTCACTTTGAAAATTTGATTTCAACTTTTCTCATATCTACATACTAGAAGCAGATGTTTCTCAGGGAGATGGTGGAATGTGATTGCTTTCTTCTCTGTCAGGATTTGTATCTAGATGTCAGGAAGCCAAAGTCAGTCGCAGCAATAAGATACTATATGGGACTATTTTCATTATTTTATTTACTCTAAAGTTAGCAACACTATCCTGGTAACCTTTTAACAAGTTGAACCTGTGTTCATTAATACTCTTTCCACTCTATCGTAATTGTTATTTATATCCAGGTCACAGACATAAACCTCCTTAGGATCCAGAAAATTAAAAGAAACGAGAAATGAACCAGGGTATAAAACATAGAAAATAGTGACTTTTAGCTAATTTAAGATCAAGAGTACTTCTTAAAAACACTCAAATCTAAAATGCTAAAAAAAAAAAAAAAAGTTTGTATGCAAAAAAAAGTCTGTTAATTTAGTTACTAATTTGTAATATCTGGTTTACTTATCTCGTTCCTAGACTATACCAAATGCCCTTTGATACACCAACTATATATTATTTGTAGTGGTTTATCCAGAGATTAGCTTCGAATTTGGCAAGGATAGGTGCCTAATAAATATCTCATGAACAAATGATTAAAAAATAATGAATGAATGAATGAATGAATGAATGAAGGGATAGTTCAATTTTTGGAACAGGATAAATGTTCTGGGAAAAGTGAAATATATTGTATGTTGTTATATAAAAACAGATATTTTCTTGTTTATATTCTTAATTCTTAAAAAAAAATCCTTGTGAATGTACATAAGCATTTTCATTTATCAAATGAGGAAACTGATTCTCCAAGATGATAAGTATAGTTCCAAGGTCATGTAATTATCAATAAGTGAAACTGATTTCTTTTGAACTCCAAGGTCCTCACTTGCTCATTTTACTATATTTGAGTATCTTTTCTTAGCTCAGCTAAAATGCAAATACAGACTGACCATTAAAAAATAGAAAATTTTGATTCTTCTGACTGATCATCAATATTTTATTTCATGGCCAGAGTGTTTCTGGCCCCACAAACTAAACTGGAAGCCTTCTTTGCCTGGTTATTGGACTGTGTCAGTATGATCAGCCCCATAATGATACAAATGTTAGGAAAGTTGAAATGTCAGTACAATGCTGCTAATTAAATGTAGACTGGAATTTGGGATGTGCTTCAGCACTCTCTGATACACACCATATCACCGATACCATATTTTCTATCTCTTTTTCTTTCAGCTCTTAGATAGGTCTTGGTAAATTATCAGTGCTCAAAAGCAGCATTCGAAAACTGAAGGGATGCTTTAAGTGCAATGGTGAAGATTTAAGGAATCTGAAATAGCAACCACAAAGAAAATCCTTCTGATAGTTATGAAAGCTCTTTTAGTTCTTTAGCAAAATGTCCTTCTTTATAGCCTTTGACAAACTTAAAGAAGTACTAAAATCAAAGAAGCTTCCTTGATGTTTGATTGAGACTTATCCTATTAAATGTGTTTTTAGAATAGCATTGATGGACTTTTCCAGTTACTCAAAAGAACTGAGATATGTCAATGT
>NW_011888782.1:15016019-15020037 GCF_000151845.1 Pteropus vampyrus
AATGGACTTTATAACATATATCCCTTGTTGTCTGGATGGCGTTTTATTAGTGCCACGCAGTAATTTGATTATGACAGGTAAGTGACACACTCTACAGAATTGTTTTATGGTAGTAAATGAACAGGAGCAAAGAAGAAAAGAAATAACAAGAAATGGGAAATTGGAAGAGCCCAGGATTTTTTACATGTAGAGATGGGTTTTGAGTGGGTCAAGGAACCATGTGAAATTCAGATGTTTGAGTATTAATCAATAGGATAAGTTTTCATATCAAAAAATTTACAAAATTTCCGAGCTTTCTTGCTGAGCCAAATATGCTATAGGAAAGGACACTTTTTAATTTTATTTTCTGCTTTCTGGAAACTCTGGTCAAACAAGAGTGGGAATCTTAAGAATGAAGACATTAAAGACAAAATAAACAATGAACTTTCAGAATAGTAAAGGACCCCAAATATGTAAATTCCATGAGCTGTCACTACAGAAAAGCACATTTGTGACAAATACAGGACATTGTAAATCCAGAATGGGGAGTTTTGTTTTTTTTTTTTTAAATCTCAAGTAGGTCAGTCTATCAACTATGGGATTCTTATCTGTGACCACAGAGAAAAATAATAGGAAAAATCATCCAAATAATAATAGTCTGATCATAGTCTCTTCTTTAAAATTCTAAACATGCTTGTCTACATCTTTGTAGAGCCCAGCCATCTTTGGGGAAAATAAATAATGTATGAGGGTCAAGTAAAATTTTTCTATCCAGTTATGTCAAGCAGAGAATGAAAAATCACTGTTCAGATGTCCTTCACAGACAAACATTTCTACATTTCTTTCATTATGTTAGCAATGACTCAAACCTTTATTTCAAATAGCTGTGGGCATGTCAACATTGTTGTATTCTATTCAAAGCTATCTTTTTTTCAAGTCCGTAAAAAAAAAAAAAAAAAATAAATAAGCTAAATAGTCAATCAGCTATTTAATGGACATTGTTGAAATGCCTCCTACATGCCAGGTACTGTGCTAGAATCTGGGCGTAGAGGAATAAAACCCAATCCAGGTGCTCCAGTGGCTCAAAGTTCAGTGGAAAGAGAACAACTATAGAAAGAGAACAGCTTCTGAATCTACTGTGATAAGTTAACTGAGATGTTATGAATGAGACGTTGGCATGAGAAAAAAATGGATTTTCCTTTGCAAAAGCAACAAAGTCTTTTTACTAAAAATCTCTTAACTAAGAGATTCAGGTTTTTTTAGGCACATAACGGGGTGGGTGACATTCTAGGAAAAGGGAACGGTCTGGGCAAATGTATAAATGATCATAAAAACATGGTGCCTCTGGGGAACTGTGAGCAGTTCAAGTTGACTGGAGTTGGAGAGTGGAAGAAATTATGAGAAAAGCCATACTAGCAAGGGTCTTAGACACTCTATTAAGGAAGGGCCTTATACTGCAAACCATGAAGGATCATGAAAGATTTTAGCACGGCTCTGATATAATCAGAGAATATAGCACAGAGGTCATTGGGTCACACAGACAGTGGCAGGACATGAAGCTTGGACTGAGGTGGTGGTAACAGAGATATGAGTTACTAAGAATTTGGTAACTGGATGAGAAGAGGAGCTGTCAAAAACTGATTTTAATTTTTGAAAACAATCACCCTTGCCCAGGTCATCTTTAAATTTCTGGAATTTAATTCCACCTTGTTTTTAATTCTGAAACTACCTTGTATTTTGTGGTTGAGGACAGTTGCTTTCATTTCTAAGACTGAACTATTGAATAGGTTGGAAAAGATTTAAGAACGGCCAGAGAAATGAGACATCCAGAGATTGGTCTTGAAGAGAAGCCCTGGGGTCTTCTGTTTAAGGACTGACTGCTGCATGAACAAAGCAGTAATTAACTGAGTCCAAAAGTGAGTGTGATTTTAAGTGCAGTATGAGAAGACTGGGTTGGTCAGACCAGATGTTTCCCAGTTCGCTTTGGGAAACCAAAGCCCCAGAGAAAGGTTTGGAAAAAGCCACCAGGGACCACTAACCTGTGACAATAGTTGATTGCCTTGATAATGATCTTTCCTCTCCACAAGTTTCCAGTGATAGGAAATGTGGAAACATAATGACCATTTGCCTAATCAAGTCCATTCTTAGCTAAGCTGGGAACAATGCACAGAGTACTTTTAAAGCCGCTATTGTTATTCTCTGACCTTCAAAAAGGGGTAGGGGAGATACGTGGTTATCCAGTTTGATTTAAAAACTCTTTCAGCTAAATAACACCAGTCTTATATTCTTATTGAAATTCTTCACCAGGAAAACCCATCTGACTCCCACCCCCTGAATAGAAGAGGGTGCTATCTGAAACTAATATAATATTATATGTCAACTATAATTGGAAAATTAAGAAAACATTTTTTTTTTTAAAGAAGAGGTACTTACAATTCTTACAATTGTTTGAGCCACTGGCACAGTTTTTGCTTTGAAGATTCTTAGAGATATTTGTTCTTCTTCTGATGAAGAATGGTTGTAATCTGGCCAGCCAGTCAGAAAACACCATCTCTTAAATTTGATGACATAAACTTGTATCAGTTTTTACAAATACCATCTGTGGCTTAGTATTAGGTGAGTGAAAGAAAATAGAAAACCATTCTGAAAGAGAAGAAGCTAAAACCTACTAACACTTACAACCTTACTACTCAGAACCATCCACAGACCAGCAGATCAGCTTCAACTGGGAACTTAGAAACGTGAATTCCTGGACACCACTCCAGGCCTGCTAATTCAGAATCAGCATTTAACAATATTCTCCAGGTGATTCCTGTGTGGCTTCATAAAGCAGACATTTAGGGTAAAAGTAGCCAAGTGGCTTGTTCTTTTTAGACTTCTAACCACATGTTTTTGAGTTTTGTCTCACTCTAAGGTAGAGACTCTTGGCTCTTTTTTCTTTCTTTCTCTTTTCTTTCTTTTAGCACACATGGATCTTTTAAGCACTCTGGTAAAGGTTATAAATCTTTCTACATAAAAGTTTCTAAATAATAAAAATAAAATACATATGATAAAGGAAACCAATTATACTGAGATACAATTATCAAAATCATAATAAAAGGAAATGTGAGGTGAATTCTACCAAACATTTGAAAAAGAACTATTAATCTTTCTCAAACTCTTCCAAAAAAGAGAAGTGGATGGAACACTCCCAAACTCATTTTACAAGGCCAGCATTACTCTGATACCAAAGCCAGAAAAGGACAGTACAAGAAAAGAAAATGATAAGCCAATTTCCCTCATGAAAATGATGCAAAAATCCTCAAAATACTAGCAAACCAAATTAAAAGAATCATATACCATGAGCAGTGGGACTTATTCTAGGGATGCAAGGATGGCTTAACACATGCAAATCAATAAATGTGTTATATCATATTAACAAAATAAAAGATAAAAATCATATGATCATCTCAATAGATGTAGTAAAAGCATTTGACAAAATTTAACACCTTTTCATTATAAAAACTCTCAACAAACTGAGTATAGAGAAGACATACCTGAACATATTACAGGCTATATATAGCAAGCCCATAGCTTGCAACATATTTAATAGTGGAACACCGAAAGCTTTTCCTCTAAAATCAAGAACAAGACAAGAATGCCATTCTTACCACTTTTATTCAACATGGTCCTGAAGTCCTAGCCAGAGCAATTAGGCAAGAAAAAAAAAAATAGGCATACAAATCAAAAAGAAAGAAATAAAACTGTCTCTATTTGAAGTTGATATGATCTTATATATAGAAAACCCTAAAGACTCTATCAGAAAATGGTTAGAACTAATAAATTAAGAAAAGTTACAAGATACAAAATCAATATAAAAAAAATCAATTGCATTATTTTACATCAACAATGAACTATCAGAAATAGAAATTAAGAAAACAATCTCATTTATAATAATGTCAGAAATAAAACATTTAGAAATAAATATAAGCTAGGAGAGGAAAGATGTATACACTGAAAATTATAAGACATTTAAAAAGATACAAAAAAAAGAAAAATA
>NW_011888782.1:15021373-15021839 GCF_000151845.1 Pteropus vampyrus
ATATGTAACACTGAAAATTATAAGACATTTAAAAAGATACAAAAAAAGAAAAATATTCTGTGCTCACAGATTAGAAAAATTAATATTGTTGAAACGTTCACACTACCCAAAGCAACCTACAGATTCAAAGCAATTCCTATTAAAATGGCATTTTCCCCCACAAAAATAGAACAAACGATCTTCAAATCTATATGGAACCACAAAAGAACCCCAATTAGCCAAAGCAATCTTGATAAAAAAGAACAAAGCTAGAGGCATCACACTTCCTGATTTCAAACTATTTTAAAACCTGTAGTAATCAAAATAATATGGTAATGGCATTAAAACAGACACATTGATCAATGGAACAAAATAGAGAATCCAGAAATAAGCCCATGCATATATGGTTAATTAATTTATGACAAAAGAGCCAAAATAGTAGAGAAAGGATAGTTTCTTCAATAAATGATGTTGGGAAAACTGGACA
>NW_011888782.1:15021889-15033060 GCF_000151845.1 Pteropus vampyrus
CCCATGCATATATGGTTAATTAATTTATGACAAAAGAGCCAAAATAGTAGAGAAAGGATAGTTTCTTCAATAAATGATGTTGGGAAAACTGGACAGCCACATGCAAGAAAATAAAGCTGGACTCCTGTCTTATATCATATTGAAAAATCAACTCAAAATGGATTAAAGACTTAAATCTAAGATCTGAAATTTTAAAACTCCTACCAGAAAACATAGGAGGTAAACTCCTTGACATAGGTCTTGGCGATAATTTTTGGTATTTGGCACTAAAAACAAAGGCAACAAAGGCACAAATAAAAGGGTGGGATTACATCAAACATCAGACTAAAAAGTTTCTGCACAGGAAAAGCAAAAAGCAAATGTGTGAATTATATAATTCAGTCTTAAAAAAATAAGGAAATCCTGTCATTTGAGACAACATAGATAAATCTGGAGACCATTACGCTAAGTAAAATAAGTCAGAGAAAGACAAATACTGCAAGGTATCTGTGTGTGTGTGTGTGTGTGTGTGTGTGTGTGTGTGAAAGAAACAGAGAGTACAATAGTGGTAGCTAGGGGCTGGTGGGTGAGAGAGATAGGGAGAGGTTGGTAAATGGGTACCAATTTTCAGTTGTAAGATGAATAATTTCTGAGGTTCTAACATATAACATGATGACTATAGTTAATAACACTGTATTGTATGATTGAATTTTTAACATTAAATATGTTAAAATAACAATGGTTAATAGCATCATATGTTTTAGATTGAAATTTGCTAAGAGTAGAATGTAAACATTCTCACCACTCATTCACCCAAAAAAATTATGGGGTGGTGGATGTGTTAATTAACTCAATACAGGGAATCCTTTCAAAGTGTATACATATATCAAATCATCATGTTGTATACTTTAAACATCTTACAATTTTATTTGTCAATTATTCCTTACTGAAACATGGGTAAAAGGAAATGTAAGGTTAGTAATACATATACTTTTATATTTACCCATTGAATGACAATATCTAGAGGTAGGACTGATACTCCCATCATTTGAAATAGTGTCAAGCATCAACCATATTTGAGAATATCTGCAATAATTATAATGTGATGTAAAAATATCTATGTCAAAATTATACATATGGCTAATACTCCTGTGGCTTCTTACCAACATTCATAACTAAAGGAAATATTAAATATCAGTTTGAGGTTAGTAAAAATTAAGATGTAATTTTCTTCCAAACTAAGTTAATAAATACCCCCGAATTCTTCCCACAGACCCTCCCCGCAGTTGAGAACTATTGTTCTAGGTGGTTAATGTATATCGTGGTACGTGTTTTAACTCAGTCTTGTTCTGAGGTGGGTGAGGAGACCTTGGGCCATCTCCATTCAGTCCCCTTCAAGTGCATGATGGAGGGAAGAGTGAAGGGGCTCATGTCCTTTCCCACCTACTACCTTTTTAAGTATCTAAGTCCCCTTACCCCCATTTGATGGCTTAATGTTCTGAACCATTAAAACCACGAGGCTGAGCTAGATGAAAAACTTGTCAATCTTTAGCCTTTCTCATCAGATCTGTTATCTCAAACGTATGACTATTTCACAGGAATATACACAGAATTATGTTTGTAGTTATCTAAGTTTCATATGTATTCATTTATAATTTTAAAAATCTCATTTTAATTTTGATTTGGTATTCTAACTCAATAGTGTTGCTTATACTAAAAAGAAAAAAAAACACTAAAATAGTGTGTTTGTACTTTAAACTCATGATGAATAAAGAGCATAATAGTGGCCTCAGGAAACAGAGGAGGATAAAACAACTTAATGGTGGGGCAAACATTTCACTTTCTTATTTAATTTTTAGTAAAAAGGCAAAATAAACAAAAACAGAGCCTGGTATGTAGTAAGTAAGCACTCAACAAATATTTGATGAATCAAAGCGTTAGAAAGAAAAATATTCAAAAGGATGTTATCTAATAACCACTACTTCATTTTAGTGATAAGCTACACCTAATTGACTTGTGATATTTCTGTTTTAGGATAAAATTAAAATAAGCCAGTTGAATTTAACACCCTCTCAAGTTTATTTAAGTTGCAAAATTTGATAATTTTAGTATAAACAGATGGACCTGGGACAGGATGATCTGATATCATGTTCAGGAAGTGGCTTTGGCACTGTCAAGTACAAGGTAATTTAAATCCACCAAAGTGTTCTCATTGTTAATATTTAAGTAGTTCTGTGAAATGTGTCCATTTATTTCACAATTTAAAATAAACAAATCTTAATAGCAATCTTTTAGTATCTCTCAACAAAATTATCACCAAGCACAGTGAGAAATAGCTTTATATTGTCTATGAATTCATGTTTAGGAATCTAAACCTTAATCCACAATATCCACCCTTTGATCATTAGGTCTTTCAAAAAAAATCACTTATAACTGAGAATTGATTATATTCATGACAGATGTTGAAAATGAAGCAAAAGCAGAGACTTAAGCTTTTGCTATCCTGTCTTCATTATATGTTTTCAGATAAAATTGAAGAAGTTGAAGCTATGTTAATTTTTATTTTAGTGTAAATATTACAAAAGTAGGGTGCTCTGGAGTAATTTTTATTATTCTCATCCTAGTTGATCTGAAGCATACAACTAGAGATCAAGAAATTCTTTTCTGCAGTAAATTAGACTCTCTATTTGCTAAGAAGTTCAATTCTAAAGGTTCTTTCTTAGGTCCATCTGTTTATATGTCCAATGTGACCTCCTACACATAAATCCTAAGCTTACATCTAGGTAGTAGGAAGAGGAGATGGTCCAAGGTGTTGTCATGTATACATTTTAGAAGAGATTCTTTACTCAAAGCAGTATTTTTCAAAATATAGAACCTCAGGTTACAGGACCTGCACATTTGAAGTATTTTCTTCCCTAGCCATGACTTTCTACACTTACTGTATTTTATGTGGTCCTGATACTAGATTCTACTCTTATTTTAGTTCAAAGTAAGCAACCTCATTCTTTCTAGAACTAAGCAAGATATATAAATTGTATATTTGAGAGAAACATAAAAGACCAGAAAGAGCTTGATCTTTGGCATCCAATAAATAATCCAACAGACCCAATTTAGATCCCGACTTCCTCATTTTTATCATAGTAACCTTGGGTAAGGAGCATTCATTCTCTCTCTCTCTCTCTCTCTCTCTCTGTTCAGGCATCATAAAATACATCAATCGGTTTATAAAAGCTGGTTTAGAACAATACTTGAAGTATTCCTAACTCAAAATTTTGTGAATGTAATGAAAGAACTCATGAAAAATGAATTTATACTCTGAAATAAGAATGATATATTTTAATAACAGTTTTATCGAGATATAACTCATATACTATAAAATTCGCCCTTTTAAACTGCATGGTTAGTGCTTTTTAGTAGACTCATAGATTCTACTGCTATCAAATTCCAGACCATTTTTATCATCCTCCAAGATCATCCCCATACTCGTTAGCCATCACTCCCCCATCCTTTCTCCCATCTCCTGGCCCCAGCCCCTGGCAACCACTGATCTATTTTTTATTTCTTTGGAAATGTCCATTCTAGATATTCAATATATGTGAGATTATACAATATGTGCACTTTGGAATCCGGCTTCACTCCCTTAGCATAATGTTTTCAAGGTTCGACCATGTTGCAGCACGTGTTAGTATTCCACTCCTTTTTATGGCCGAATAGTATTTCATTGTATGGATATATACTTTGTTACAGTTGATGGAGATTTTTCCCATTTTGGCTTTTTTGGTTTACACTTTTTGGCCTCTATGATTAATGCTGCTATGAACATTTGTGTCCAAGTTTCTCTGTGGATATATGATTTCAATTCTCTTGGGTATGTATCTACACATGGAAATATAAAAGCATCTGTTTTGGCTTTTTTGGTTTACACCTTGGCTACTATGATTAATGCTGCTATGAACATTTGTGTCCAAGTTTCTCTGTGGATATATGATTTCATTTCTCTTGGGTATGTATCTACATGTGGAAATATAAAAGCATCTGATAACTCTATGTTTAACTTTTTGAGGGACTGCCAAACTATTTTCCAAAGTGTCTGCCACTTTCTCCCCAGTGATGTATGAGTGTGTCAATTCCTTCACATTCTCACCATCACCTGTTATTTTCCATTTTTATTGTTAATATTATTATCATAATCATCCTAGTGGGTGTAAAGTGGTGTCTCATCATGATTGTGATTTGCATTTCCCTAATGACTAATGATCCTGACCATCTTTTTCTGTATTAATTGTCCATTAATATTTCTTTTGGATAAATGTCTATTCAAATCTTTTGCCAGCTTTTAAACTGGGTCACTTGTTCTTTTAATTCTTGGGTTGTAAGAGTCTTTGACATATTCTGATGACATATCCTTCTTTATGTGATTCTCTTACCTTATTCTGTCTGGTATAGAATGCATTAGTTCTTGGTCTAAAGGGCATTTGAATGTGTGGAAGCAACCTTAGTTGCTTACATTTGTATCTGCTCAACATTTATTTTAAATATATACTTTTTAATTTATCAGTGGTCTTATATGGAAGATTATATCTTCAATACTTTTTGCCATAGGCAAGTGATTTTTTAAAAAAATATTCAGCTTTATTTCAAATGTCTGCCTATTATTTGTGCAACTCAATTGCTAAGTGGAGTTCTCTGCCTTGTGTCTCCATTGTCTGCATAGAGAACACTTTCTGCCCATTAGTAGAGGTTGGAAGGGTTATATATGCTCCCTGGCAGGAAGTCACTTCCTGATTAGCATCTGATCTGAAAATAACTTTCCCCTGCATAGCGTTTCCTGTTTAACATGATTAGCTATTCCGCCTTCAGGTGAAGCACAGGAAGGAGCCGTTGCCATTTCATTGCTCTGCACCCTATAGTATGCAGGTTTTAATTTTCGAGCTTAAAAGGAAAACTTCCTCTGGCTCACTCTCCTGAATTAAATCCAAATCCTAGGATTTGTCCATTGCTGTTTTCCAGTGACTAGACAAGTGCCTAGAACATTGTAGGTACTCAGTAAAACATTTGCTAAATGAATTAATTCAAGGACTTTTATAAACTTTCTAACCTCATTCCATCTTATAATCAGGTCATACTCTGAGTTCAATGAGTTTTTCTCCATTTCCTGAACTCTCCATGTGCTTTTCACATTATTTTTTCTATGAAATTTCTTCTGCCTGAATTGCCTTGTTATGGGCCCTTTCTACAGTGCCAATCGTTCCCATGACACATTATGTGTACCACCTCCATTATGACTGTCACTATAGGCTACCTTGTATTCTATTCAATTGTAAACACTATTACATATACATTACATGTCACACATCTCTTATGAAAAGGCATTTCAGATCCTCACTTGTTCCTTGAGCTAATCACTGTTGTGTAGACCAGTTCTTCATGGGTTCAGACACACTCCAGCTGATATTACTCACTAGTACCTCACCTCTTACCCATGTTTAGCCTCTTTCTTCTCCCGCAGTGGGTCATCCCTGCAGATACCGAGGCATTAAATACTGTAGGAATTCACTTGGCTTCCATACAAGCATCATCCAGAACTATAAGCCAATTAAACCAAATGGGACAAAACTCACCAAAGGAAGACAAAAACTGGTAAATAAATATTTCCAAACTTTTTCTTATGATTAGATGTTCCTAAAAAGTATTCAGATAATCTCCCAAAAGACTATCTTGTGAGATCAAGCAATCGTTCACATTTTATAACAAGCAGTAGCCAGCTCTATAAAAAATTCTTTTTTTCCTTTCAATGCCACACTATTCCTTTCCTTCATGCTACTTGAAATGTCACTTCCTGATAAGAATGCACATAAGCCTTTGCCATAGGCTTTGATTTCTGGAAAACCCAGACTATGACACATTATGTGCTGATTCGCAATATTAGGAAGAAAAAATGAAGAAAAATACAGTTTCCGCCTCGAAGGATCTGACTGGGGAAACATAAATGATTAACCCTAATTGAAGGTACCCTCTGCAATATTTATACTATGAACATGTAAGGGAACAGAGATGAAATGATATTAAATTCTTCTAGTGGACATGAATTTGAAAGATTCAATAGGGACTATAACACTGAATTAGGCTTCAAGGAATAAAAAGCATTATGCCGAACAGATAAGGTAGGTGAGAAAAGGCAATGAAAACCAAGAGAGTAGCATAAATGAAAGGAAAAGAGGTGGAAAGTTATACTATAGACATTAGATGTTTAATCATCTCGTTTTCATATTTGATTATGAGTTCCTTTTAAAAAGGAACAAATACTAAGCAACTTGGCATAATTTATTCTTCCTTTCATTCTTTCAATAAAGACTTGCAAAGTGCCTAGTACTTAATATTTAATACTCGCTCAATAAATTGGTGTTGTTTGGGTCTGAGTTCTTAGCTAGCTTTTGTAAACCGAAAAGAAATATGAATGTCTAAGTGACGTTTGTTATCTAAGAGCAGATAGAAACCCATTGGTTTGTTATTTTAATAGGGTTTTTGATTTAATATGAAAAAAAAAAGTTGTACGTGATTGCAGCTGTACAAGGCAGCCTCATCATGGCTGCTGAAAGAATTTATGTGAACAAGTGTTCATGTGCTGTCCTCCTTCAATGTAGCCACATGATTTCAATTCATATCATTAGAGGAAATGATCTGAAGGCTATGGAAGATTTCAGAGACAGAGGAATCATCAAGACACAGAAATGTTTTATGTTCTTTTCTTACCATATTAGATCTCTTGTAAATGTGTGGCTATATTTTACTTACTATTCTATGAAAATCAGACTTCTTATTTTTTAAAATCACTTTATCTAACACCTGCTGGGCACCTACCATTTTTCTGATATTGTGTTAAATGAGAGAACAGGAAATGCAAATCAATTTATTCTTCTTTGTCAACACAATAGATTGATGGTAGTTGCCTGGAGCACTGGGATGAGGGTTTTGAAGCTAAATATAGGCTCAGACTAAAAGAGATTCGTGATCAATAAGCGATGTCTGTCTGGGATGAAGGAGGGGTGTGCTGGAACTCATTTGTCTCATATTTGGGTACAGGATGAATGACAATGCTTGCTGTCTTGGAGCTCATAACATAGTGATGACACTTGTGGATAACTAACTAATAGAGTGTAACAAAGTGGTACTGGAGCCTGGAAGCAGGGGGTGCGGTGAGGTGGGGAGCACACCGAAAGAATTCAGACTTCATGGAGGGCAGGGCTGAAGATCTTTCAAGAAGAGCTACTTTTATTTATTTTATATCCAGTGTTTTCCTGTGTTTCCATTTGAAAAACACTGTTGTATGATTAAAAAATACATGAAAAACACTGACTTGATCTAACTCTTCTAAAAGTTATTTTCCAGAATATTTACTTGTTCTCACCATGGACAGCCTCTGGAATATTGGTTCTCTTTCTAAGTATGTGCATTTACTCTTCCTGAGGAGAATATGAGCTCCCTAGAGACAAGGGCCAGGGCATCTGAAATCTCATGCTAACATGCAGCAATGTCCTTATCTGATGCTTGCTTGAACAGCAGTATTTTTGCCAAAGGGTCATTCAAGAATAGAGAGAGTTAAATTGATTACATTTCAGCTGCAGGGCCAATACAATCATGGAATATGGTGGTTATACAAGGAATGTGAAAGGCTTATTAAACTTGAACTACATGGGTAATTTAAAACGACAACAAAAGGCTCATTTTCCTTGACAGCAGGCAGAAGAATCATCTAGCCTGGCTTCTTAGTGTTCAGGTTCACTTTGCCAGGGTCACTCAAGCGGCTTTTCGTCCTTTGTTCTAAGTGGAGACTGGTGGGCCATGTCATGCCTTCTGGCTCGGCAGACAAAACACTTACAGTTTAGACCACAGAGCTCTCAGCTCAAGAAAGGGCAAAAACTTGGACAAACCTAACAGACAGATGATCGCCTTTGGTTTGATTCCAAATGAGAATCAATGCAGCATGGCAGCTGATGGAAAGGGACTGCACAAGGTAGAGATAAATTAATAAGATAACTATATAATTTTGCAGTCCTTTGGCACTTGGCTGGGCCAGCAGGAGCGCCACAATAAATCATAATTTTAAGGCTGCCACTGCCAGAAAAGCATGTAAAAATTAGCATTTTCACTGAAGCTGAATGAAGGTCTTCCTTACTTTTTCTTTCCTCTCCTCCCTTCCTTTCCCCGTCCCTTTCTTCGCCCTCCACAGCGTGGCACTTTCACAGAATAGCCTGTATGAGCAGACTCCATTACCAAATCTGGAACATTTTCCACAGTAACCTTCAATCCTAAAAAGTTGATAATGAAAGAATGCATATATGAGAGAGAAGCATGTAATGTGCTTTTTGAATTCCCAAAGCTTTGGCAAAGATGGAATAAATTTAAAACTTTATAAGGCTTTTACGTTCAGACTTTAAACATAATAACATCAAGAAAATGTTAAATTTAACATTCCTTTTTTTTTTTTTTTTTGTAAGTTGGCGGGCACTGAGTTGATAAACTTTTATTTTATAATCAGGGGGTTGCCACGTCCATTCAGTTAGGAAAGTTAAGTGAAAATACTGATCTCCCAATGAATAGATAGAGTATTTTTTCACAAACTATATCTGCACTTGGGGAAATGGAGAGGTAGCTGGGCAAGAGTGAACATATCCAGTGGTAAGAGGTTTTAGGGGAGAGAACTGAGGTAGCTATAGCTCTGGAACTCATTAGCAAACAGGTTGTGTTAGAATGGTAGATTGAATTAATGGCCTCATTTCTTCTCCCTTCCCAGTATCCATGTCTTTTGCAATATGATTTTGCACTTCCTCCCATTACTTCCCTACTGTTTGACTGTAGGCTCATCCATGAAACTTGCTTTGGCTAATAGGATGTTAGCACACTCAATGCAAGCGGTGAACCACTGCCTAGAGGAGCCGGGTTCACCGTAGTCCTTTGTGTTCTGCTTCTTCTTTTGCCATTTGTCTTTTCCGGCCTCCCTCAGTGCATCCACATCTCTAATTTCAGAAGTCATCATCTATTTTTTAGAATCCTAGTGAGAAAAATCCATCCCCATTTTAGCTCAGGATTTCATAACAGGACTTAATTGTATCATCTGGTTTCTGCAACTTTAGTAGATTCAGAACAATTTTTTTGGGAGGAGAACACTTTGTCACATCTTCTAACATATGCTTAAAAACACAGGCCTTAATGTTGAAGTGAAAATACTTTAAGGAAGAGATTGTCCCGCACAGATCTTGTGCAATCTAAAGCAAGTGTTGGCGAACTTTCTGTAAAGGGCCAGATAATAAATAGTGTAGGCTTTGCAGACACTGTGGTCTCTGTCATAACTACTTGGCTCTGGCATTGTAGAGCAAAAGCAGTTCTAGAGAATGTATAAATGAATGGGTGTGGGTGCATTCCAAAACATTTCATTTTTACAAATAGGTCATAAACAAAATCTGGCCTATGAATTGCAGTTTGCCAACCCTTGTTCTAAAGCACAACCCAGTACTTTTAAAACCCTTTAAAATCTAAAGTAAAACATTTACATTTTAAATGTACATGTGAAAAGTACTGCAATAAAGAATGCATTTTTTAGCAACTATCTGACCATTTTAAACTTCTACTCATCTGACTGTAAGAAAATCTCTGCATCATGATTTTTATACTTTTTACTTTTACTGAATTAAAATTGTGATTATTATTGAGTGCAGGTTATTGTAAGAAAAAAATTAAGATCCTTGAGTTTCATAAAGTAATCCATTAGTTTTTCTCACAATGGCCTCATAAAAAATAACAAATTCTTTGGAAGCCGTTCAGTTTCAGAGTTATACTTAAGTATTTTTCTATTTTGTAAATATTTAATTTTTTAAATTCGTTTGAAAGCAAGGTCTATTTAAATACTGGATCTTTTCTTGGGAATTTCACAGTCCTCATTCCATGATGAAGGTGGTAACTAGTTGCCATGGAGATGATTACCAAAGCTCCATTGAGGTTTGTGATTTCTGGTGGGAAATGAGCATCAAGAACAAATGAATTTTTTATAGCACTTTTAAATTACAGAACTAACCTTTAAACTGACCCTATCATATTATCTGTGGGATTATCTACTTATAATTACTTCTGCTGGTAATGAAAAGTTGTTGGATATTAATACTAAAGCTGAGCTGTATGGCACACAGAATTAGACATAGCTATAGTCCATATTCTGAATTCAAACCACAATTCTCTCCTGGGAGAAAGAGCTAGAAGAATAGCTTCTTAAGGTTTCTGAATGTTGTTAGGTATTTTTGTAAATACAGGCTAGAAAATGTAGATTTGAGAATTTTTGCCTCCTGACATGTCTACGCCAGCAATTTTCTGGGTAGACTGATGGGAAAAGAGTTGGACTGGTAATTAAAATTAGGCTCAAGTCTCTTACAAAGTCCCCTAAGACTAAGATTGACACATTTAACAAATGAAAATACAGGATACCCAGTGAAATTTTAATTCTGAACAACGATTTTTTTAGTATATATATTCCGTACAATGTTATACTTAAAATTATTCATTGTTTATCTGAAATTAAAATTTAACTGGGTATCCAGAGTTTTATCTGGAACCCTTCCTTAGAGATATCACATGTATAATTTTTCTGAGCCTCAGTAGTTTTAGTTAGATTAGTTTTTATCTAAATACTTTCTGGCTCTAATAGGATTTTTCAAGGCTAACTGCTATAACAAGGGCTCTTCACTTCTCAGTGGCTTTAATACAATATGTGGTATTTTTCTTGCTCATACACATCCACTGGGGTTCAATAGGCTGCCTTCCACATGGTGGTTCAAGGACGTATGTTCCTGTGTTTCCTGGCTTTGTCATTTTCAAAATATGATCTCAATAAAATTGAACAGTAAAACACACCCCTCCCACTGGTGAAAACCAGTCATAGTTACTACCTAGACTGAAGGTGCTGGTGAATATTAAACTAATCATATTCCCAGAAATAAGAAATAAGTTCTATGGGTCTCTAGCCAGTTTATGCCATAAGCCTTTATTTTACTCATCCATTCACTCGCTCACGTGCCTAACACTGCTTTAGGCACTGAAGACAGAGTACTGAACAAATTTGAAAAAGTCTCTGCCACTGGAAAGTTTGTTCTAGTAGAAAGAGATAGAAAACAAACAAACAAATATAAATGTACATTAGCTAT
>NW_011888782.1:15033110-15037784 GCF_000151845.1 Pteropus vampyrus
AATTTTCTGGGTAGACTGATGGGAAAAGAGTTGGACTGGTAATTAAAATTAGGCTCAAGTCTCTTACAAAGTCCCCTAAGACTAAGATTGACACATTTAACAAATGAAAATACAGGATACCCAGTGAAATTTTAATTCTGAACAACGATTTTTTTAGTATATATATTCCGTACAATGTTATACTTAAAATTATTCATTGTTTATCTGAAATTAAAATTTAACTGGGTATCCAGAGTTTTATCTGGAACCCTTCCTTAGAGATATCACATGTATAATTTTTCTGAGCCTCAGTAGTTTTAGTTAGATTAGTTTTTATCTAAATACTTTCTGGCTCTAATAGGATTTTTCAAGGCTAACTGCTATAACAAGGGCTCTTCACTTCTCAGTGGCTTTAATACAATATGTGGTATTTTTCTTGCTCATACACATCCACTGGGGTTCAATAGGCTGCCTTCCACATGGTGGTTCAAGGACGTATGTTCCTGTGTTTCCTGGCTTTGTCATTTTCAAAATATGATCTCAATAAAATTGAACAGTAAAACACACCCCTCCCATTGGTGAAAACCAGTCATAGTTACTACCTAGACTGAAGGTGCTGGTGAATATTAAACTAATCATATTCCCAGAAATAAGAAATAAGTTCTATGGGTCTCTAGCCAGTTTATGCCATAAGCCTTTATTTTACTCATCCATTCACTCGCTCACGTGCCTAACATTGCTTTAGGCACTGAAGACAGAGTACTGAACAAATTTGAAAAAGTCTCTGCCACTGGAAAGTTTGTTCTAGTAGAAAGAGATAGAAAACAAACAAACAAATATAAATGTACATTAGCTATTATGCAGTATACAAAGATAGAGAGTTAATGGAGGGGTGTGTTAAGTAGAGTTGGTATAGCCTCTCTGAGAAGGTGATATTTGAGCAGAAACCTAAAGGAAGTGAAAATATCTGGGGGAAGAGGATTCCAGACAGAAGAGGCAGCAAGTATAAGCTCTAAGGCAAGAATGCATTTGTGTGAAGAACAGCAAGAAGGCTGGAGTGGCCAGAGCAGGGGGAACAAACATGGGTGGCAGGAGAACAGGTCAGAGATGCAGGCCATTGGAAGGACTGTTGCTTTTACTCTGAAATGTGAAGCCATTGGAGTGGTTGAACAAAGGAGTAATATAATCGTACTAAGTTTTAAGTCAGATGTTTAAAGAATTTGTGCTGCTTTAATGAGTATACACTAAAAATGAGCAAGGCTATAGCAAGATATCAATTTCAAGATTGTTGCAATATTCCAGGTGAGAGATGATGAGCCAGAGTAGACAGAGTAAAATTGGTAAGAACTGGACGTGTTTACACTATATTTCAAAGGTAGAGAAGGGATTTGCTGAAGGTGCCATGTAATAAAAAGTGAAAAGGCTAAGATCACTCTGAAGTTTCAGGCATGAGCAACTAGTCCAATAGACTGACATTTACTGATATGAAAAGTCCATGAGAGGAGAAAGTATAGGGCTACTGGAGATTAAAAGGTTTGGATTTTGAATAAGTTAAACTTGTAATACCTATTAGTCATTCAGGCAGAGAAATATGTCTGCATTTCAGTGGAGAGGTTGAGGCTAGAGGTATAATGGGAGTCATCAAGCAATAATACTGGATGCAACTACCAAGAGAATGAATGTAGACAGAATAAAGTAGAGGTGTAAAGACTGAGCCCTGGGACAGTTCAACACTGAGGGATCAAAGAGATGAGAAAGAATCAGCAAAAAAAAAAAAAAAAAAAATACTAAGAATGAATAGCCAGAGAATAAGCAAGTAATTCAAGAATACATTCAATTGGATACCAATGGAATCAAAGTTTCAAATACTATTGATTGGTTAAGTTGAGAATTCATTAAGGGCCATTAGATTAAGCAATGTGGATATCACTGATACCCTTTCAAGAGCTAATTTGATGGAGAGATGTAGATGAGAGCCTAACTGAAGTCAGTTCAATAGAGAACAGGTAGATATTCCTCAGTCATTTAGAGAAGCTACTTAAGGGGGATCAGAAAATGGCCTCAATCAAAGTCAAAGATCATACGCTGCCAGGCTTATCATGAGTGGGCCTGGGAGGAGGGTCAACTGTTTGAAAAGCCTGCCTCCCCCTATTATTATCCTTTTCGCCACTTCCTATCTCCCCTACTCCCAGAGCATCCCATATATCTCACAGGCATCCAGGGTCCTGTCAGTTAAAATTACATTCTGGAATGTAACTGGTGATAACAATAGCTACTGTTATTGCATTTATTATATTACAAGTGCTGAGTTAAGTGCTTTAGAAATGTTATTTCATTTGTTCTTTGCAATGGTCCATGAGGTAATTATTATTAAACTTATAGAGGCTTAGAGAAATCTTTAAAAAGTTGCTCATGCTGATCCAGATTGCATGTCAAACTCGAAAGCCATAATTTTTTTCATTTCACAAATGCTGCCCCTATGACAGCTCCTTTTGCTGCTTTTTTCAGGAGTTTGTGTTTAACGTATCTATGATAACAGAACGTGTTTGCACTGCCTTGAAGAGATTCAGGCATTGATGAATAGGTAGAGGTGATCTCATCTGAGTGGCATGGGAGACTTCTAAGATCACACTATGGGTACTCGCCCTAATACATAAAGGTAAAACCAACAGATAAATGTTTGAGGAGGACAGAGATGTCTTCCCTGTCAAAGTGAAAACTGTTGTATCTTTCTCCTTACAAGTTAAAGCATATCTAACAGAGAAATCGATCCTGTTACACCAGCATTCATTGGCAACTGAAATGTTCTAGGAAAATCATTTGTGATATAAACAGGGAAGAAGCGGACAGACAGCTTTTTAAAAATCTTCTATTTACCTATGAGAGGCATCCTATTATTATCCCACAGGAATTCACTTTCCCACTTGGTTTGCCAGGAGAGGGAAGGAAGACCTGACAAACAAAGTGCCTTAGTTTGCTTCACTGTGAGATTTCCATTAACCACACAGAAGTTCGCGTCGGCACACTGTGTGTTTTCACAGCCTGCACTGGCATCTTTTCAAGACCCACCATTGTCTGGAAAAACTTCCAAAGTCCTGAGTCTATAATAAAGTAAATAGTGTGCACAGTCTTAACTGTCAGGCTCTGTTTTTATAGTGCCACCTGTGACTATCACCAGTTGAATTAAATCTCAACAAAACCCAACACAATGCATGATGTGTTAAATGTATTCTTGTGCTTGTTGGCACATTAGGCACTTTCTGCAGGGCATTTTCTCTCCACCAAACTATTGGAAATTTGATGATAAAGTGCAAATAGAAACTCATTCTCTGAGTTTTATTGAGAAACGTTTCCTTAAGTAGTAACCATAAAGTATTTTCCCTTAAGAGTTTGGATTAGGTACATAGTAGGATGGTGTCCATCACTAGCAATTATTTTTATAGCCTGATTTTTTAAAACCACTTGCCCATGTATTTTCTTATTTGCTTGAAACAAATATCATTATTATTATCTCATTTTGTTCATTAGAAAATTACTGCTCAAAATAGTTCAAGGATATTTCTAAACTTATTTATCTAGTGAGTAGTAGACACAAGGTGTAAGTAAGTGTCTGTAGTTCTACCTCTAGGGCCTATAATTTTTTCTGCTACTCATCTTCACATACAAACCTACTAGATCTTTGCTATTCAAAGTATGGTTCCTGGAGTAGCGGCTTCCTCATCACCTAGGTACTTGTTACAAAGGCAGAATCTCAGGCCCCACTGAGACCTACTGAATCTGAACATGCATTTTTAACAAAATCTCTTCTAGCTGATATTAAAGTTTGATCGGTACTCTACTGTGAGTCACCTGTATAGTATCTCCTTTTTTCAACTGAGTAATATATCAACGCACAACGATATTAAATACCAACAAGGCAGCTGAGATTATACCATTTCTTAAGATAACATATGGGCTTAAAGGTCTGTAATTTATCTTCACTTCTTGAAAATTCCATTTTTGATACAAATACAGCTGTATCCACAATCGCACATACATCCACCTTAGCAAGGAAATTATGCTGTGTCTCTACCTATTTGAGTGGCACTGTCCCTTTTCATTAGCATGGTGGATTGTGAGGGTAAGCCATCTGAAGCTTGAGCCAGATATTCCATTAGGAGCTTTCTAGTTGAAGCAAATTTTTAATTAAATGTTCAATGCCAAGTAAATGCTTGTGAAATTGCAGTTCTCCTACAATTGGTGTGCTGCTTAACAATGGATTATATTTGACATTCCTAAAACAAAGTATCTATTGGAAATCAATGCTATGTCCAATAGCTTTGCTGATAACTGGTTAAATGAGCTCAGATAAGTCATTTGGTTCTTATTTTTCTTGCCTACAATGTTAGATCAGATCATCTCTATGCATCTCATCCAAGTTTCAGCACAAAATTGGAATTTTAGAAGTTACCAAAGATTTATATTCTGGAAGAACATAGTGAATTCACAGCCAAATAATCACTTTCCCTCTGCATTCTTTTGTGAATGTAATTCTCTGTGCCCTTCCTTAATTGTACTTAAGGTAACTGTTTCATTTCTTATCTCTAGTATGAAAGAGCTTATAAAATCTCAGCAATGTAGTCCAGCTCAGCCCCAAAATGAAGTACGCATTACTGAATGCCAAGGAGCTGCTGAAGGACTCCAAGGAATTCACAG
>NW_011888782.1:15039379-15055234 GCF_000151845.1 Pteropus vampyrus
TTGCTGATGGTGAAACATTGCCTAGGTGACACAGCAGAAAGGGAGCAGACTGGAAGAAGCTGGCCCTTTCTCCCTTCTCCAGCCTTGTAGTCTCCCTCGCTCCCTCAGAACCCCTATTATCAGAGCCTAACAAGGAACTAGCTGGCAAAGCAGAAATAAGGTGGCCCAGCCCAGTTTCCCCAAGGAAGGGAGGGTAAGAAGCTGAGAGATGATGGCTTTATTAACCAGCACTCCTCTTTCTGCTCCGTTTCTTAATTCCCCAAAGCATCAGCACATAGGCCATACAAGGTAATAGAGCTAAGAGAATGGGGTAACCAGCAGACTTAAAATATGGAGAACATTTTCTGTTTACATTGAATTTAACAGTCCTCATAATTCAAGGAGAAATAATTCAGCAACAAGTAAAATTAAATCCTTCACAAGGTCCCCATTTACTATACCTGGTTTGGGAATGGGGGCCCAACCTTCAACTTTGTCCTTATAGAATGTTTCCTTTTAAAAACTTCAATAACATAAATCTTAGTCCTTGCTTTAGAGAAAACCAGCCCCTGCCACCAGAAAGTCTGGCCTTACAATTTGTCTCCTTCCCTCTCTAACTATAGCCAGTTTAATCTATAGATCACCAGTCCACTGTCTCCCCTCCAACCCCAGATGTGTGGTTCTGAATGAGGTAAGTCTAAAATAACACATGGGGAGGGTGCTTGAGGAAGAGTAGGCACTTTTGATCACAGTAGACAAAGCAAAGTGATCTTTGATACTCCATTCCAACAAGTAGATTTTGAGGTCTCTCAATCATGAGAGGTCAAGATACGTCTCCTTTTTTTCTGGTCAGTAAGCAAGAAGCAATTGTAACACACACACAGAGCATACATATGCACAGTAATTTTCAGAGACAATGGAGTCTAAACCAGTGATTCTCATCCAGAGGTAATTTTGTAGACCAGGGTCATTAGCAATGTCCAGAGACATTTTTGAGTGTCACAACCAGGGCAGGGTACTCTTAGCATCCGGTGAGTAGGGATGAGCAATGCTACGAGACGTCTGACATTGCACACCTGGGCCCCTGCAACAAAGAATTATCCAGCCTGAAATGTCATTAGTGCTGAGGTTCAGGAACTCTGGTCTAGATATATAATATAATTGACTCCTCAAAGAATCTCTGCCTAGAATGGAACTGATATTTTATGTTATTTAATAGAAGGTGGTGGGGCTCATAGCACAGCCACACCAAATCCTCTTCAAAACAGTGCTTGACGTCATTCTAACCTCATTCTTGCCATCTCTAATCCCTTTTATAGAGTGATATGGGTGATCTGCTAAGAGTCTCAGGACTGGTTCTTAGGTGACTCATTTGCATTCCTGCTTTGGTGGTCTAACATCATGCTTAGAATGTGGGAGTATCTGACATATTTGCACTGATGCTTTACATTATTTAAAATAATGTGTGGCCCATTTCTAGAAGTGTTCCAGAGAAGAAAGTGAGGGGAGTTCTTCATGGCCTAGAGTTCTCTCTAAACTCCAGAAATTTCTGATGGCATTCAAAAGAAATCTATGAAACCAAGTGTGCATGAGCCAGTGAATTGAGTAATCGGTGGTCAAAAGCACTGTTTTTACTGAGACCATAGTGCCGGTTGACCCTTACCTGGAGAACAGAGGCTCTCTCTTCCTGCCTCCACAGCATAGGATACTTTCCCAGTATAGGAAGACTTCCGAGCTCCTGGATCTAAAGCTGCAGCACTGTGCACCAACAAACATGCTTAAGGCTTGGCAGGACTCAAAGAAAGGTTTTCTGCTAACCCTGCCTGCCTGCCAGAGGCCCTGACATTCCTGAACATACTACCCTTACTCATTGCCAGTATCTCATGGGCATTAAATCAAGAACGTTCTGAAAATGTTTTGAGAAAGAGCTTTGAAACCAGCCCCATAGAAAATCAAAGTAAAGTTAATGTCTCAATGAGACTTGCGTGAAGAAACACCATTGGAAGGTATCTGCCTGCCTCCAGAGCAGGGGCTCATGTAATGAAAGCCTTCTGCTGGTTAGAAATCAGGAGAGTCTGGGAATGGGAGGAGCCTGTGGCTTAGTTTTAGCCCAACACCACTTTCCCTTCTTAATGTCTCTGGAAAATAGTTGAGGTTGGGGGTATATTTTGCATAGTTTGTGTGAAATTTAGCAAAGAAGGAGCGGGGAGTGGGGAGTGGGTGAGAAGCAGCACTTTAATATGTTCCTTAAACGGAGGAATAAACTCTACTTTCTCTGTTTATGGGGTGGGCAACCTGTTAACACACTGTTGGCTGCATTACCTTTGGCTTAAAACATCTGAAGGCGATAAATTCAAGTTCCATCAAGTGACTCACAGGAAAGGCATGTTCCCCTTCTCTTCACTTTCATTGGTTCTTGAACATAATTACCTGGAGAGCTTCTTATACACACAGACCGCTGTTTCTCATTTAGCAGAGCTGGGGTGTGGCCCAGTAATTTGCATCTCAGACAAGTTCCCGGGTGATGCTGAGGCCGCTGGTCTAAGATCACTCTTTATAAACTATTATCCTAAACAGTACAATCAGAGTTATTTTAAAACAAAGATTATTCATGTGATTCCCCCCTTAAAAGCCTTCTGTGAACCCTGGTTACTTTTTAAATAAACTTCATACTCTTAGCCCAACTTTCAAGGCCCTTCAAAAATCAACCCATTTCCTATCACTCCTTTCTAAGCTTTACTCACTCAGAAGGCCACCTCCATTCCCCAGATATTGTGACCTTTTAGTGTTGTGACTCTTCTCATGCGGTGTCTTCTTCCACCAACCTCACCAGAGCTGAGTACTATAAATGCTTTAAGGCAGGGGTCTCCAACCCCTGGTCATGAACTGGTACCAGTCCGTGGCCTATTAGGCACCGGGCCACACAGCAGGAGGTGAGCGGTGAGCAAGCGAAGCTTCATCTGTATTTGCAGTTGCTCCGCAGCTCTAGCATCACTGCCTCAGCTCCACCTCAGATCATCAGGAATTAGATTCTCATAGGAGCACTGGTCCCTGGTGCCAAAAGGATTGGGGACCGCCACTTTAAGAAACAGGCCAAGCATCACCTCTCTTACCCTACCAAGCAGAATCCCCACTTTTGTCACACCCATCGCTCTATCTTCTTAACTGTTTGCTCCTAACAGTAACAAAGTTCTTCTAATTTTTTTTTTTTTTTTAAAGAAAGAAACCCACAATCTTCATTGTTACCTACTTTACGCAGGACAACACATCAGGCAGTGTAGAGGTGACAAAACAATGTGGGAAAAAGAAAAAGGAGTGTGCTCAGCAGTTGGCATGATTCTCAGTTAAATAATTCAGGTATGCAAGAAATACCACATTTCTATATTTTTATAGTTTTTAAATTTAATTGAGTTCTATCACGAAGCCTTTACCGAAACAGGTTGGCAGGAAAAGTAAATGCAGTCATTTTAGAGGCTCTTTCTCCTCTCAGGCTCATGCCAGAATCTACGAGTTCTATGTGGTGACTGGAAACAGAAGTAAGACTGCTACCAGCCATTTCTCAAATGCACCGACATTCTCATCATCCAGCCCACAGAGGTGGATGATGCTTTCATGACAAATGAGAAATACGGGAACCATCACTGAAACTGGGAACATCAGGCTTGGGGTCCTGCCTCCCTGAAGTCTGCCTTTCTCCTTGTCTAACTAACTGCTACCATGCAATTCATGAGTCACTGTTGCTCTTGGAGCCCCTAAACCTCTTTCTATTGACAAATGTTCAGAAATAAGTACAGACAGAAAGGATCTGAATCTATAGGAATTTCTTTCCTGTGTGTTTACCTTACGATTTACTTTATTCTCCATAGACTTTCCCCAAGCAATAGCAAAGATAGCCAGTCAGCAGCTTTGTGACTTGAGTGAAGAGACTTTTTCTCATGCAGGGTTCTCATCGGCTGACTTGAGTCACGTGTCCACCCCTGAACAATCATCGTGATCAATGGGATTTGGTATTCTGATTGGACGGACCTGGATGACAGGCTCAGCCCTAGAGCCAGAGGTAGGGTGAGCCCCACACTAACTGCATAGTGGACAATAGGGAAGATTTGGTTCCCCAAAGAGAAGAGATAGGTCATGTTGAGAAAAAGATGAGCAGAAAGAAACCATATGTGTTCACTACCGTGTGTCAGAATTTAAAGACTCTTCGATTTATGAACTGTTGGCAAGCAAAAAGAAGACACATCATAAAGAAGACACAGCTTCCTCGAGGTGCAGTGAATGAAACTAATGAGCTTAGAAAACTTGCCAGGCTTGCACAGTTAGGGGAAGAGCGGTCCCACCTTTGTTTTTATTTCCTGGTCTCTAATGGTTCTAAGACCTCCACTTCTGGGGACCTGCCTGAGCCTGTCTTGCTGAGACAATCCCCAAAGTTTAGAACAAGTTTGTTTTAACTCTATACAATCCTGCTCTGTTCATCCAAGGAGATACATTAAAGTCAGACAGACCCTTTTGGACAGTATTTGCATATACTACATCCTCGGATAGTTTCCTCCAAAAAAGTAGCAACTAAAAATAATTAATGCAATGGTGGACACTTCAAATGCTGTTCAAAGCAAGAAATACTTTCAGTCAAGACTACATAGTGATTATCTATTTGACCTCTACATAGCATCTGCTCTAGTCAAGGAAGACGTTGGCATTTTGATTAAGAGGAGGTGTTGTGGAAAAATATTCACGAAACATTATTGTGTAAATAGTAGTTTGCAAAACAAGACGCATTATATGATCTTATTTATGCCACTATATTGAGAATACAGAGAAAAAGATGTTTGGAGACATTTTAAGATATTAATAGTATTTGTATTTGAATGTTAGGATTATGGTTGATATTTTCTTTATATTTTTTGGATTTTTTTTTTAGGAAACTTTATAATGAGCACATATTGCTGGTATAATGTATGCATGCATTTTTTTTTTCAATTTTAAAACATCATTGATGACAAGAGCACCATAAAATTAACAGCTTCTCAGTTTTAAAAATTCGCTATTTATTAGTGTATATTATTTTTTATTTCAACCAAATGCCTGACTTGTTCATGGAAGGGAAATAATAAAACCATAGGTTTTTTTTTTTTTTTCAATAAAAGGGAGAAGTAATAATATGAGATCATACTGTGGTTACAAGTTAATGATCATATTCTACACAATATGGATATGTCAACATTTTAAAATTTTAACATTAAGATGGACATCTGCCATTAAAAATAAACGCAAATCTCTTGCCAAAGTTGTAAATTCACAGACACTGAAATAAATAACCCAAAATGAGTATGTTTTAAACTCAAAGTCTCTCAACATTGTTCATAAACCAACCCAAATGTCAAGTAAAAATAATGAGACAAAAAGAAAAAAAAAGATTATCAGCTAATATCCACTTCATTTCTTCATAACATGGTTGTCTGGTGTTGCACATGGGTATTGCAAGATTAATGCCAAATCACTTTTAGCAGCCAAGGACATCAACAAAGAATCTCAATGATGATAATGTTCATTTGTTTTTGTTTTGTTTTTAATGTATTGTTTGTACAGAGATTCAAAATTTCCAAGTCTGATGGTGGGTACCATAGTTTGGTTCCCTAGAAGCAGGCCTGAGACAAGGATTCAGTGTGACTAATTATCTGGGAGTTACAGGGAACAACAGTATGTGAATAGGGAAGGTGTAGCTATGGAGCCACCTATCATGTGGGCAGCTAGAGCTTCATGCCATGTAGGGGACATTGGGGCACGAAGAATAACACATACCTTGGAATTGCCTCATTGGACGGGTGAGAGAGACTGAGTATTTATACATCTACTCTAGAGAGTTATTGGTTGAGCGCTGCTTCCAAGGATTGTTAATTTTCTGACAATTTCTGGTTTGCTACTCATTATTCTGGACAGAGCAGTCTTCTGTGGTTTTGAGAAAATAAGTCCTCATGTAAAAAGATGTAGGCATTGGCTGATGGACTCGGCATGAGCAAACCAAAAGGTCCAAGGGCTGGAGCACTGAAAGCCTTCGCCACAATGAGTCCATAAAGTCAACCCATTCACCTTCAGCTCATAGAAAATAGCAGATTTTCTACTCATCATTTATAAACCTTCCTTACAACATTCATCTCTTTATTTTTCATCTCCTTATTCCAAATGGTCCTATCATTACCAAATTCCTGTGTTATAGTCAATATCGTTATTTGCCTGATAGCCACTCTGAACCATAAAGATTCAAAATCTCTTTGCAGTGGCTCTGGACATGTTTGGGTGTGTTGGTTCACAAACTGGCCCATACATGGAGGGCAAGGATAGACCAAAGAAAAAGGCAGGCCACTCTAGATTGGTAGGTGGCAGTTTTAACAGGCAAGGGGATTTACTTATGAGGATTGTCTTGGGTCCTGGAAAATGCATAGAGCTCCTCAGCACTCACCAGAATCTTAAAAGTTTATATAGAGGCATTAATTGGGTCCACTCACATATTCAGTCCAGATGGCCTCAACAATACCTTACTCTCTCAAGGTTGCATCCCTGAAACCAGCTTCCACTGTGGAAACAGTGGGCAGAACATATATTCAAAGGACAGGAAATGGGGAGAGGAGCCTCAAATTACCTGTGTCCAGTTCCTGGGTCAATGGGCTGTCCTGTCCTCTCTATGATCTTCTCCAGCAGGATTGTACATTCTACTTTAGCATTTTCAAAATGAGTTTCTGCACCATTAATTTCTAGTTGTTTTATAGATTCTTCGCTACTCTGAAGTTCATTCACATGACTTTTCTTCTCTGAAACTGCCACATTGAGGTGAGTGTCAAAACCTGTGTTATTGGGCAGCCGGAAGGCTGAACCTATAGTCCAAGTGGTCTCATATTTTCATCCAGCCACAGTGTTTGAGCATGTATGTTCAGATGCAGTGGTCAGAGAAGACTCATTGGAACTAAAGACCCAGCAAATGATACAATTGCCATTAATAACCCTCTAAAATAAAAAGCAAATGCCCTCCTGAAACAAAGGAAACCAGTGTGACTTCATTACAAAGCAAATTGGCTATTTGAGGCAGAGAGAACAAAAGCAAATTTAATTTCCTTTCTAAAAAATATCATTTGAATCATCATTACCACCTTCCAGCCCTAGACCCATATTCCTTCGATTGTCAAAATAGTTCACTATTACTATATGTACACAATTATCTACCTTTCAGGAATGCTAAAGTATGGGGAGACTTGAGCATCTTAGAATAAAAGAAGGGAAACAAGAAACCTATGCAGAGAGATAAAGAATTTTCTTTTAATAGCACACAACAGACATCTTTAGGGAGAGAATTATCTTCATCTGAGAAATGCCTTGATAACCCTATAGTGAAATAGAAGACTGGGTATGAATGTGGGTGTGGATGTGGGTGTGAGTGCAACCAGATATCAGGACCACTGGTGTGGGATGGGGACAGAGTTGCCTCTGTGTAATAGCAGACAAAATTTGAACTCCTGAGCAATGAATGCACAAGGGAGGGATAGAGAAGAAAAGCTGAGAGCAGCAAGAAAAGAGAGGAGCCAAACGAAAGAAGAAAGATTGGGATTGGGCGTGGCCAGTAAAATTTCACAATGGAGGACTGGTGCCTACTTCTTTCTTGCAAAACTGTTTTTGTTGCTGAAAAGCAAATCTCTACTCTCATATTCTAAACTACGCTGTCCTTTCCCAGTTCAGGAAAGTCTATTACTCTCATGAATAATTTGTGAATAGTTTGATGTGCATAATTTTTTTGAGATGGAAAAAAAATGAACCAGGATTGAAGTCAAGCTAGATGTAGAGGGGGACAGAGAGACCATATGAGGTCGGAGAACCTGGGATTATGTGCTCCACCCTGGGGAACCACGGCAGCAATACAGTGAGGAAGCGAGGACTATGGACCTCCTTATCCAAGAGGGCGGAGGGGGATTGAGCCAGTTGTAGCTCTGTTTTAGAGGTCCAAGTGACCCTCACGTGAAAACATACATATGTGTATGCATGTGTGTGCTGCTATAGATTCCAGATATCTTAGATCACAGCAAAAGATGTTTTTTTTCTTTAAGAAATCTCTCATAAAAATACATACTATATATTGATGGCATTAAAAATAAATATGTATTTTAAATATTCCTATATAGTAAATATTCCTATATAGTTGTATTTTTGTCATTTTCCTTTTATTATTTTTCATCTACCTTTGGCTTTTATTATTTCATGTGTGGCAAACTAATTTTTCAATCCACAGCATTAGAAAACACTGGATAAGAGGGGAAAGAGAAGAGATGGAGATTAGTTCTGTTTTAATTTTTTAAAATTATTATGGCTTCTTTACTATGAAATAAGTTGATTACCATAAAGAGTGAAGATGTCATGACTTTGTCAACATGAAGAGTGTAGAGAGAAACTGAGATGTCAAATATGATGCTGCTGCTGCTGAAGATATTGTATTGCTTATAGGCAATATCTGTTTCATCTTAGCATAAAAATTTAAACTTATATATGAAATCCCATTACATATGAGTATTAAATATTATTACTTATTGATCTATTAATAATTCACTAAATTTCTGAAATTAAGCAGATTATCTAAGATACTTAGTCTTATGTGAATGGGAACAGGGTGAATTGTATGCATTTTATTGTATAGTTTATATGAACTAATTGTTTTTTATAGAAGTACACCATCTATATAGAAGTATAGAAGAATTTTTGGCATACCACCTTGTTAACAGTAGTTAGCTTCAGGTGGTGAAATTATGAATAAGAATTATTTTTCTTCTTATTTTCTTCATTTTGTTCTAATTTACATTAGGAGAAAATTGACTCTTTCTGTTTTATCTAGGCTGTGCTTGCTTTATTTAAACATGGTGTATAGGAAAATACTCTGGCATTAGATATCGAAAAGCTATGATCGAGTCAGGGCTCAGCAACTTAGCAGCAAATCACATAAATTTTCTGGGTGGTATTTTAACAATCTTTAAATGAGCTTTTTAGCTCCCGTGGAAAGGACCATGTCTCTCCATCATCTTTTTTGCTCATCCCTTTGTAACCCTATTGCCTAGCACAGAGCCAGTCTTGTTTAACAAATGCTTGTTGTTTAATATATAATAAAATAATAATTAATATACCAATATATCATTTACACATAATTAATAACCATAATAAATAAAATGATAAAAATAAAATATGTGCTTGGTGTTTAATAAATATTTCCTAGCTGATTCAAGGAATGAGTCATTAATGAGTGTTTCGAATTATTTATTAAGGTATCAAGCTAAAGGATAACTATTATTCAGCTAGACTGAATAGCTCCGATAACTAGACTGTCAGGAGAATCCCTAAATTGCCACACCCTACTAGCAAGAAAAGGTGAACTGTCTATTCTCTGTTAGGGATACAAGTCTTGATCCAGAAAACTCTAGAGTTTTCCATATAAACACATCTATTTCTACAACATCATTCTTAAGAGTCACTGTATATGGATGTCTCTCATTATCACATTGTATTTAACCAATTCTTTAAACAGGTGGTTTATCTCCTGTTTCTTGCAATCTGAGATGCAAACCCTTGCGTGTCCACCTGAGCTTTCGATTAACTCTCAGATCCCTTCTTTGCGCACATTTCCATCCTTAGGCAGAGGCTGTTGCCTGAAACTACTGGCAATCGGGAAATTCAACAGACCTCATGGCAGATGGTCTTCTACATGACCATCCGTGGGGTCGAATTATATTTGACTAAACTGAATGGCCAATTACATGCAGAATTAGATTGGCTTTTTCCTGTCATCTATTTGATTTATCATCAATCACATGGATTAAACAATTGATTCTCATTTTTTTAAGCAGAATTTGTTTCCTTCTTTCCTTCTTCTACATAAAAATTCTATAAAATAAAATATATAAGTAAAATAAATATATTGACTATAATATATAACATATTCAATATATAATGTACTCAATATAAATTATAAATAGATTAAATTATAAACATAGGTTCCAATTTTGAAAACTCTTAAAACTTTTCTGCCATTTTAGAGACAGCCATTTAGCATACATAATCTCTAATGACTTTCCCAAGGTCACATGACTAGTAGAGGCAGAGCAGAAAATAAAACTCAGGTTTCTAATCCATGTTTGTCATTCTCAAAGGTAACACTTACTTGTACTGCTATAAAGAGAAATGATTATGACAATGTTGTACTTAGCTTCAGAACCAAGTTCAGTTTTTATTCTGTTTGACAAAAGTATACATGTAGCCTTTCAACAAAACCTTGCTTAATTGCAAATAGCCTTTGATGTCTGCAGTGTGTGAATTTCTTTTGTAAAGGAAAAATAATTTAGCCACATAAAAGCCTTAACAGTCCACAACAGTGAGACTTGCCATTTAATGCTTGTCCACATCCATCTTTTCTCTGGGGTGATTCTGAGGCAACTATTAATGAAGCAGACCTGGAGATAACCATGCTGCCAGGAGGGATTAAATAATTTATGAATCACTTCTCGTATTCTAAAACAGGTGCTAAAGAAATAATGTTGTGATTTTTACATTGAAACCAGTGGTTGAATGGAATCCCCTAGTGGGAACTGGGAGTGATGGTGGCTGATACTCGGCCACTCCCCTTTGAAAAAATTGCATAGAGCAGGGATGAGATGACCTATTTAATTTCTTTCTCTAATTAAAACAACGAGAACCATACAATTTCACTCATATGTGGAATATAAAACAGAAAGCAACAAATGAACAAATAAAACAAACTCATAGACACAGACAACAGATGGTGGTTACCAGAGGGAAAGGGGGTTGGGGAAGATAAAGAGAGAAAAGAGGGTCAAGTATATGGTGACGGAAGGAAACTAGACTTTGGGTGCTGAGCACACAATGCTCCATACCGATGATGTAATATAGAATTTCACATCTGAAAGTTACATGATGTTATTAACCAACAGTACTCCAATAAATTTAATTTAAAAAAATAAATATTTAAACACTTTTAGTATTTCAGACAGCAATAAACTGGCTTGCACAGAACAAAATAAAATAAAATAAAATAAAATAAAAATATAGCAGACTATGTCTTTTCCTTTTATATCTTTACTTTTGAGGTACCAATTAATAGAATTCAAGTGTCTGAAATGTAAATGATGTTTAATAATTATTTTTGTGATTGAAGAATGAAAGATAAATAAATGTATTAAGCACAAATTATGTTCCAGAAGTTGTTTTAGGCACTGAGAATACGGCAATGAGCAGAATAAATAAAAATAAGCTTACATTTTGTAAAAAAAAAAAAAAAAAAAAATTGGCAATAAATAAATAAAAAGTAAAATGTGTAGCAAAATGTATAGTGAATGAAATAGTGATAAGGACTTCAAAAAAAAGTATATCTGGGAAGGGAAAGAAGTATATATAGAAGGTATGGATGATGTTGAAATTTTAAATAGAATTGTCCTAAGGGCACTGTCTCTAACATTTGCTGGACTTGGAGTAAGAATACCAGTGGGGTCCACATATCATATATATAAATATTCTAAAATTATAAATCACAATAACAAACTGTTAATTAAAATACATTTCATCCTCTTAATTTGAATATATCTTCGTAATGGCAAACTTGAAAATTATGTATAAAGTTATGGATTTTATATGACCAAAAAATCAAACGTTATTGAATTTAATTATTAATGTGTGATTTCAGGTGTTGTATTGATGGATCAGCCACATTTAAGTGAATATTACAATCAAATAGAGAGGTATATCATTCATAATATTTTATATGTTTATCCTATGAAATTTATTACATTTTTCTTTATTTCAGCAAAATCTCTATGTAAATAACCACATTTTTACATAATTTTTAATTCGATCTACAGGATCAAAAATAAAATATATTGCATTCCAAGTAAACTGTAGTCCAAATAAGCAAATTTCACCAAAAACTAAGTTAAAATAAATAAAAAAATGTTTAAATAAAATGATCATGCATGTGCTTTAAAATGATATTTTATTCTGAAATATTTAAAATTTATACTAATTTAAAAACCAAAACTGATGAGTATCAATTTTACACTGAAACTTAAATCTGAATTTAAAATTTTTATTGAAAATATAACCAAATCTTTTAGCTTTTAAAAAATAACTTTATAATTTTAACATTAAATGTTAAATTTTCAATGACAATAAGCTTATCACATTACATATGTTTTATCTAAACCTAAAATCATACAAATTTAAGAATAATGGAAATTCTTTAATATTATGAATTATTTATCAATCACCAAGGGCAACCATTGTAAATATTATGCTAAGTCATGAGTATTACCAGAACCTTATATTGGAACATAAAGAGGAATAAGGAAATGGATGTTCAACATTATTAGGAAATGATATTTTATTAAGACAATATTCCTTTTATGCTCTCTGAGAGAAAGGATGTAACAAGTTGATTAAATTATTATCTTTCCCCAATATATTATTCATCTAGTGGCACAAAACAGATTGCTCTAAAACTTAGCTATTCCAATCAACAAATATTTATTATTTCAGTTCCTTTGGGTTAGGAATCTGGGTGTGGCTTAGCTGGGTGCCTGTGGCTCAATTTCTTTCACAGCTTCCATGAAAAGATGTTAGTCAGGCTGCAGATCAAGAAGCGGGGCAGGGGGGAGGAGAAGGGGTAGGAAGATCGTATTCCATGCTCACTCCCAGGGCTGTTGGCAGGCCTCAGGTCCAATCTGCCTGTAGGCGGGAGACATTAGTTCCTGCCTCTTTGAAGGGCAGATCACAATATGGCAGCTGCTTCCTTCAGAGTAAGAGAGAAAGAGCCCCAGTAGAGAAGCTACAGTCTATTTTTCCTTTTTATAAACACGTTTCTGAAGTGACATCCCATCGATTTTGTCCTATCCTATTTGTTAGAAGGGAGTCACCGAGTCCAGCCGACACTCAATAGAAAGAAATTGCATAGGTGATGAATGCCAGGGGACAGAGACCATTTGGGGCCATTGTGGATGCTATTAGTCACATACAGCTTCTTTCACTGCTCAAAACCTCCACACATGCTGAGAAGCCAATACAATTTGAGGCTGTTTTAAAGTATGAGATTACAATTATCACAAGCACAAGTTAGGATAAGAGTAAATACTTATTTAGAATGAGAAAATAAATGATAACAAACTACAAATCTAATTAAATTGGACAACCATAGTAACAAAATCTAGAAAAATAAATACTTATTAATTAACTGCCTGACACTATTCTGTAATAGTTTTTCCCTATAATTTTGACAGTATAATCTTTGACTGTTTCTTTTTCTAATAGCAATTTTATAACATTTCTTTTTATAAATAGAACGTAAAAGTAATGTCTTGTCTAGTGTGGTTGACCAAAATTTATTTATTTATTTGTTTGTTTGTTTGTTTGTTTGTTTACTTATTTGATAATCACAAAAGTTTTTTTTCTCATCTTTACAACTTTTTGTGGGCAATGTCATAAAATATTAGGATGTCAAACTTGAGAAAATATCTGTGAAGTTTCCTTCTTGTATGAGCTGTAGGATTCAGAAGACTTTTCTTTGTATAGACTGGTTTCTGGCTCTGGACATTTTAAGCTTTGTTTCTTCTCCACTATGTACTTATATATTTCTTGTGCCTGGTGCTGTGACACCTTCATTTCATTAGACAGCCTCTGGAACCTGTGCACCTGTGTGCCACAGCTCTGGGTAAGTTGGCACAATTAAACCAGGAGTATTTCTAGAAGCTATACCTACAATGAGACAACTATCAATAAATATACAAGTATTTAAGCAAATTATATACACACTAAATTTCCTTTTAGCTGGAATGCCAAAATATCTATGGTCACTTGATATGAGACAATATGATGGAGGGGGTGTCAGAGTGGAAAGAGAAAGTAATCTAGTTTTAGTGAAAATGGAGTACTTTCAGAGTCACATTACAAAAACATGACTTTGAAGACATGGCTTTTCCAAAACCATGGGAACTTTAAAGTTTAAGTCTTAAAGTTTAAGCTTAATTAGTTTCTTCACAAATCTACTTCTGTTCTTGACAGAAACAAGCTAAAGGCAGGAAAAAAAAAATCTCACATGAAGTATGATACTACACAGAGCAAATCTTTTAATTTTCAGAATCCAGTACGTATTAAAGGTACTCTCAATTTAAAAATGAAATCATTGTGTTATTTCATCTTTTCTGAAAAAACAAGAATGTGGATCAGCCTATCCCTTGAGAACCCTCCAGTTCCCATGGTTCTGTCATTCTCTTTTTGAAATACCTTTAGTGCACCAATGTCTCAGAAAGGCTGCTGGAGATGCAAAGTTATCCACTTGAACCTGAACTGGAGAAAGATTCCCACAGTCAAAAGAGCATTGATAGTGAAGGGGAAGTTGACTATGGCAGTGTTGAGAAAGCTGGGGCACTCACCTAGACTAGGGCCTCTGACCCAGAGAAATTTCTGCATTGCAAATTAGATTGGACTTAGTTTTACCTCTGAATCATAGCAAGGCTCAGTTCTTCCTGTTTAATTTTATTTTTATTATTTATCTCTGTTTAACATGGTATTAAATGGATCATTTTCTCTAGATGGTGCCATGCTCTAAAAATGAAGCCTAAACTATGAAGGACAAAGAATTCAGCAACGACATCTGTCATTCCTTAATTAATTAGAGTGCCCCTAATAAGACCCAGAAGAACAAAAATTACATCTGAGCACAATTTTATGTGGCTGATGACCTGTAGTTAACAATTCTGGGCTTCTTTGCTTCTCCATATGTTACAGAAATATAGACAACTCAGAGAATGTCACAAATATAATCCATGTCAGATTATAGAAATCAAACCTAAAGACAGGGTTTGGAATTTGATTATACAAATATTCAGTGGAAGGATTTTGCTGTTTGTGGATATTAAATATCTTCGTGGAAATTGAAGTAATTAGGAGTAGATTAGGGAATTATTTCAGTATTTTGTAATGCGATTTTTTTGTTTTACTAAATTTCAGATTAGCCTAAAATGTGGTGACTTTATGTCCAGAATTTTTTAAAACAGTCCTGGTTTCAAATTTACTGTCTTATCCGCCCCCCTACCATAGAGAGGCTCATGTTCATCACATCACAGTCATCAAATCTTCAGTTTAGGGGAAATGAACACATAAAAATTGGGCAAAAGAGAATGTATGTTTTACTTCTTGGCATCGTTTTCTTAATTGCTAAAACTGAAAGGTGGCAGATAGAAAAGTTGACATAAATACTGCAAATCAGTAATATCTCTCTGTGATATAAGGCATTCTTGTTAATAGTGAAACTCAGGAAGAATCTTTAAATTGGCTTTTAAAAAATTCACCGTAAGTTGAGCCAAATGTGTGAGTTACATTCAGTATAGGTTGATTTCTGCTGCTACTTTTACTGGCAAACAATGGCCAACTGCCAAAGCATGTTCAATCTACACAGCTGTTTCAATGATTCATTTCCCTTGATTTCCCAGCTGAGCCCTTCAGAGGAAGAACAGCAGGTTTCAAGCCCCAGTTGCTAGCCTCATTGCTGCAAGGAGTCCTCCCCGTCAATTGTGGGAGCATTTTAAAGGCTAAAGCGAGGGACAGTTGCCCTCGTAAACAAAGTTGTTTCCATGACTAGAATGCAAGCAGCCAAGAAAGGTCGAGAAGAAACTGGAATGTTGATGTTATGGTGCTGTGCTCACCATGGCTCCGAATCATTGCCTACTTACCTCTCCAGTTTTCTCGCACACCACGCACAGACTTTAGCCAAACATTCCAACCACTGCACAATTTCCAAAATACAGAAGATTCTTTCACCCATTGGTACCACTGCTATTCCTACTGGCT
>NW_011888782.1:15055284-15081719 GCF_000151845.1 Pteropus vampyrus
TGAAGTAATTAGGAGTAGATTAGGGAATTATTTCAGTATTTTGTAATGCGATTTTTTTGTTTTACTAAATTTCAGATTAGCCTAAAATGTGGTGACTTTATGTCCAGAATTTTTTAGAACAGTCCTGGTTTCAAATTTACTGTCTTATCCGCCCCCCTACCATAGAGAGGCTCATGTTCATCACATCACAGTCATCAAATCTTCAGTTTAGGGGAAATGAACACATAAAAATTGGGCAAAAGAGAATGTATGTTTTACTTCTTGGCATCGTTTTCTTAATTGCTAAAACTGAAAGGTGGCAGATAGAAAAGTTGACATAAATACTGCAAATCAGTAATATCTCTCTGTGATATAAGGCATTCTTGTTAATAGTGAAACTCAGGAAGAATCTTTAAATTGGCTTTTAAAAAATTCACCGTAAGTTGAGCCAAATGTGTGAGTTACATTCAGTATAGGTTGATTTCTGCTGCTACTTTTACTGGCAAACAATGGCCAACTGCCAAAGCATGTTCAATCTACACAGCTGTTTCAATGATTCATTTCCCTTGATTTCCCAGCTGAGCCCTTCAGAGGAAGAACAGCAGGTTTCAAGCCCCAGTTGCTAGCCTCATTGCTGCAAGGAGTCCTCCCCGTCAATTGTGGGAGCATTTTAAAGGCTAAAGCGAGGGACAGTTGCCCTCGTAAACAAAGTTGTTTCCATGACTAGAATGCAAGCAGCCAAGAAAGGTCGAGAAGAAACTGGAATGTTGATGTTATGGTGCTGTGCTCACCATGGCTCCGAATCATTGCCTACTTACCTCTCCAGTTTTCTCGCACACCACGCACAGACTTTAGCCAAACATTCCAACCACTGCACAATTTCCAAAATACAGAAGATTCTTTCACCCATTGGTACCACTGCTATTCCTACTGGCTAGAATGTTCTTTCCTCTTCTTTGTCTGAGAACCTCCAGATATACATATAGTACATAAACACACATATGATTTTTCTGTGCTATGAAAATTTTATTTTGTGGGGAGTGATTAGAAGAAAAAGTCTTCATAAGTGGGCATTAATGAAAAAAAAATTAAGAGACCATGGGTTACATGCGCCTTTGTCTTCCTCGTGCATACTATTTAGCTTATTTTAAGTCACCAATTTAGGATGGTTTGCTGCTCAGTATTATTGCAGCAAACGCTGACTAATACCACTTTTTTAAAAGCCTTCCTTCCTCCCACCCCAGTCACAATTATAAGCTTCTTGAGAGTTGGGACACTATCCTGTGCTCCACCACCCCCTCAGGACCTCACATAATGCGGGGAACTCAGCAGGTACTAAGGAGATGTTTGTTCAACAGCTTTGCCAAGATCATGCTTCTCAGTCCTGCTCACGACTTTTACACCCATTGTGCTCTATAAAGGAGGCTTAGATCCTTTTCCGCTCTTACAGCAGCTATGATTTGATGAGATTGTGTTTGATGATTTTTTAACTCCATCTGCAACAGCCGTAGAAGTGGAAACTCCAAGTTGAATTTGCAGGGCAATATATCCTGTTCAAAGATCCAGCGGGTGTTTGGCTCAGCCATTGTGAAGATGTCCAATGTGCTCTATTTCCAAAAGTCATGGCCTCCCCCTGGGTAACCACAGCTGTCAAGAGCAGCATTTTCATCATAACATCAGCTGAAACAGGAGCACTGGCTTTCAATTTGCAGCCATATTTGCAGCTGTTTTGTGGCGGCACATGTCCCTGTAAGACTGCTTTAAATTACTTGAAAAGTCAGTATCGGAAACCTCTCCATAAATTAATTTGTACATGCCATTCTTTTATTTTACACAGCTATTTTATCAATATCCCCCACTATGATGATAATAAAGATAATGATAGAGAATTGCTAACTCTATTGAGCATGTACCATATTCCATCCATTTGCTAAGTATTTTCTACTCATAGTCTCTTTTAACTCTCCCAATAGTCTTATGAGACCAGTATTACTGGTTTTCCTGATTTACAGATGAAAAAAAATGAGGATTCAGGCAATTAAGCAATTAGATAAGGACTCACAACTAGAAGTGAAAAAGCTAGAATTCAAACCCAGGAAATCTGACTCGAGAGCCTAAGCTTTTAAAGCACTATGCCAATCAAAAAAAGAAAAAAAGAAAATCCGTTTCAAAAAATACATAAATTAAGTACTGCATTCTAAAAACATCTAAATGATGATTATGATTGCTGTTAACAAGATTTAAAAAATGAACAGGACATTTCAATTTGCAAAGCAAGATGAAATTTTGGCTTGGGATATGTGCTAAGCATTCCAGTTACAGTTCTATATATGGAAAATTGTCCTCAAATAGTAAAAGTTGAAAAATAGATTCCAAGGAAAATATTGAGATGTGTTAGAAAATTTGCAAAATCAAACTTATTATTAGAAGTTATTCTTGATAGAAAAGCATGAGAGTGTGTGTGCAGGGGAGAAGGGTTGGTGAAAAGAGATAGAAAGAAGAAAAGACTTAAAAGAATTAAAATACAAAATTCTACTTATTTGCTTCTAAGTGTCTCCACTACCCGCCCCCGCTCCAATTGCTAGCATGAATGAATTCTTTTCATAGAAGTTGGCATTACAATAAGACAACAGTAACGAAAAAATAGAAAGAAAACATGATAATAAAAACCTAAATGTGGAAAGTGAGTGCGTGGCTCAGAAAGGGTAACAATAACAGATCTTTCCCAATTCTAAGAGACATTACATTTTCCATGTGGAACATTTCACTTAGCCTTTTTGAAAAATTCAGCCACATTTCGTAGTCTTTAAAAGCAATATAGAGATAAAACAGAGAGGAAGTGTGATAAGCTAAATAGAATTCAATTCTTTAGCTAAGAAACTTACCCCAAATGAAATTTCAGATTTTATTTTTATCCTAAAACGCCTAACTCCCTAAGAAGCTCTGTTGTGAGCAAAAACTCTTCCTCAAGACTCATCAGTAAAGTTGGTTTACTCCTACTAAAAAGCTGTTACATTATTGGAAAGAAACAAAACAAAACAAACATAGTCTAGTTGGAGAGTGTGATCTCTGGAGTGAGACACGCTTTCACATGTTCTCTTTTTCCATACCTACCAAATCAGGTATAATGTTTACTTCTAAAGACTGTGATGAGTTGAACGAAGAAGTATATATAAAGATTCAGGTTTAATACGTTTTTCCCTATCTTCTTGTCCTTCTTTCTTCCACTGTAAAATAATTTGATTGGCAATATTTTCTCTAAGGTTTCTTTCAACTAGTTCTACAATAGTTAATTCACCGTGTCAGAAATATTTTTTAAGACTCAGTTGGTTTCCCTGGTTGAATTTCCTGTAAAAATTTTTAGGAGTGATCATTTAATAGAGGCAAACAGGAAAGATGGCATGGAGGAGCTGTCATGGTGGGGTTTCATGTGCATAGCTGACCACTGCTGCTTGTGGTCTGAATTAAGGAAAGCTGCACAGTCACTACAAAAACAGAAACTTTTAAAGTCACTCTATAAATTCTGGCTGACCAGATGTTTCTCAAGAATGCCAGCTGGAATAGATGATAGAAAGCTGTGAGGGACATGAAAAAAATATATACCAGGGGCCATAAAGGAAAAAAAAAGATAATTTCTTTAACTATTTTTTTTATTGATAGGCACTTTATCAAATGTACCGTGTGCATTATATTGTGTAATACTTTCAATAACATGGAATAGAAACCCATGTTAACCCCATTTTGCAGACGAGAAAACTGAAATTCTCAAAAGCTAAGTAACTTCTCTAAGTTTAATCAGCTAGTAAGCATCTAGGCCATGATTCTGACCCAGTCTGGGGACTCCAAAGGCTGTTCGTTTTACATGTTGATTCCCAATGATATATGAGCCAGGATGTATAATTCAAACTAGTTTGAACAAAAAAAGGGAACATATTAATTCCCATAAGCAAGTCATGGAAAGAGGTAGAAAGAACTAGTCCCAAAAACACTAGTTCCAATTGGTATATATCCCTCCTTCCCTCATACCTCATGTCTATTTCTCAGTGAGTGTTAGCTCCATTCTCTCCATCATCTTTTCTCATAATCGAAACCCATGGCCATAGACAGCTTTAGCATCATATCTTACAACTATATGACAAGGAAATTTGAAGGCTTCCTGGCCTTCTCCTAAGATAAACTATTTAGGAAAAGGCAATTATTGTTCTGGTTCAATTCCATATCTATTTCTGAAACACTAAGAGTGTACGTGGAGATAGATACAATGACTGGTTCAGGCTAGGTCATGTGCCTGTGCTTGTGACTAGGAGTCTGTGGCACTGAACTGGACACTCCTTGTAGAATCACAGCATTGGAGGAGAAGCAGCTATCCCCCCAAAAAAGGAATGGTTGTTGGTGATCAGATGAAACAACAAATGACCATTCTCTAGGCAGGAAAAAAGCACGGACTTTGAAGGTGGGTTAAAATGTTTTAACTCCATTCCGCTGCTTCCTGGATTCATGACATTGAACTTTAGTCACTAAGGTAAATGAAATACGAAGAAATAAATCCAACAGCAGTCGATGCTAAATAAATAACTGCTAAATGAAAGGATGATAAAGTGCTAAGCAAGGTTCTAATATTAATATAACTTTGATCTGGAATATAAAATTTTCCTTATCAGGACTTATGATTTTGAAACTACCCTACCACCCCACCACACACACGGTGGACACTTTTCTCAGACAATGTTTAAATAGATTCTAAGTTCCTGAAAAGGAAGGACAGTATTTTCTATATCTTTTGTGTTCCTTGAATACCTAGCAAAGGGCTAGGCAAAACCCTGTGTTAACAGCACGTGTTTAAAAAATACTTGTTAATTTATATCATTGAAAAGATTTACAGACTTGTCATATTGGGGATCCATGTCAAATTTACCACTGCTTGTACTATTGTTCTAGATCCTGAAATAAGTATTTCTGAGACTAGGTAGTCAAAGTATTAATTGCTTTGATCTAAAATGTGCAAATGAGTGACATTTTATCAATTTTTTGACCTAAAGTTATAAAGTTATGTTAAATCATTTTTGTATTTCATAATATTGTTGCCTTGAAAATGAGAAATATTATGAATGTTAAGCCCTTGCAACCTGCCTTGCATTGAGTTACCATTATTTAATTTTATTCTTCTCATGATAATTTTTAATACATTTCCATATATTAATTATGTTCCCACTGATGTTCTGAAATAACCTCAACCAAGCTCATTAAATATTTTGATGGAAGAGCACTTAAATCTAAATGGCAATTTACATTTGCCTTTTAAAAATAGATTTGTAATGACTATTAAAGACTTTTCTCTAAATAGATCCTGATTTTGAAATTCTTATTAAATTTTATATTTTGTCCCACAAAAAATCATCATATCATTATTTTGGCTGGAATTACTGGGTATCTGACCCAATTATTCATGGCTTTGAAACATGCATTACGGTTTCTTATCCTTTTGTTAATGGATTGAAAACTCTCTTCCCTGGGAATTATGGGTAAGTACTAAAGAGACACAGATGATTTAAAGATACTTATCAATACTGTGTGTGTGTAGGAAGTTCAGGTGCTAAAGGTGTTGGAACACTAATTTGGATGTCAGCATTTCTTTTGTATGATAATGGGAGGCATGAAGTTCCTACTTTACATTGCTGATTATGTTCCAATTGGCTTGAGTCCCTTTTCTTCAGATTACTTTTCAGTAAAGCCATTAAAGAGATTCTCATTACTCTAGAATGTAATCCAAACTGCTTAAGATGGACCTCAGGACCTGCGAATTCTAGCCTCTGCCGAACTCCATGGCCTCATCTTGTGTCACTCTCCCCCATTTCTAACATGTGAGTATTTTCAAAGGGCCGCGTGTTTTAGATTTAAATTCCTAAAAGCCTAATTAAGGTTTGTAATCATTTCCTTAGTAATGGGTAGTGTTGTCCCAAGACTAGTGGGGACCAAGAGTAAGGAGCAGAAGAGCAGGAACACTTGTTTCCTTAAATGCTTCTTGTGTCCTTTTCCCAATTCTAGTTCCCCAGAGAACAAAGTCAAGGAAACAGGAACTAGAAAAGGCAAAGGCTGCCATTCAAAATACATTTCAAATAACATAGTGGCCAGCAGATAGATTCTGGGTGCTTCTTTAAAATGCAGAGTGTAAAATAAATATTGTCTTGAACTAGAAAAAAATCATTTGTAGTGGTAAACGTAACCATGGAGATTTACACATGGGACCACAGACTGCAAGTTTGGGTGAGGACAAAAAATTAAAGCATGAATTGGACAAACAGCAAATTACAGCAGTACTTCTGATTAGCTGAAGACAGAGAATAATGTTATCACTGGGGCTTATTTTTAAGAGTTTCTGACAAGTTAGCCTGAAACTTAGAAAACATAGTTTGTCAGTTTAAAACCTCAAAATGAGTTGCCAAGAGACATTCTAATGGAGGTCTAAAAAATAAGGGCAAGAATTAGATGGATTGTGTGAGCGTTGACGTTCATTCCATTGCCTCTTGGTATTAGAAAAAGGCGCTCCTGTGATTAGACAAGGAAGGATCCAGATAAGATGCTCAGTACAAGATCCAGACAGGGGCATAGCAAGGGCTGGAGGTCAGCTCTCATTCTCCCAGTTGGGCAGGTGCCTTTGTGCAGTTCATACAGCTGTAAGCTATGGCTCTGCTTCCAATTTTAGCAAGATATGAAATAAATAGATAAAGTTTAATGGGAAAGATCTCTATTGTATCTTACTTGATATTTCTCATTCATTCTCTTTTAATTAGCTTGAGAGGTAATTTAACAAAACAAGTAAAGACACAGGCTTTGCTGTGAGAGAACCACATTTAAATCCTGAATTTATCACCCACGAATTTAGTGATCATTCTCAATCTTCTCTCTGGGCCTGGATCACTTTAACTACAATATTGAAATGATAGTGTCTTCATTAGTAATTCTCTGTAAGGATTAAATAAAAAGAGATACATATTGTGCTTAGCACACTCTTTGGTACATAGTAGGTACTCAATAAATACCAGTTGTTGCTGTATTCTTTAGTTTATTTTTTTAATGGTAGGTTTAATAAGGAGACTTTTTAAAGGAAGGATGCTTATCTTGATATGATTAAAACCACACATGTGACTCTAATAGCTGGTGGCAATTTATCAATATATCAAATTAATTAAGTTGAAATATTTTTAATCCTTATAAACAAATAATAATGACAATTAGGTGAATAAAAACTCTTTGCTGATCTTTGATCATATCAAAAGATATAACAAATTGTACCTATTCATGAAGTGACATGGATATCATATAGTCATAAAAAATGTAAAATATACTCAATCTAAGAATGGATATAGGTTATGCATATTGAAATACTCACCTAACTTTTCACGCTTCAACAAATATTACAACTGTTCTTATTTAAAAATAGATTTCATCTTATCTTCATTTTTTTACATGAAATGAAGTTCATTTCACACACGGAGAGACACACACGTACATACACACTGCTTATGTAAAGATATCAGAGCACACAAAATACAGAGGTTATGGCTGTATTAAGGTGTGGGGCTGGTACTTTATATTTCAGCCCTAGCTTCACAGGCAGTTATTCTGCAAATGGATTTCAAAAAATAATTACATTAATCAAAACTCTATTTATTCTCCCACATCAGTATTGATTTCACCTACACTTATTGAATTTATATTCTGTCTCTTTAATCGCCTACCTCCTACTGCTTGTCACTCTCTGGGCTAAGACTACATATCTATCTGCATAGCACAGATACGCTCAGGGTTTTCCTTTGAAATAAGATGTCTATGAAATCCGATACCACAAAGAAGGAGGAATTAGGTTCACTTTTTTCCTACCCCTGTTTCTCATTCGACCTGCCCCTGAAATTCTTTGGTCTATCATAGTTTTTTATTTGCATTTGCCACAAGAACAAATGACGATTGCATTACCTTTAGTTCTCTGAAAATTGATAAATTGTCTTATTCTCACCCTGACATTTTAGACCATGAAAATTTTAAATGGTAATAAAAATTTTTAGAATCAGCTTAAAAAGCTGATATTAAAGTGGTATGAGATATCGACATAAAGGGAGAAGAATAATAAACATAAATGTGATAAAGGTTAACATTTGGGGGAAATCTGAGTAGAAAACAAATAGCAACTCTTCGTACCAAAATTTTATTGTCAGTCTGAAATTGTCTTAAAATAAAAAAGTTTACAAAATAATTCCAGATGAGATTTTAAATAATGATCCATGACCATTTAGGATGGTGATGATGTGGTGTGATTTGGAGGAATAAGAGGTGGCTAGTGAGACTCACAGGTAAAGTACCCAATATGACCCATTAGATAATACCCCACAGCAAAGCTCAGTCATCATCAAAACACATTCATCTCAGCTTAGTAAATCTTGCTTAAGATTTTAAGAATTGCAAAATCCAACACCAGTCTTCCAAGTCACCCTTAGCAAAATAAAATAAGGTAAAATACAAAATAAAATAAGATAAAATACAAAATAAAATAAAATAGATAAAATACAAAATAAAATAAAATATGAAGACTTTAAATAAATCTTTGAATACAATTCCAGCCAATATCAAATATCCTTGTTTACCAAAGGCTATATCAAAGAAAAGCTACCCAATTTACAAGCCAAATACTAGCAATCTCATCCATGTCATACTTATGATCAATATTTTTCTTTTTTCATAGTTAATGGGAATTTTTATCATCTCCCTTGTCTCTAGAAGACCCACCAGGCAATCATAATTCACTGCCATCTATTTACAACTCTCCTTTGGGAATAGAGGCATTCGTAATTGTAAACATGTCATTGTACAGTTACGTGCAGGGGAAATGAGTGCGCCCTCTGAAAAGTCTTTTAATTCTTTATGCATTTCAACATCATGGCATTTAATGGTTTCCCTCAAGAAACACCACCAATTATTCTCATAGTTTATCTAGGTTTCTGGAAAAATCTGTTTGAAACTTGCCTTCCGACCCCATTTCCCCTGGCAGTAGGTCTACTGAGGAATGTATTTTACCTTTACATTTTTATTTCTGAGGAAAACCTTCCCACTAGACATTTGTTTTCCACGTGGTTCTCTGAGAGGGACATACACAAACAGGAAGACTATGAAATAGAATAGGATAAATTGGGACACCAAGATAACACGTCCATGTACTTCAACTCTGATATCCTGACCTATTTTTAAAAGCTAGGGAAAGAACAAGATCTGTTTCTCCTCCTAAGTGATTCCATGGGAATTCTCTCAGTGCAGTGGTAATGTAGAGCAGAAAGCAGCTCTCTCTATTCCTGGAAGGAAAGTTCAGCTTTTTAAGCTTCTAAAAGAAATGACTGTGATTGTTCTCTACCTCTCAAAAATATTTTCTTTTTAGTAGCTTAGCGATGACAGGTACTTTCCTACCTTGAACTCAAGGATTATTGGTAAGGTCAATATATTTCCATGATTTCTCAATTGTCTAAAAGTTTTTAATTCAGAATGTTTAGAACATTCTGAGTTTAAAAAGACAGGATATTTGACCTTTCTAACTCCCTCCATTGCCTGATTATATGAGACATTTTCTTTTCGGAGAAAGAAAGTGGGAATCATTAGGAATATGATTTTAGTATCATGAAAAGAATTGTAACGTCATTTATTCCAAAAAACACGTTCATCAGAAAACCTGTCAATTGCAACCAATTCCAAATTATACATGGACACTGGGGATAAAGAGGACAGAGTCAATGAAATTCCAGGATACCCTGAATCCTTCTTTTACTCTCTATGTTCCTTCCTGCCTCAGAGTCTTTGTGTATGCTGTTCTCAGTTGCACACAATAATTTCTCTTTGTGAATTCATCTTTTCCTTATTTCTTTTTGTGTACCCATAATTGAATCTTACTGATAATTCAAATGGTTGAATCAACAGATGTGGCATTTATTAATTCAACTATTATTTATGTGGCCAGCAATGAGCCAGCAAATACCTTGTTGGTATTTGGAACATAGGAGTGAACAAGATAAAGGCTTTGCCATCTGTAGCCAGCAAAGGAGATGTCCACAGACCCAGATTTTTTTTCTAGCAGGGTCAGCACTCTGGCAGAGGCACGTATGGAATGGGAAGCAGCATAATGTGATGGTTAAGAACTGGTTCTAGAGCCACCCTGCCTGGGTTCATCTTACTCTGTCGCTTACTAGTTGTGTGGGCTCCAACAAGTTATTTGTTCTCTCCAGGCCTCAGTTTCCACTATAAAATGGAAACTGAGAAACATATCTATAAAATGAGAAAGATGATAATACTGTATCTACCTCAAAAGGTTGCTTTGATGCTTAAATGAAGTAATACATGTAAGGTGCTTAGAAGTCACCTGCATCTTGCAGGGTTTGTTCTTATTACCAATGCTACAGGAGTGCACAGGGGTACACAACTAATTCTACCTGAAGACTCTTCAGGAGACTGACATTAGAACTGCATTTTTAAGAACACACTCCTGAGGAAAGCACAGACTACTCTTTTAAACATCTTGACAACACCAGAAAGCATTTCCAGATTTCAAATTGCCAACTCATGACAACTGTGAAGGTTTTAAGTCTCAACCCAATACTCTTTGTTTCAAGTTCTTTGCTTTAATTTTTAAAGAAATTCTTACTTCTTATTTTAAACAAATGCCATGAAGTCATCTCAGAATTTCCCCATGAATGATCCTAGTTTTGGAGAGTGGTCTCAATCAACATATTAGTCATTCTAGTATAAAAACATCTGAAACATATGTCCTAATTTCCCCAGACTGCACTAGGCTTCAAAATAAAGAAAGGTGGTGATGTAACTCTACTTGGGACATCCTAAAACAGGCCACAATCTCAAACTAGTTTGAGATACTTGCTGAGAGTGAAATGTGTCTAACTGGATTTATTCTGCATTAATTATTACTCCCTCTGTATACTCAAAGATTTCAGACCATCAACAAATTACTGTAAGGAATTGCTGGTCATATGTAAACAACAAGAAGTTGTCCTTCATGGATTAAAAAGAATTCTCTTTTCTTGGACAGAAATGTGCTATCTCTAATCCCTGAAATATCAAAATGAGAACGTACTAAAGGTTGAAGCTATTTCATATTTCTGTACATTGTAAACATGACAAAATAATCTCAAAATTTCAAATATTTAAAACTTTATGTTTACAATGGAATTTAAGGGACTTAAAACTATCTGCTCTGTTGGACATAAAAGGCAGCTTTGGTAAGAGAGGGATCAAACCTGAAACGATAAAATTAATACGAAGGCAATGCGTTTTCTGTAGAAATGCTCAAAATCGAAGCAGTCCCATAAACTTTTTCTTTTCCCACAAATAGATAGCCTCTGATATTATTTCCATACATTTATGAATCTCTCAAACATCTCTTAAAAATGTTTAAAAAGAAAAATTAAAGCACGGCTTTGGGGGAGGGCAACATAATCTAGAAGTGCATCAATTGTTTTGTGTGAAGAGAAGGGAGTTCGAAGTAGTGTTATGTGAAAGAAGACATTCCAGAAAGTAGAAAGTGGTCAAACCCAGGAATCTATTCATTGTTTTTCACCATATACATATATTTATTCAAGGCTTACTATGAGGTAGGTTTTATATATAAGGTAGATTTGTTATAGTTCTCAGGGAGTATCTCAGAAAACATGACTAAAGAGATGAATATGATGCTTCTTAGGAAATGCCAATATGAAAGTATGTATCTGGGGACCTTAGAGGACCTGACTCAGCTCAGGTGGAAAAGAAAGGTAGTCAGGAAAAGATTCCCACAGAAGGCAATTCTGAGCTTTGTACTCACTTTGCAGGATGAAGTAGCATCAGCAGGGGGAGGTGCTGGGACAGGTATCCAGGTATGAGGAAAAGCAGAAGCAAAATCCCAGAGAAGTGCATCCACAATGCCTTCAGGGAAGAAAAAAAATATTCCTTCTGGAAGTGCTGTATGGTAATGCAGTATGAATACAAGGCATGGCCAGTGAGTGGGATTGGAGACCTAGTTGGGAGCAGGTGGGTTGGGCGGGGCGGGGAGAGAGCTTTAAAAGTGTTAAGAAATGTAAACTTCATTCTTCTGGCCATGGGGGATGTGGACAAACCACAGGTGGATGACAGGATGAAGTTAGAAAGATCCACTTGGCTACATAAGGGAGAGTTGGAGAGTAGAACATGGAGACAAAAACAGGAAGACTCCCATGGAGGCTGTTGTAATAACCCCAGTTAAACTTTTTTTTGAAATAATTACAGATGCACAAGAAGTAGCAAACGGTACAAAAGGATATCATGTATCTTAACCCTGTTCCTCTAGTAGTACCAACTTATGTATCTATAACACATTATCAAAACCAGGAAACTGACTATAGACTTCATTAAAATTTTATCAGCTATTACATAGCTACAGTTTTATGAACTTTTATCACATGCATAGATTCATGTAATGGCCACAAAAATCAAGATAAAATCCAAGTAAATTTTGATGAGGACTGAAACAAAGAGAAATGGAGGAAAGAGGAGAGATTCAATAAATATCTAGAACCTAAACTCTAATAGTTAAGAGCATGGATTCTGGAGCCAGATTGCTCAAGGCTGAGTTCCAGCTCCACCATTTAGCAGCTTTGTGACTTGGGATGTTGCATCTCAGTTCACTTCTCTGCAAAATGAAGATTATGATAGTACTTCCTAGAGACGTGATGGGAAATAAATTTATTGTTTGTAACAAGCATAGAACCATCATCAGCCTACGGTAATGCTATAAAATATGTTAGCCTTTTAGTCCAGGAAAACTTACTCTTGGTCACTGTTTCCAAAATTATGACACTCGTAACACTGGAGAAATATATAATGACCTTAGATTTTTCACAGATTACCATGTTTATTTCAATGATGATGCATTTATTTTTATAGTTGTTATATACGAGTGGCCCAGGATACTAGCTTTCCATTGATGTTGGTAATATATAGTTTCCTTCTTAAATGGTTTTAAGCAAGAAATTTTTAAAGAAAATAAGCAAAAAAAAAATGATATACACTATTCAGATATGAAAACAATCATAAAATTGTGAAGGTGATACATGAGTGAATGTCATTTGAGACTCACTGCATTATATATGTTTCTTGTTTGCAGAGTTAATGTTTATTCATTGGCATAAGGAAGTTCAAGAATCCAAGTGTTCTATTATTTTAATTTTGAATTACTATCATAAGCAATTAAAGATGCAAAACACCTGAAGAGTTAAGAAAAAGGGATGAAACAGCAACTCTCTCCAGCTTTGCTGAGTGGACAGAAGGATCATCTTTGCAACAGATTTTATCACATAATTAAAGCGGGATCCCCTGATTAATTAAATGGAGAGGCAAACTCATTTAAACTGGTGATGCTAATGCGAGATTGCAATATTTTGCATTAGGCAAAAGAAAGTAAAAGGTTACAGCTCTATACCTTGAGTTTTTGCTAGCTGCACTATAGTATAGTCCATTTGCTGGTAAATTTTCAGTATTTGCAGATTTATTCAGGCCTACTAAAAGCCTCGAAGCAACCAGGAATTGTAATAAATATTTGAACAGAGAGCTCAGTGTTTCAAATGCTGAATAAATCATTAGGATCAGAGCTAGTACACCGACTGGGTTAATGCAGTGTGGCCGCCCTTTGTCCTGTGCTCTCTCTGTTGATGCTTGCCCTTTACTATATGCAGTCATGGTATATTCTTTACTAGCTGAGGGATGCTCTTTCATTTCAAAGGGTTTCTTCTCATCCAGAAAAATAATAACTAAGAGAAAGGTTTATGAGATTAGTAAATCAAATATTTTCCCAATAATCAAGAGTTACATCAACCATCTTTACTATTTCTGTAGTAATCAGTCAGCCTGGCATTGCGAGTGAAATGTTTTGGTCAACTGTAGGGTAATAAACTCTTAGTTCTAACAGCCCTTCTTCTGTGGGGTGCAAGATAATAGGACACACATGTAAGTAACGAAATCCTGACCCTTTCTATAGCCAGCTTCTTTGTACATTTCTCACATGCTGAAAGGTTCAAATTCACTCATCTAGCATGGCCAAGACACAGAGATGTCCCCTTCTCTGGCCATTCACCTATGTCCAGAATCTGACTCACCCCAGCTTTCTCTTTCTAGATGTTGCTAACAAATTTTTTAACTTGACCTCTTGAATTATAAATGACCTTTGAGATTTATTTGCCATTTGTATCACCTAAGCTTTAGGTTTCTATTTCTCAACTCTTTAGCCTACCGCTGAAAATGGTATATTAATTCCCTAGAGTTTTATAACAAATGACTACAAACTGCATGGCTTAAAACAAGAGGAATTCATTTTCTCACAGTTCTGGAGACTAGAAGTCCCAAATCCAGGTGTTGGCAGGGCCATGTTTCATCTGAAGACTGTAGAAGAGCATCCTTCCCAGCTTCAGGTGGTTGCCCACAATCCTTGGTATTCCTTGGTTTGTAGGTGCATTACTTCAATCTCTACCCCTGTATTACAAGACATTCTTTCTTGTAATGGGAAGAAGGCTGAGAGACAGAAACCAGGTTCAAAGCAACAGAACCTCAGACATCAGAGCAGAACTGACAGGTCAGGACCTGAAGGTAAAAGAAAGGCCCCAAAGCTGACATTATTCAGCACTATTTACTTTGCATCCATCACTGTGACTCAGTGCTTTATATTCATTCTATCACTTATATTAAACAACCTTGCGAGATAAACATTACAATCTTCATATTCCTGATGATAAAACTCAGGCTAAGAGAGGTAAAGTAAACTTTTGAAAGTTGTTTTGGGACAGAGCCTAACCCATGAGTGAAGAGGGAGATAGTAGGGGTGCCAAGTTGGCTCAGATAATTAGAATACTCTTAGCTCCTTTCCTTGGGCCTTCCCAACATTGTGTTCAAATTACCCATCATGCAAAATGGATGATAATTGGTCATCACACGTCTGAGAGAAAAGCAAATAAATGAGAAATCAGCTAATTTTGCATCTGAGAATAGAAACAAGCTCTAATTCTGGGCAGCCTGGGTTTGTCCTGGCTCTTTGTCTCAGTAAACACAAACTGTACTTTCCAACTGTGTTTAAAATTTTTCAATTATAGTTGACATTCAATATTATTTTATATTAGTTTTAGGTGTACAGTATAGTGGTTAGACATTTATATAATTTACAAAGTAATTCCTCTGATTAGTCTAGTACCCAGCTGACATTATACATAGTTATGACAATATTATTGACTATATTCCCTATGCTATACTTTACGGTCCTGTGGCTATTTTGTAACTACCAATTTGTACTTCTCAATCCAACTCTTAACCCCCAAAAAATCCTATGCACCACTGCCCTGTGTTTCTCCTGCCAATAAAGATATAGATACTCCTAGGGTATGTGTCCTCCTGAGTATGTCTGTTGGATCACCCCATGGCTCTGCTCTCTTTCATTTTCTCAGATTTCTGACTTGAAATGACTCGGCCATGCCAGCACCAAACCCTTCAGATAGGAGTCTACCCGCTTCTCCTGGGCCTTAAAATCCTACCTTCAGTTCTATCCTATTATAATCACCCAAAACCAGTGTATCCAGTCCTTCTTCAGGAAGGAAAGATCATCCAGAACTGTTGAGGTAGAAAATAGACACCCCCCACCCCCACCACCAACTCTTTTCCAGAGCAAGTGGGAATCTGCGTACTTGCTGGGCTGCTTTTCCTCCCAGTATCACCATCTGGCCAAGAGAGCAGAAAGAGCCAACTCTTATCTGCAGGGTGTATAAAAAGAGAGAACTCATTTCTACGACCCTGCTGATGAACTACAAAAGCAAGGGAGATTCCAGAAGGTCAAGTCTAAACACATAAACAGAGAGCAAGAATTATTCCAAAACCAAGGCCAACAGCACAGGACAGTATGAAATGGCAAGTGGGATCTGGAAACAACACATGGTGCACACAGACAGAAAACTTGTTGTGTGGTGTTTGAGGATGAGCCTGTGGGTAGGTTGGATGTAGTTAAGGCCACCATGCTGATTTGGATAAAGAGATATCCAAGGCCAAGGTTAATTCGAACTTCTTTAGTGACTTCATTCTGAGGCCTGTGGTCTGAGTCACCACAGGCCTTTCTGCACACCTCCCTAATCTTCATCTCTTCTAGGAGGTGAATGCAATAACGTTACAGGAATTCTTTATTCACAAGCAAACTCATTGCTATAGGCACGTGTATGGTGAAGTACTACTTCCAGGATGTGTATATTGCAGGCTTTTTGCCAATTCCTGCAGTATTTTTGCTATAGAATATTCACTGGGGCCAAAATAATTTGTCTGGCTAAAGCCCATTAAAAAATAAATAGATAACAAGTAGAATACCTGATCCTCTAAAGAACTGATTTAACAGATGGAACAATCTATTGGAAAGAGAGTGGATCCATTCAAAGCCATCTTAGGAAATTGCTTTGCAGTGCCCTTCTTTCTAATTCAGCCAATAGATGCCAACACATCTTGTTTTTTATGTCTGTTGGCTTATGAAAAGCACGTCGGCACACTGACTACATGTCTAGTGCGTATAACTTTGACTAACCTGTCATTTACTTTATTTAACACAAATCTGAAGGTGCACATTTTGCCTTTTTAAGTCCAGTCATTTTTTAAGATGTTGTCATGCCACTGGAGAAAGTCCAGAGGAGACGGTTTCTTGGGGAGATGTGGATGTCCTCCACTCAAGGAGGCAAAGCTGTCTTCTTGGAATGCTGGTCCGCTTTGATCAGCAGAGGACCTCTCTGTGGTCAGGAAAAGAAGGCAGAGGCATGAGACCCTGGGGCCATTACTATCTCTGAGTAGGAAAGGGAAATGGCTTCCTAACAGAGATATGGCTGAGAAGTTTCAATCTCAAGTCAGGTCCCCGGCCTCTCTGTCTTTATCTTCTAAATATCTCCCTTCTTAATTCCTTTCCTTTCAAAAAATACAAAAAACTGTCTTATATTTCTGCTTGTGGTTTTAAATTTAGAAGAATACCTGGCCTTTCTGCTGAGGTTGATCCAGACATCTGGTACAGCCATCGAGAAGCAGCTCCAGGGAGTCACGGGATTCCAGGTCTTGGTCCCTTCTCAACTGACTCCACATTTTCCTAGGGGTTATCAGAGCATCCCTATAAGAGAAGAATAGCGTGCAGTGTCTTCACCCTTGTGAAGTGTTTGCTATTGTTTCTACAAATGGGAAATAAAGGAGGGAGTACTCTAATAAGTATTTAATGTTTATAAGTTGCTTAGGTTAAAATCTCTGATATGGCAGTATTGTGATAGATGCATGGATCACTTCTGGCTGACATGGCTCTGCTTCAATCTCATAGGCATAGTCATAGTTTTTGATAGATATTTCCATCCCTGGGTTTTGTCACTTAAACATAGCTTTTCAGCATTGAAAGTTATTCTGTTTGGAAATGTTTCTTGATGCATTTTACTTGTTATCTCCCTAAGGTACAAAACAAGAAATTAAAAGGAAAAAAAATCTCAGTTTTTGTCTAAGATGGAAATGATGGCTTCCTTGAATCCCTACAGAGAGAATATGCTTGTGAAATCAGCAGCCTCATGTGTCTCAGTTTTTTTCAGGAGATTATAAGAATGAAATAAATACTCCAGGACAACACCCGTGTTCCTGTGTTTTGAGAAAGATTTTATTATAGAGCTTCTCACACCAAGTTGTATTGCTATCTGTGTTTCCATCTTTATTCTCCCCCTGGACTGAGGGCAGGACTATTGGTTACTTTTCTTATAAGGTCAGAACATTTCACAGAGCTTACAGCACAGCAGATAGCCAGTAAAAGTTATCGAGTAAACAAAAATGAAGGAAAGTTGAAGAAAAACATCTCTGTGCATGACTTAGAGGAACGTGTCCTCTAGTAATATGAAGGCAATTAGAATAACTAAAATCAGGTAGCAGCAAACTATAACCTGAGAACCAAATTTAGTAGTTGCCTATATTTTTATAAAATTTTATTGAAATCCAGTCATGTTCATTCGTTTGCATAATGTCTATGGCCACCTTCATACCACGACAGCAGCTGAGTGGCTGTGACAGGGACCGAATGGACCACAAAGCCAAAAATATTTGATACCTGGCCTTTGATTTTAAAAAATTTTTGACCTCTGACTATAATAAAGAATGCATCTCACAAGCAAGTAAGCAAAAGTAATTACTAAATGCTTATCATGTGCTTAATACTATTGCAGGATTTGAAGTAGACATAGCAAATGCATTTCACCTCTCTGAGCAATAGGTCCTTTAACTGTTTGAGGGCATCGATTTTAGCAGCTGTACCAGAGGAGAAATGTCATTATCTATACGTTGGAGTAACATGGACCTCACTGAGAAAAAACAGCTGGTAAATCAAAGAAGAGGTGAACACAGAGGACCAATTGAAATGCAAAAGTGGCATTTTGAATACTGTAATGATAGATAGCAATCAGAATAATGTAATTATTGTCCAATATCTCTCACTCCTATTTTCCTGCAAGAATATCATGGAATGTTTTGCATTCTGTATTCACTGTAGTATAAAGACTTGGACTATTTTACTTGGATATTGACTTCAGAAGGCTGAAAAACTTAGTGACAAATAGGCTGCAGATATTTGATCTTTGCCGTATGTAATTATTTTTTAAATTTTATTGAAGACATACTAAAAATAAAAGGATAATATTAAGTATCTTATATACATTATTCAAATTGATTCAGATTTATGCAAGAAGGCTCATTATTTTTATAGCATACTATCATCTTTATAGTAACTTCGTAAGCAACACAGTGTATGAGTCAGGCAGAGTAGGCTATGCCATACTTCAGTAACAAACAAGCCCACATCTCAATGGCTTAACACAGTGTAAGTTTATATCTTGTTCATGTTCCATGGTTATTATGGGTCATCAGGTATCTCTACCTTCTGTAGTCACTCAAGGAACCAAGCTAGCAGGGAGTCCATTGACCACTGTTCATTGGGAAAGGAGTACTGCAACATCTCCTCCTGTCAGTGAGCTTCATCTAGAAGTGATACAAATCATTTTCACTCACATTTCATTACCAGGATTGGAACTCGTTTCTATCCGATTCTAATATGCATTATCTCTCTACCAGAATTCATAGTTCTATAATTCATTCATATTACTATAATAGTGTGCTTTAATGTTTTTCACTCAAACTCTAAATACCCACAGGGGTGTGCTGACATTTACTAGTTCAAGAAGGATTTATTATGTGCCCCTTAGGAGCCATACACTATCTTAGCCACTAGGAGAAATACAGCTAAAACCAAAATGGACATACCAACCCTCATTACGCTTATGTTCTAACAGGGAGAGAAAATAAATACATTAAGCACATCACTTAATAAATAAAACTTAGTAAAATATGTAGGACAGTCAGTGAAAAGTGCTATGAAAAAAATAAGATACGGAAGGTGGTAGAGAATGCTAGGGGCTAGGGGATGAGATACTTCTCAACCCATAGGGTCCTTTTGCATGTAGGCCTGAGCATGACAGATGGCCCAAGGTTCCTGGAAATCTCAAGCTGCTTGAAGAAAACTGGTATTAAAAGCAGATTTATATTATTTCTGGTGATCTCAAGTCTAACAAACATCCTGAGGCTGTGCGTGGTAGGGAATTGGGAGGGGTAGAGGTCTTGCCAGGATCATCTGGTTTCCCAAAGCCCCTTTCAGATAGAGGTACGGAAGGTGGAGGAGGGGCAGTTGTATACCAACATTCAAAATTTGGACTCTTCTATGCCTTCTTAAATATATTTTAATTGCAGGCAAGAAAATAAAGCTCCATAAAATAAGTCTTCAAGAGATGTGATGATGAGAGGAAGAGGGGGTCTGTTTGGCATTAAAAAATAAATCCGGATATCTACCTTATGTGTGTGAACAGAAATTAGAGATAAATGTGCTTTGGGCTTGGCTGGCAGAGGGATGCAATGTTTCTCTTCATTTATAATGAGTGACATGTTTGTAATGAATTTTCTTAGCCCAAACGTTGGTCTTTGTTTCTCTTTTCCTAAAATAAATAACTCTTCCATTTGCTCAACTCTACTCTGAAGCCCTCTGGCCTTTAAAGTAGCTCCCACTGGTAGCTCAGGAGGTGTTTTAAAACCAAATTAGACTCCTTACTTTCAGTAAATCCTTTCTCTTTTTCCCCTGCAATTTTTCCAACTTACTATCAATCTTCATGTTAAAGTTACCAGCAAAATGTGTGGATAAAAAATATCCCTTTTATAAGTGTCTTTTTTTTTTTATTAACCTGGATCATCCCACCTTGTCAAAACACAGCCGTGAGATAGTAATTCCCTCAAAGTCCTGGCTCGGATTTCAATTTACCTGTGACCTTGGGTGGATGAATCACTTTGCCATTGTGACAAAGAAGTCTCCTCAGGGAATACAGGATTATGCATTCTCTGCTCAGCTACAGAGTAAGAATTTGAGAATTTCTTAATATTTCAAAAGTTCCCTGTAATTGAAAAGAATGATACAAACATCTTATTTGGTAACTTTGATCAGTTAGAGATACAGGGGAAGATGGTGTCCAGCACACACTCAAAGTTCAGGTTTCACCCTAAAAGACATGATGGTTTCTCAGCTGCACTTTGTTCCTCATCCCCTCACCCCTGCTGACTACTTCTCTCTCCCCACCTCCCCTCCCACCTACTCCACAATAAAAATATAAGCGTCTTCTCTTATTGAATGCTTACCACGTGCTGACTATTGTGCTACACACTGTGGTAGGTTGTATAAACAGTCAAATTGTTTACACCTCCAGCTCTTTGCCATGTGACTTTGCAGTTCTTCTCATAGAAGCAGAATATACTTCCTGCTCCACTGAAGTTGGGTTTGGTTATGTGATTTGCTTTGGCCAATAGAATACAGTGTAAGTAATGATGTGCCACTTCCAAGCCTCGGCTTCAAGAAGCCTTGAATATATTTGCTTTATCTCTTGGAACTCTGTCTCTGCTATGAGAATAAGTCTGAGCTAGATACCTGGAAAATGAGAGATATAGAGCCCAGTTACCAGAATCTCCTTAATAACCAGCCAACATCTGGTCAGTCTCTAGGCCTTCAAGGGAGACTCTCTTAGATCAGCCAGCTCCCAGCTGATCACAGATATATGAGTGAACCAAATGGCATCAACCAAGTCTGGCCCAGGGAGCAGAAATTTCAAACGACCCACAAACTTAGGAGAAATAAAGCTGTTTTTTACTTTAAGCCATGAGTATTGGAGTGTTTATCATACAACTATAACTAGTAGGTAAATATTTTATAAAGATTAGTTTATTTAGTCCTCATAATAATCTTACAGAGTAGATTCTATTACTATGCCTATTTTACAGAAGAGAAAACTGAGATTTAGAAAAATTTAAGGTCACACAGTTATGAAGTACCAAAACTAGGATTCCAAACCTAATGTCTAACAACTTAAAATCTGACATTGTTTTACCATGTATCACTGTAGACACCTTTCTCCTTGCTCTTCTGTTCTTATTCATTTAGAAAGGGAAGGTTTCAATTATAAGGAATTGAAATTTACTAAAACCCAGGCTGTTCTTTTTAAGATGACTCAAAATGAGGCAGGTAACTGACTTTTCTAGGGATTTCTGCTGTCTTGTGAAGACTCTCTGAAGCAAGTGTGAATGAAAAAATAGACACAGGGCATTTCTGAACCTTTATGGAAACGTTTTTTATGGTCATAACTTGTTTATGCAAATAACACTGTTGCCTGCTCTAAAATTTTCCAGTGTTCCTTCCTAATGAGTTCAATGTAATTGATGGATCCTGTCACTCAACAAGAAATAAGTTCATTCTTAAGATGAATAACTAATTGGACAGGTCAATATATACATGATCCTCAGAGATGGCTTTGTAAGAATGGAAGACTGAAGCGTAGCTGGGAAGTTGCTGTAATTTCTTAGGGATAATGGCATAAAGCTTGGTATCTCACGTGGTGCTAACCACATGTGTTCTCCATGAAGTTGTCCTCAATCATATACCTTTCCTGGAATAGAATAATGGAACGATTATTTTTTATTCTTATATGATACAGGTAAGAAATGCTTTCACTCTCAAGAAACATGGATTGGTTTTATTCTTTAGTAGATTCCAACGAATAAACTATGCTCTCTTTAAGTAGTCATCTGTTGTTAACTTGTTTGTTTTTATTTGCAAAGTTCAATACTAAAGCTTTTTTTATTTTAAGCAGCTTTTGTTTTAAACTTGCAATCATTGCTCTTCCATCTTGTTTGAACATTCCGTAAAAGTGCAGACAAGAAGTTCAACATTTCTAGTATGTCATGGAGCTGTTCTATGGTTAAAGAGAATAAGAAAAGCTGCTATTATTGTTTTGCTCACAGCCAGTAAATCTGTTACATTACATATTGCTATGATTACTTTCCAAACACGCAGCTGAAAGTGTGAAAAAAATTCAATGCTTGTGATCTTGAAACATTCAGAGACTTCATGTTTGTTCCATTGTCAATGACAATTGCATTTTTTTTTTTCTGATTTTCCATTCTATAAAAAGTTGGGAAAACTGACATTCTTCTTTTGAATCATTTTCACAAAATGGGAAGAATTTCTCAATAGGACTGATTTTAACAGACTCATGGCCTAAGTATAGTTAAATAAGTGAAAATTAAATATGGTTCTTAAAAACTATCTCATTTAATATTGTGAATATTAGTACACCAAATAATATTATAGGAATTAGAAGCATGATATAATTTAAACTTTATTTTTCTGCCTTGTATTATCGTTTAACTTTTATAAATATATTTTGATCCAAAAAAAAAAAAAGATTCTTCCAAAGTTATCTAGCCACCACTCTCTCTTGTAGTTTTAGCATTTTCTGTCAATTACTACCCCATTTATTTAACTATTTAAAAGTTCTTAACAACTAGACAATATCTGGTATACAATATTAACAATTTCCAAAATCAATGTTAATAATTGTAGTATTTTATGCTTGGAACAATAAATGTACATTTATACTCAAATGACTGGTAGTGTTTTATAATATATAAAGCACCTAAGAAAATTTTCCACTTCAAGATACACCTAGGATGTATACTTACATATGAATGTAATCAGATCAGAATGAAATACCTCACTCATCTTATTGACTCGGTTATGCCATTTAGATGTCATGGTAACCTATGTAATCACGTGATTCTGACTACCTCATGCTTAAAGATATCAGAAAATGTACGAAATTGCACATGAATCTTCAGCCCGAAACTTTCAAGGCTAGTGCTGAGGCTGAAGCTACAGAGGACTTTTTGGCCAAATATCTAGGCTAGAGCTGAATACTGATATAGCCCTAAATAGATTCTGTTGGGAGATAGATAAGTTTTAAGACATGAAAAGATATGTTTTCTCAGAACATTTGGATTTCAATATTGCATTTGTATATAGTTCAAATAGAGACATCAGAATCACTTCCCACTTTCTCCAACCAATTTAAAAGCAGTAGTTAGCATACACCTATCATGGTTTAGCCTAGTAAGTCAAGCACTTTTGCCTCTGGGCAAAATAACTGAGATTCAGAGAAAGAATGAAAACGATAATGTAAAAAGAGCATGAAAAACCACCAGAAATGAGATAATTAAGGACAGGATAAAATAGTTAAACAGAGGCCAAGACAGTTCCTGTCTTTCGGGATCTAGAATCTAGAGGAGTTTAGACAATCAGGTATTTACAAATGTAGATACTGTCAGGGCCAACACTGGCTCATAAAATGACTTTAACCCCAACTCTGCCTCCTTGGACTTGAGTTCTTATACAGTGGTAGGTCTAGATAAGGGGCACTTTATGGTACCAAATAGTTTAGAAATACAAAGAAGCAGCATGTAATACTGATGTGAGGAGTTAGAGGGATTCTAAGGAAAGCATCTTTATTGTAGTCTGATTTTATTGTCTGTAGTCAGGACTAATAGTTAAGCTGATGTAGACATGGATAAAAAGAAAACCACATAGTAGTCAATATTCTCCTTTAAACTATAAAATTAACATTCGTGCATATCTAGGATTCCCAGTGACAAATTCATACACTGATGCCACTCAAAGCTCATGTTGGTGTTACTGAAATTGTCACTGAAATAATATACATCCTATATTATAAAGCTAGATGATCGAAATAGACAGCTTTGGGAAAATTCAAATAGAATTTCACATGTATGACTTATTAGTTTGGGGATGTTGCCCAAATTATCTAGATTGTTTTAGTCTCAGTACTGTTTGCTTTAAAATGAGAATAATAATAGAATTTATGGAATGATTAAATGAGATAATACATAAAGAGTAGGGTCAAAATTTAAAGCAATACAACCTGGTTTATATATGGTTTAGTTTCTCTATTTTTATAACATATACAAACTTTTTTGCCACTCTGATGGCAGAAATAACTTCAAGCTTTCCAAGTACAAGTGAAAAAGTCTCTCCTATTATAAACAGTCTCATCTGAGGGTAAAATGAAGTTCGTATTTCTTTCTGAAAGACCTTTCCCACCCCAACTTTCTCCCCAAGATGGCATCTGGACACAAGGGGGAGGTCATATGACCTCAGGGAGTTCTCTGTCTCCATGCTAACTTTCTTCATGGCTTCCGTTGACCCATAGGTGAAATGTAGCTCATTTTGCCTGTTCTCCAATCATCAGGCTCTGCCCTCCTTATATCCACTTCTAAAGTGTTCACAGATCCTATAACTCATGGGCTGGCCTCTTGGCACAGTAAAGTCTTGGTTTGCCCACATTACTGCCTTGGCACCAGCTCAATTCTTCCTTATAATATAAACTGTCAGGGACTTAGCAGTCACCTCATTCCTCACCACAGACACTCTCAGCCACTGCCCATCTTGTCCTTGGCTGCCCTCTCATTACATCTGGAGCCCACTCGAGGGAATACTGGCTTACTGAGAGTCTCCAGCTACCTCTTTACTTCAGTATTGATACTTCCGAATCTTTTGTCTCCTCCCATATGAAAGTTTTCTACTTGCCTTTCCTTTCCAGTGGGAACTCTCCCTACATTACACCTTCCTTGAAGTTCTTTATTCTAGGCTTAACCCTCTTTCCTTTTTTATCTTTTTTTTTTTTCCCCCTGCTAGATTATACTCATGACTTAGGTAAGAATTTGGAAAGAACTGCAGGAGAAAGAAATAAAAGGATTACCAAAATCCATTAGGAGGCATTGCATAAATATTACCTCATGATATGTAAAAGGTATTTAGCACATTAAAATATAGCAAAAAATAAATAAAAGCAATTATTGATTCAAGATTAAAATAGCAGAATGAAACTAAACTTCAAAATCCTCCTTTTCTTATAACCTAATAGGAAAAATCAAATGCAGAAAAATCAGCTAACATATACTAGCAGCAAATCTAAGACTATAGAAAAGGTTGGTTGCAAGTAAGAAAGACTGAAAATATTAAAAATTAATAAGGCTAAGTGTGGTAGGAAGATTTCTAAAAGACTCCTCTCCCCAAATCTCATTCCCTTGTATACATACATGCTTTCTTTAATCCCCTCCCCCAAACCTGTAAATGTGATGGAATATCACATCTGTGATTAGATTACTAACCGTTGACTTGGAGTTCATCACAAGAGATATCCTGAATGGGCCTGACTTAATCAAGTGGAGGAAAGCAAAGCTAGAGAAGATTTCCTGCCACTCTGGAGAAACTCTGGAGAAAGCAAACAGCTATGCTGTAAACCACTACGATGTGGGGCTCAGTGGGCAAGGATTTGCAGGGGGTCTCTAGTTGCTAAGAATGGTCCTTGCCTGGGAACTGATAATAAATGGAGAGCTCAGCCGCACAACCACAAACGAACTAAATCTGGCAACTTATTAATAAAGTGAACAACTTTTTACAAGCTCACCAGTGGTGAACAGAGGATCCAGCAAAGCTATGTCCTGACCCATGGCCCCTGTAAATTAGTAAATCCATGTGTTGTTTGAGCACTAAGTTTGTAGTAATTTGTTACTTGATAATAGAATACTAATATACTGGACTTGGCGAACATCCAAACAGTTCCAAATCCTGCCTTCTGCAGAGGCAATGTTAAGAGGCCAGGTGAGAAAAAAGAAAGTAACCACCGCCTCCCCCCCCCCCCCCCCCCCACACACATCCATAGTCACACAAACAAACAGAACTCTTATGACACGAGACACGTGTCCGGGGTAGAAGGAAGGGTACTGCAGTCAGTTCCAGAAAGAACAGTAACAGTTTCCACAGCAAACTCCACCCTGACCACCTCTGAGTCCAAACAGAGACAAGCAAAAGCTTTTGAATTCTTAAATTTAGAGGAAAGGGAGGAAAAGAGAGAGGAAAGGCAAAAGGGTTATTAACTTCCCAATCTAATCGTCTCTAGCAATAAGTAGGGACTTAGACAAAGAGATGA
>NW_011888782.1:15082574-15091104 GCF_000151845.1 Pteropus vampyrus
GGAACCATGAAGATGTTTGTTCTTTGTAAATAAATTGAACAACTTCCTTCTGAATTGGGTAGTAGTTTCCAATTACTAAAAACCGATTTTTTCAATTAGCTGTGTTAATCACAATGTAATAGCAAAAGGCACATGTTTAAGTTTAATCTGCATTATTAGCATTCTCTCCATTGCTTCATTAAGTCTAGATTATCAAGATAACAACAAATCAAGGCCTGATTTACAGCACTTGCCAATTTTCATGATGTCAAAACTCTTACCATGGCCAATTTCAAGCCACGAATGTGATGTCACTAAATGCACAAAAACTGGCCTAAATGACTTCAAGAGCATGGATAATAGCAAAATACAATAAAGTCATCAGGAAAGATAAGTTTTTAATACAATATATTTATTCATAAATTAATATAGTTTAATATTTAGTAATGGCTATATATTTTTTAACTGACGCAAAAAAATACCGAAAATTTAATAACCTGCTATCATGAGCTGCTATGAGCAGGCTCCAGCACCCTGCTGCTTCTCACTCTATTCCACCCCTCGGGCTACATAAATGATACCTTTAAGTTTTAAATTATAAAAGAAGACACAGTTCTCAACTAGATTAAAGAGGGAGTCATGAGAATTCATCCACTCTGCATTAAACCCAGACACCACTGCCCTATTAAGTGCACCCAGTATAAAAGAGGGAGCGAAAAAGAGAGGGAGAGGTATAATTCATCTCTCCAAGCATGTGCAGTAAAATAATGAGGAAAAGTCCTAGAGTATAGCAAAAATAGATGACAAATATTCTGGAAGAAAATATAAGCCTTCACAAAAAAGAAAAAGTTCCTAGCAGTGTGTTGGGGTATCAATAAACTAAACTTAAATCCATTAATTTAAGAAATAAGGACTCAAAGATAAGATAAAAAATATAGAGTAAGAAGAATCAATGAAATGAGATGAAAATGGAGATTTTAGTGTTACAGAAATAAATTGAGGATAAATATCTACAATTACAACTAAATTTTAAGAATATTTTTAGACAAACACATGTATAAATAAAGAAGCATGAATGACAACCATATTTCTGAGGAGAAAAAGCTAAAAATAGAATGTAGGATGCATTTTAGAATGCAGAGAGAAAAAAAGATAAATATATTAACATAATTATAGAAAAGAAATAGATTTCATGATAGACAAAGGTATTCACCAAAAAGATAATGGGTTCCCTTAAAGAAGAAAAACCAACAAATGCAAGGAACAACTTTATCAATGTCATAATAGAATATATTCCTGAAATGAATTGAAAACTAAATAAGCAAATCAAAAGGGAAATTGATATAAGCAATTGACATGAAGACATGTTCCAGACACGCACTGACAGCACCAAATGCTGGTGAGTTTGCGGAGCAACTAGAAATCTCATTCATTGCTGGTGGAAATGCAAAATGGCACGGTCACTTTAGAAGACAGTTTGCCAGTTTGTAAAAAATTAAAGAAACTCTTATATGACAATCCAACAGTTTTGCTTCCTGGTATTTACCCAAATGAACTGAGAACTTATGTCTACACAAAAACCTACACCTGGACACTTATGAAAGCTTTATTCATAATTGCCAAAATTTGGAAGCAACCAAGGTATCACTTAGTGGGTTGGTTGATAAATAAACTGTGGTATATCCAGACAATAAAATACTATTCAGCACTAAAAAGAAATGAGCTATCAAGCCATGAAAAGACATGGAGGAAACCTAAAGGCATATTACTAAGTGCAAGGAGCCAATCTTACTCGGATGTAAGACCAATTTCTCCTTTAAATAAAGGCTTTCAAGAGGGCAAAGGGCACAGAGTTGGCCATGTTTTTGGAAATGGATGTTATCAGCATTGTCTTCATTGCTGGACCTTTAATTTCCCTCTATGGTTTAGCCATACAAGGGTTTCCTCTCCTAGAGACTTGAATATCTATTACTTAGTCCAGATAATGTTAAGAATTCTATGTCCTTACCTAAATAATAGATTCTTAATAAAACAACCCCTAAATTAAGAAAGAACTTTAAATCCCACGAGTCAGTGGGGAAAACATTGGACAAAGATTTGAATACTGTGGCTCAGGTTCTAGTACCATCCCTAACAAATTTTTCTTAGATTTAGAGAAATCATGGCATTTCTATATAATTAATGTAACATAAAAATATTAGTGTCACCTCTCCATTTATGTGAATAATATGGTAGCAGTTAAGGTCTAATCTAAATAATAAAACTCCTTTTCATTGTTCTTTTCTAAGTGTGAGGTATCGTGATAAAAACTTTATAAATATTTATACTATTTAATTATCATGAAAACCTATGCATCAGTAATTAATATTAATCCTATATTTAAAATGAGGATACCATAGATCAGAGATGTTATGTAACCTGTCTGAGGTTGCACAGCCAATGTGCAAAAGATCCATGATTTGAAACTATTTGTGTCTAATTTCAAAATATGTGTTCTTAACTTCATCACTCTACTAGTCTCCTTGATATACTTTCCTTAGGATATCTTAAACTAAAGGTAGCGAGAGCTAAAACCAACTTTTCTAGAGTATTCATTCAACGCTTTAGATCATTTTCTTGTTTTAAAATTTAACTCCCAAAATAATCTTGTAAGAACATGGTATCATTTCTAACTTATAGGTAAAAATGTGATTTATCCAAAAGAATTTTCCGTGTGATTTGAACTGGGTCCTATTTGAATCTAAATTTCTTTTTTCTCATTATTAAATATTGTTTCACATCATCTTATATAGTGGGGTCTCTTAAGTTTGAAGCAAGGATATACAATTTCCAAGGCCAACATGAAATTTATGAAATCGTTTTTCTTGTTATACTAGAAAAACCACACTTTTCCTCTCCTGCCTCTAAAATTTGGGAACAAGGTTAATGTTAAATGTCTCCACAAATCAGCACAAAAACTGCTATTGAGGAATTATCAGAGACTTCGAAGTTGGTGGCAGGCAGGAAAATGTAGTTCTTTTAAAATCTTATCTCACAGTCTAAGAAATTCTCCACAATTTCGAAAACTTCAGGAGAAGGTGCTTTGAAGAATAACAATTATCTTCAATTGTGGCAAGATTGTTACTTCCCTTTCACCAGACCCCCTTCCAAAATGAAGGGTTTGAGGGATATAATAAAGTTTCTCTCAATTTTGCTATTTCAGACTCTAGCACAGTCTCAAAAATAATTAGCATTGATACTTTCCTTTCCACCAGCAAAGTTCTTCGAAGGCAATAATTTGTCTCTCCCCAGAAACATCAAACTCTTCAATTGAATAATGATGGCCTTGAAATACATGGGTCTGAAACAGATCAGAGAGAATCAGATTCTGGAAACCTGTAATCCTATTTTACCACCTAGAAAGCAAAAGGATGATAAAAGCAATGAAACCACAGTCTGCAGCCCTGAGACCCCTCTTCATAATAAAAAGCTCTAGAGCTGAAATTCAGGCTTCCACTCAACACAAGGATCCCTCTGTCCATGAACCTCCTTCTGTTCTTTTTACCCCGGTGGCAAGTATCTCCTACTGTCCTATGTGCCTCCTTGCTATTGGCCTCTACTTTAGAATTTCTGAAAATTACTTTCCTCATTAATAGGATACGCCCGGACTGTTGGATAAAGCCACCTTTTTATCTATTTTGCTTGACTTTGTAATTATAGAAACAATCTATGTTCACTGCAGAAAATTTGAAAATATGAACAAAAATATATATATAGGTAAAAAATCGGCCCTATGGTAAGAGTCAGGGGAGTAGCTATTTTGGCAGAGGTGTGGAGAGGTGCGGCGGGGAGGGGTGATATTGGTTGAGAAGAGACGCATCAAAGCCTTCTGGGTTGCTCAACATGTTTTATCACGTTCCTTAATGACCTAAAACTTTTCCTAATGTTTCTGTAAATTCAAGTGTTCATCCTCTCCCAGTTCTATCCTTTGTCTCAAAATAAACAACTATACGGTATGAATACCTAAATAAACTCTCTGCTTTCTTGTTCTATGACCAAAGATCATTTTTTAAAAATAGATACATTTCCTCCTAAAGGACCAGAAGCAATTCAGAGTGGGTGAGTCCAAAGTCTTAAGATTTTGTTAAGGTAGAAGACACTACACAAAAACTTTAAAGCAATTCAATAGAGACAGATTTAACTAAGAAGTATCGTTGCCACAGGCAATATCTCATTATGATTCAAGGAAGAAGTCTTACCTAGCTTTAAATATATTAAACTTTAGTATGCCGTTTTGCTATTATGAATTTAAGTAGGTCAGAAGATATACACTTATACCTGTATGCCCTAGGCAAGAAATAATTTATGGAATGCCAGGCAAATGTTTATTGTAAATTTTTATTTACTTTATTGTCTACCTTCCATTTTGAGTTCTTGAGGGCTAGTATCATGTCTCTCATATCTAGTTTAAAGAACACAACATTTATTTAGTATCTACTAAGGCTCTATACATATATTAACTATTTCACTTGTACAACACAGAAAAGATAGGCAAAAAAGGCAATTAGGCTTATATGGAGGCTCCACTGTAGCTAGCTAGGCATCTGGAAGCATTCTATGTTTCTGTTTTACCACCTTAGTATGTAACTCCATTCTCAAGATCACCTCATGGTTCAGTATGGCTGCTAGAGTTCCAGATATCATGTTCACATCCCAGGTGGAAAGAGAAACAAAGAAAGGAAAGGGGATAACACTCTCAACTGCATCAGAAACTTTAAAGAACCCTTCTAGAAATTAAAAAGAAAACTTACACTGACCTCTCATCGGCAAGAACTTAGTCGTAAGAAGACCGAGAAACACATTTATTTCTGGAGACAATGTTCTCACCTGAAGAATGACAGTCTGTCGCCAAGAAAGGGGAGAATGATATATAATAGGCAACTGATATCCATGTCATCTCCATGTTATAGATGCAGACATTAAGGCTCATTGTAGTTTAATAATTGTGCACGATCACAAGATATTATAGCTAGTGATCTACCTCATCCCAAAGCCAGTGCTCTTTTCCGCAATGTAACACTGCCATCCCTGTTACTGCGCAGAGAGTTACCTCATACTAGACATTCAATGCATGTTTGTGCAATGAGGGAACAAATGAGCACTCTAGATTAGCTGCAATAAAATGGTGAAGAGCACGGGCTCTTGAGCAGTGATTCTCCAACTTTACTGTGCACGTGATTCCTCTGCGTATCTAATTAAAACGAAGATTCTGATTTGATAGAAATGGAGAGGGTCTGAGAGCCTGCCTGAAGTTCAAAAGAGCCTGCAGGTAATAGCTGTGCTGCTGGTCCATGGACCACTCTTTGAGAAGTAAGGGTTTAGACTTGTATTACCCAATACAATAGTAACTTACCATATGTGGTTACTGAGCACTTGAAATGTGGTTAGCCTGAATTGAGATATACTATGCAGTAAGTATAAAGTACATAGTAGATTTAAAAGATTTTGTATGAAAAAGAATAAAAAATAACTCATTATTTTATATAGATTTCATATTGAGATTATAGTGTTTGGGTTACATTAAATTAAATAAGATATGCTATTAAAATTAAATTAATTTCACTTATTTTTTATTTTTAAACATGACTAACTTTACAAAAATGTAAAATTACATCTGTGGCTCACATTACACATTTATTGGACAGTTCTGGTCTAGATTGAGTGATACTACTTAGTTCAAATTCTGAATCCCCACTTATTAGCCAAAAGACTATGAGCAAATCAACTTTACTAAGTTCAGCTTTCCCTTGTAAACGGGGAGTAATAGTAATGTTTGCTTTCTAGTGTCGTTCTTATCATTAAATAAGAGAACCAAATAAAGCATTTAACACATTACTTTAATTCTTTGAAGTTGAGCTATAACATTGAGATTTCAACAAGGACTACTAAACAAACAAAAACCATTTGATGCTTCATATTTTAAAAATATGCCAAACATAGTAATTAGGTACTTTAATGATTTTTGGTGCCAATTACTTTAAAAGTGATTTTGGTCATCCACATTACATAAACTTTGTCAGGCTCATTCTCCTTGTTTTCTAAATTCAGTAAAATCGATGAGGTACCCAGTGAACACAGATACGAAGTCGTGTTCAGTGATCGATTCTGGACATAACAATAGTACCTACACTTCCAGGCTAATAATCAGCTGAGTCAGGTCACTGTTGCTTTCACAGAACTACATTTTACTGTGGGTCCCCACGACAATTTATGTACAAAATACTAATCTTTTCCGAGCTCCAGGGTTTTACCAGTCTGCCTCTGCCCAGAACACAGAGGGTCTGGGTGAATTCACCAGAAGTCAATTTGCTGAGTGGGCAATTTGCCTAAAGCCAATTAGTGGAAAGGCCATTTTGCCAAATGACTGATTCATCAAATTTACTTATACCTTTCAACTATTTAGCTGTGGTTCATGAGTTTTGATTTTGTCCTCATTAGTGCATTTCAAGGAATGTTTAATATATTTCTTTTACAGTCCCCACTGTTCCAGATGGAACTAAGGGGCAAAGAGAGAAAGAGGCTGAAGAAAGAGAGACAGCAGAGAAATGAGAATTGAGAAGAGAAATTGTGAGGCGGAAGGGAGAGATACTGCGGAGGATAAGATGGATATAATTATGACTATATTCCCAAATAAGGAACGTTCTTATTAATACATTTTTTCAAGAATATATCATTAATCATGCAAGATAATTATAATAATTTCTGATATTCTGGAAAATATTCCAGAATGCATATTGATTGAATATGTGAAGAATTCTTGTCAATATAATCTTCTCATGCATAATACATATTCATAGACATTTTCATATTCGATAATTACCCATGTGATATATCTTCTTTATGTCTCAGTCTCTGCCTCTTGTTCTCTTATTTTCCAGCTGGAAGAAACAGAAGGAGGGGCAGAAATGTATTAAAGATTCTTTAGCATGCTGTTATGAAGGCAAAAATGAAAAGTTCATTAAAAATAATTTTGAAAACAGAAGTTTGGTGACTAGTCATTGAAGACATTTGCCTTTGGCAAAATGGGCATTCAGTGAATTGGCTTCTAAGAGCTGGCTTGCTTCTGGATGTGCAAAGAAAACTAATAATGGATGAGTTAAGATGGAAGCCCAAAAAACTAAAGATAATGTTGCATATTTTGCCTTCTACTTTAATAAGAAAAATGTTTAGGCAAAGAATTATCATATATGTACTATTTTTTTAAATGCCCAGGCTATAGTGTAGGATCTAAAGCAGCGTCAACAAATATTTGGTCCTCAGCCACAACCCTGAGTCCTGCCCACCTCCTCATCCAGCCATCACCTATCAACCATGAAGCAACTTCCTGTTTAAGTGGATGTGATTTGAGAATCTTCTTACACACACCTCAGTCATTGCACTTTTTGGTATGTGAGTAATAGGAAATCTAATTGTCATCCTGAGTCTCCCAAATATATTAGGCCATAAATGTAAACAGAAGTGTTCTTCCCCAAAAATAGATTAGAAAATAAGTACACCACCGCCTTAATGAGAGAGCATAACTCAGAAACCAGCAAGACATGTCCAGACTGAAGGTCTTAATATAGCTAAAAAATGTGTCAGTGAGAGGAGTGTTGAGAGGTATGAAAAGAAACACTAGCAACATTGGCAATGTTTATCTCAGATCAAGGATGCTCCTTATCACTGTCTCTACCTGTGTGGTTCTGGCGGCAGGTATATTCAGCTGGTGAGATGGGAACATTAGGTTATCATAATATGACATTTAAAATTTACATACTAGATTTGATTGCTTCTGCTCCTCTTCTATGTTTGCACAATGAAGTTTCTATGTACATTTGGCATATATGAGTTACAAGTATTTGAATATCTTAGCAAACATGTCTCTGTCTATAAATTCTGTTCAAGATAATCATAGCTACCATTCTTCCTCCATCTTACTCACCATACTTGTGTGTGTGTAGACATTAGACTATTTTGTCTTTACAACTAAGTTATGAAAGAGATATTTGGATCTTCATTTATAAAGGAAATAACCAAATCTTAAATATGCAGTTGGATGAAAACCTTAGATCAATTTGACCCCAAAGTCTGTGGGACTCAATCCGTGCATGCTACAGTCTTCTGAATCTAATAGTCACTAACTAGGCACTTTGGGGAGGCGACAAGACCAGGGATCTGAGCCAGGTAGATTCACTTTGTCAGGCAATCTCTCCTGGGCATAGTGGAGCAATGATGTTATAATTGCATTAATTGCTTATAACTTCCTGGTTTTCTTATCATTTTACAGGGCAAATTATTGTGTAATAACAAGAACCCTATATATGTGTCTAATGTTTTTCATACATATAATTTTTGTAGGAGAACAAAAGGGCATTGTTTTTTGTTCCTAAAATATCTATTAACTTCTTACAAAGTAAGAGCACTCAGCTAAACATAGGAGATATGCTAATAAAGTGACCTAGCCTCTGGAGATAAAATTTTTCTGTCAGAATCAGCTTTTTTTTTTTTTTTGAATTAAACCAGCATGGTTTTT
>NW_011888782.1:15091154-15104445 GCF_000151845.1 Pteropus vampyrus
TGGTTTTTATTTTCTTTCTCAAAATTAGTTTTTATTCCTAACTACAATAGGAGTGGGTTTTTTTTTTAATTTAATTTTATTAGTTTCAAATATACAGTACATTGGTTAGACATTTATATAGTTTATAAAATGATCTCCCTAATTGCTCTTTCTCTCCTCTGGCTCTACACCTAGCCATTACATTAGTGCTAACTGCATTCTCTATGCCATGCTCCCCAACCCAATGACCATCCATCAGCTACTAATTTGTACTTCTTTAACCCTTCACCCCTTTTTCCCAGCTCCCCAACTCTGTTCCCTTCTGTCCATCACCAAATTGTCCTCTATATTTGTGAGTCTGTTTTTGATTAGTTTGTTCTTTTTGTTCTTTAGATTCCATATATAAGTAAAATCACATGATATTTATCTTTCTCCATCTGACTTACTTCATTCAGCATAAAAACCTCTAGGTCCATCCATGTCATTGCAAATGGTCAGGATCAGCTTTTGGCTGAATCAAGAAATTATGCCCTGCACCCCAACAAAAAATAATAGTAGTAAGGCCAACCAAAAACTGACCAGCACAGGAGTTCAGCCAGTGATGAAAACCAGAAATTCTAGAGCTGACAGGGTAAAACTAGGGTCAAAACAGAAATAGCTCTAGGAATAACACATTGGAACAATATTAAAAATCTTGTCATAAAAGTTTCCAACTTTTCCCTTATAATATAAATCTCTGTTTCTCACAATGTGTGAATCGTTGAGCCAATACTTAGATCCTTTGGGTGAGGATAGTTTTGAAGGCAGTGAAGACAAACTAAAGATTTATCTCTTTCTCTGTGGAGAGAGAATCGAAGGCTTCCAATGGGAACCTTGATAGGTACATATGATAATTCTCAGAATATTGAGTTTATCAGAACATCCTGTTCTTTGGTAAAATAAGGCTTTCCTGACACAAATATTCCTGACCTTGGCCAAGTACTTATGATTGTTATGTACAAAAGGATGTGTTTTTGTGTTTGCATCTGTGAAATGAGAGCAATGAGTGATGCTAGGAAATTGTGGGAACACAATTCTTTCGTGGGAGTGCTTCCAATATTTTAAAAGGCTCGAGCTGACATTCGAGGAAAACATGAGAATTTACCTTAACACTACTTAAGTCTTAACAAAAGAAGAATGACAATTAATATAGGGAAAAAGAGTTTCTTTGCAAACACAGGAAACTGAGTCAGAGGAAAATCCAGGCCTCTGATTCCAAGTTCCAATTTTGGTATGAATGAGATCATTGGGAAATGAGGGTATATGAATAGCAAACTTTCATTTAAAAGAAAGGTAGTGATTAGATGGGTGAATGCAGCCCCATATAATTCAACCAACAATTCCAGTTGTTCAAAATCAATCAATCAATCAATAAGTAAATAAACAAACAAAGTAAAAATAAGCAAGTAAAATATCCCAAAACAAAACCATGAAATGGCATAATTGTAACATATAGCAGATCGAAATAACTCTCAAGATACTATTCAGTCTGGAAATAGAGAAATAAGTGCATGATAGCAGGTAAGAGGCAAGACACCTACAGGATCAGATCTATAGGAGCATCAGCAAGGTGTGAGCCTCTCTGGGTACATACTGATTGTGACTCAACTGGATTCCTTAGAATTGGAAATGGAAAATTAAGTTTTAATGTGCATTTGTTAGTATTAACCATAAACACTTGCTAAAGAAAAACTCTCACATGGAGACATTGGAAAATGATTAGGTAAATGGGAAAATGTCATTTGCTTTATAATCATTCCGTTTTATAATTACAATTCCTGAAATATACCTTTTTTTTATTAAGCTAATTGTGTCATTCACCATTATCATACCTTTGTGAATAAATATTAGTTACTTCCAGTTGTTGATGGTACTGAAGGCTGTTGTCTTATTCCCTATTATAATGACCAGATTGAAATAAAAACAAGACTAAGATCAAATCCTTTCACACATACAAACATTTTTTTTTTTTTTTAACTAGACAGGCATAACAACAGTTTATAACCCGGAGAGTAAACTCAAGTGCCAGCGCTCTGCTCTTTAAGTGCTCTGACAGAACATTGCAGGAAAGGTCCATCAAGACAGTTACACAATATTTTACTGGCGAGAGTCAGGCAACAAAGAATCCTAGGAATCTGTGACTGCAGACAGGCCATTTTTTAATCTATCATCTATCTGTCCATCTTTTAGAATATAAAGTTCCATTTGAAAGCAGATAACTAGAGACATTAAATTCTTGTGCCCTATTTATATAAGACTAAGAATGCCAATAAAGTGCCATATATGCTAAGGTGTAGAATAAAGACCATTAATGCAAAAGTACCATCACTATTGAAGGACTTCAAATTAAAGTACAAACAACACTAGGAATGACCCAAATGTTCACCAATAAGAGAACAGATCAAATGTGGTATATTCGTATAGTGGAATAACCTGAGAATGAAAAGAAACACACAACCACTACTTTCAATAACATGGATGAATCTCACAAACACTATATAGAACTAAAAAAGCCAGTTTTTTGGTTTTTTTTAAAGAGTGCTTACTATATGGTTTCATTTATATGGAAGTTCAAGACTAGGCAAAATAGTCCCTGGGGATAAAAATCAGAAGAGTCATCAACTCTGGAGGGGAGAGTCATAGACTAGAAAGAAATACAAGTGACTTTCTATAGTGATGGCAATGGTCTATATTTGATTGGGGTGTTGGTTACATAAATACATATGTATGTATGTATGTATGTATGTAAATATGTCCATATGTACGTATGTGTCTACCTATCTATCTACCTACCTACTTACCTATCTAACTTACCTATATATCTATCTACATACATATGGATATTCACTCAGGCTGCTATAACAAAATGCCACAGACTGGTTAGCTTATAAACAAAAGAAATGTTTGCCTCATTGTTCTGGAGGCTAGAAGTCTGAGATCAGAGTGAAGTTGGTTAGGTGAGGGCCTTCTTCTCAGTTTCAAACTTCTTGCTGTATTCTCAATGATAGGTGGAGCTCTGTGAGGTCTCTTTAGCCCTCATCTCATTCATGAGAGCTCTACCTATATGACCTAATCACCTCCCAAAGGCCTCACTTACTAATATCGTCTCTGTGGGGTAGGATTTCAACACATGAATTTGGGGGATATACAAACATTCAGACCATAGCAATGTGTATATGCACACATATGCACACATATGTATGTATACATATACATATAATATATATACTAATCATACTGAACATAAGTGTATTTAACAAAATGTAATTATATCTCAATAAAAACAATTGCAAACTATATAACACACATCTATTCCCTCAAGTAAAGCTTCTTGATAACTAAGAGGTTACATTTTATGACAGAAAAAGGTACTCATTTGGTCTCTTGAAAATAATAACAATAATTCCTGTCTCTTAATAAGCAGTTCCAATGTGCCAGGCACTGTACTACCTAATCACCTCATATGTAAAGATCACTGAGTTTTCTCAACAGCTTTATGAAGTTGGATTTATCATTATTCCTATTTTATCAGTGATGAAATTGATGCCCGAAGGGTTTTGTGTTTTGCCCATTGTCACAGCCTAGCAGATGGCAGGGTGGGTCTTTGTTTAACTCCAGAGTTTTCCAGCTTAAACCGCAGGTTTCCTGATACCATCATCAGAGCTCTGCATGACTCCTGTGCTGCCAAAAGCAAGAAGAAGAAACTATCAGATAGTGGAAGGTTATTAAAAAGTAGACCAAGAGATGAAGTGAAGGGCAAAAGTAGGAAAGAATATTGATTTCCTGTGACTGATCCTTATCAAATGCATTCGTTTCCATGGGTGCCCAGAATTTAATCACTGTCAAACCCAAAACTAAAATTGTGAAATTGTTTCTCTTTTTTTCTACATTCTAATGAATAACCTCTCTTGCCGATTTGGAATTTCTAGAGAATTTGATGATGATGATGATGATGATGATGATGATGATGGAATTCACCTCTGATAGGAGACAGGTTTCCATTCTTAGAATTATAGATTGCATCGAATGTGTTCAGCTAATTGAGCCACCATTATTTTACCCTGATCCTTTGTAATTCCAGTTTTGTTCTTTCCCAAGATATTTTTCCAAAAAATACTCTTAAAACCTTCAGTTTGTATTGCAATTCAGTTAATAAAAATAAAATCAAGGGAGACTCATTTTTTTTTTTTAGATCAGGTAAAATATTTTTAAAAGAAGAAACGATCTCACCATTTTCTTTATCCTCACTTCATATTTACAAAAATAGTTTTATTTTGAATGGCTTCCTAAGAAACTAAACAGGCAAGCACACTGCTTAGACCACTCCTGTCATGTTCAATCCTGTGTGAGCCAATGGCCATCTTTCGGTGTATAATTTGGTTCCAGACTTCTCTAAGGAAGAAATTATAACTAGGACAATTAGGATATTACAGTGAGAGCATATATTTGTCACAGTTTAAAGACACATTTTCAAAGGGTTTGTATTTTATGGTTAGGTTAAAATGAGGGTGGTCGCCTTTCTCTGCCTTTCTTTGCCTTGTCTTACACGTTCTCCCTCTTGAACACACAAATCAAGTGCTCACACACATCCACACATATTCAAGTTCTGCATCAACCTGTTCATCTATAGGGACAATTGAACAGTATTAGAAGTTTTGCTGTCCCCCTCCATGTACAGTGTTGAACTGATAATTTATGCCTGCAGGTGGCTGCTTGCAAATCCAATTAGGCCTTGCTCCCACTGGGGGGGCTCAAGTGCACCTCGTTATCTGGTCCAGAACTATTAATACTAGTAATTTTCCACCTGCAAGAAAAAATTGATAGCTTATGCCAAAGGAAGTGAAATATATGGCCAGGTGCCTAGGCTGTGTAGCCAACGCTATTTTGTAAAGAGAAATATTCAAGTCTTGGTCCATTATGTTTAAATGGAGTTGAATCATCCTGGGCTCATTAACAAAGATTTTTCTCAACAGAAAGAGAAACCCTATCCTGCTTGGAACTTTTGAAGAATACAGTGAATAGTCTTTCCAAAGTAAATTTTCTTCATTTTGTTGAAAGAAGCATAGGCTTTGAAATAAGACTGACCTACATTCTGATGACATCTTGACAATGTTAGCCCACAGATGCATAGCAGAGTCAAGATTTGACATGAATTGTCCAATGCTAGTCTCATGCTTTTTCTTAATATATTCAAGATCCAGGACACGAAATAAAAGAAATGAATATCATGCCCTAGGAAATTAATAATCGAGGCTTTGGAGAGTTGGTTACAACTTTTAGAAAACAAGTTTATAGAGGCAGTTTATGTTATTTTGAAATAATATTTTAGAAGATCTTTCTGAAAGACATGACTGTCGAGCACAACATAAACCATGTTTATTATGATTTATGAATTTTTTAAGGTGTATGTTTCTGCTAGTTGAAAAATAAAACTTGAAATAAAAATCACTGTAATACTAATCTCAGGTGATTCCTAATATAAATCAGAAGGAAAAAAAGCTGGAAGTTTTGATGGGAAGAGCTGGTCACGAATTAAGTTCTTATGGCACAATAGCAAGAGCGGGTAATGAAGAGGATGGAGGGGAGGAGAGAGGAAAAAGTGACTCATCTAGCCCACAGTCACACCTAGGAAATGAGTGTTCTAGAAGACAAGTGAGCAGGCAAAGATTGGGCCAAAGCAAATCTCAGATCCACCTACATGAGAATAATTGACCATCAGGTGCTCTGTTGAGGTAGTATAGTGACATATTTAAGAATTTAGTCTCCAAATTTAGACTGCCAGGATTTAAATCTTTGTTACATCATCTACTGACCATGTCTTTTTCAAGTTACGTGATTTCCTGAAGCCTTCCATGGACGAATCCCAGTATCTCCCTTGAAGTTTGATTGCAAAGGTTAATTGGGAAAATCCATCCAAAGTGCTTGGCACAGAGTAAGTTCTCAATATTTTTTTGCTCTAAGTAGTAGATCTTAGACATCACTATTATCCTTGTTCCGGTTTATAGTTTGACTTTCAAAAATACCCTTACACAATGTTCCAACATGTTCCAAAAGAAGAAAAAAATGATGAAGAAATATCTATGAAATAAGAGTTCTTGGTCCAGCCAATGCTAATACGTGTTTCTTTCAACCAATTTATTCATCTCTTATCTGTTTATCCTTCAAGGCTCAACTCAACTCAACCTGACCTTGCTAAGCTTCCTCCAATCAGAAAATTAATTTCTCCTTTCCCTAAATTCCCGAAACATGTTGTGTTTACCGCTCTTGCAGCAGACAGTTAGTTCTTTCTGCCTGGTACTTTGGTTGATTGCATGATTCCCTCACCAGCTAATTTAGTAAATTCTTGAGGACTTATCTCTGATTCCAAATAGAGCTTAATGCCGTCAACATAGCAAAGGATTCTGTAAATTCCTATTTAATTAATATTGAGATATAAGACACTAAACATACACACACACACACAAACACACACACAAATACTTTACGATTCAGTTTTTGGAGGAAAACCATACATTTTTCTAAACAGTGAAAGACCCAGAGCCTGCTTCACCGTCTCAGTTTGGTAGTCTTAATTAAACTCACAGAAAAAATCAAGGAAGGAAAAGAGAGCAATCATCCTCCTGCACATATAATTGTATTACTGAGAGGATATTCCTGTGTTGCCCTCTCTTACGAATGAAAGGGAAGATGGGAATCCACCTGAAAAAGGCAGTTGGAACACAGAATTAATGATAAATTTCCTTGCAATTGCAATTATATATTTTTAAAACCTTTTTTCTCACAAATGTCACTGTCACAAACCAGAGCCAGAGCCTGAGAGCCCTTCATACAAATAATCCCTGTGCAGAGATAATTTTTAATTAAATTGCACTTAAGTAGCCCTTGAAGTTTATCATCAAAAGCCTGAGAACCTTAACCGATACTTACAAATTCCTAGGCCATTTAAAACAAGAAATTTATGTCAAGTGCGTGAAAATATTTCAAATTCTCATTCTCTCTCTCCCTCCCTCCCCATCTCTCTCTTACACACACACACACACACACACACACGCACACACGCACACACACACACGCACACACACACGCACACACTATATTTTGAGTGCACAGAGTGATTCAAAATGTACCACCTATCACCACTAAAATAGTCCTTTCGCCTGCTATTGTAAAAGGAATTTAGATTTTTTTTTAAAATCAGTGTTTGGACCCAGAGAGATTTTTCTTTTTATTCTCAAGAAGCACAATATCAATTCCTTTAAGAGAGAAAAATGTGTTTTTCCCGAATATGTTGCACAGAAAAGATAAGGCACCTTTTCCCTAGGGAGATGGGAAGAACAAACCGTGTTGTCAACACAGGAAGACTGCTGCAGAGGTGGACACATCCCCCTGCCACCCTAATAAGAGAAAGCCAGGAAGTAAGGGCTGTTTACTTGGGAACGACCATGAGAACCAAGCTATGGCCCCAATCTGAAGTGTTGGGTGGAGGGAGGAAACAGCCAAATCTGGGAAAGGCTGTAGTTCTAACATGACATTCTTGCCCCATCTCCCACAGCTTGATCTGTTTCTGAACCTTAGACAGCTATGCCGAGGAATAAAGCATCATGTCCCAGGACAGAACTGGGAAGTGGGCCGGAGGAAGCTGACAAGGATTTAAGACAGGAAGAAACACTAAAAAACTCTTAATCAGATGGTCTCTAGGAAAAATGAGTTTGAGTAGATAATCCGTGTGGCAGATTGTTGTTGTGTCAATTTAGCTAAGCAGGAACTATATGTACCAGGATCTTCCACTGCATAATTCCGGGTTAGCATGAGCCACAGAAACATATATGGTGGGATTTGGAAATTAGGCATAAACCACATTTTTAAAATTATTATTGAAGTAACATTGGTTAATAACGTTATATAAATTTTAAGTGTACAACATTATAATTCGATATCTTTATACACTATTGTGTGCTTACCACTGAAAGTCTATTTTCCATCCATCCCCATATATTTGATCCTCTTTTCCCATTTCACGCTCCCCCAAACCCGTTCCCCTCTGGCAACTGCCTGTCTGCTGTCTATATCTATGTTTGTTTTGTTTTGCTTGTTCTTTTAAAGAACACATTACTTGAAACTCTGAAGATCAGTGTCTGCACATGTACAGAGCACAAGCACGGCTGCAGTTCACCTTGCAGACGTGGGCAGAAGCCAGGCGTGCACCTCCCTCAGCTTTCCTCAGATTACTTCCTGCTGGTGCTCAGCTCCCAAGCCAGATTCAGGCTTAGCAATGTCATAAGGGACACCAATTCCTCCTGCAGGTCACTCTCACCTTCAAAGTTGGAGGTTAAGACAGAAACATTCCAGCTTGTCCTTATGAGTTCCAGCCCATCCTCCTGGATTTGTTTCTCTTTTTTAACTCCCAATTCATGTCTGTCTCCTTGACTGTCTGCCCTGCTGACTTCAGACTCCAGAGCTAGAGTTGAAAAACAGCCATACATAAACTGCTTAACCAGCTCCCATAAAAAAAAATTTAAAAAAAAAGCTTCTTCTATAAAAAAATTTTTTAAAAATAGTTTTTTCTATATCACTCCTAGTGGTTGTTTCCCTGGTCAAATCCTGCCTGATACCATCTAAATTCTAGAAGAGAAACTGTCAATGTTCCTGGTGCTGGTTTTGACCAGATGCTCTGATATAGGCAAGATGGAGCACTTGAGATTTCTGATAAAATTAAGGCATGAAAATATAACTGCAGACTTGAAGAATGGGACTGGAGCAGATGGCAATAAACGTCCATTCTAAAGCAATGAAATGAGAATTGGAAACCTTGAGAATTTTGGATTACATAATATTTCATGGAAAGCATGCTCATTTTATATATATAAACCTATATATGTTTATATATACATATATGAGTATATATATATTACATATATAGTTCAGCAAACAACATGTCACCTAGCAGATGTCTCCATGGGACTCATTTCTGTAAACAAATACGAACTGATAGGCTGCCAAAGGAATACTGAAATGTGAATCTTTAACCTATTCTGGTTTGGGGAAAATAACATTGCTCTCTGTAACTTCAAGAAATAAAAGTGATTGGTTATAGTGTTTCACATATTACTTCTTTATACCTCATCTCATTTCCAAAAGTATTTGAGGCAGCTTGTAAAATATATATACTAAAATAATATAAAATAAGTAGATGATGTAAGTGGAGTAAAGTAAAAATATGGCTAGAAATATAAAACAGAGCAGGTACGAAGTGAATTCAGAAAAATATACAAATTCAAAAGAATGCAGTGGAGGATAATAGGTATCAGCAGTATACTTGCAGACCTGAAAAATTAATGCAGTATTATACTAAATCAATGTTTAGTATTCTGTATATGGAAATCGATCATTTAATTTTACTCTATACTAATCAGGTCTTTCCCACAACGTTTATTCAATTTATGGTTCCAGGTTTTAAAAGATTTAGACAATTAGAAACATGTTTAGTCAAGATTAACCAAATAGTGGGAAAAAAAACATCTTGAAATAATGCCTTAGGAAGAATGTTTGAAGGAGCTGAGGTTTTAACCTAAAAGAAGGAATGTTTTATGAGGGAAACATAACTTTTCAATATTAAGAACTCCTAAGTAGAATAGGGCAAATCTGAAATGTATTACCTGGAGATCAATATAAAGTCAGAGATTTAAAGGTAGAGGAAATAAATGTATGCTGAATGTAATATACATATCCATATAAATATAAACATGCAATAAAATGCTTTGAGTGGTTTTGAGCAGAAGTTTCAAGGCTCTTCCCTGTTGGGTACATCACAGGGAAGAGGCAAATACTGGTTTTGAGACTGGAAAAAGATGATGTCAATGGCGTTTCCTGTCTTGATCCATATCATAAACACCATCCAAGGGCTGGTGATACATGCTTTTTCCAAAAATAAAAGGCTAAATCTTTGTAGTTTGGAATACAGGACAGAGCCCTAAAATGTGAACAGTTGAGCACTTTGCTCATTTTCTTGGGAAACTAACAAGAGAAAAATAGCCATACCTGAGATACACCTATTACTCGGTGACATCCTCCCAAGATCTCCTTGATTTCTTCTATATTTTATAATCTTTCTTATATCTGCCCCTTCCCCTAGATTATGAGCCAGAGGTTACATAAATCAGTTCTAGCCCACAGGTAGAAATGTCTAACCTATATAAAGTTTAAAGCTTTAAAATTAGTTTCTACCATGTAAAAATAAGAAAAATTCACACAAAATTCCAGATTGACAACTATTCTTGAAAAATAGAAAGATTAGGGACTACTGAGCCCTCTCTCCTGCATGGCATTAACATTGACGAAGGTGAATTTTGTCTCCTCTCTTTATATGAAACCTGGGACTCCAGTTTGCCATCACTCCTCATGCATTTACATTAGCCATCTGGCCCTGGCTGAATCTGGAATCGCCGCCATGTATTTTGAGTATTCTAACTAGTAGACATGGTTTTTTTTGGACTTGGAAAATTTTAGTGAATGTCTGTATGTGTCCTTAAGACTGTCTTAGCTGGATTCCTTAAAGAATAGAGCCTGAAGCAAGAATTAAATGTTGATGCTTTATTTGGGAGATGCAGATCTAGGGCAACCAGAGTAAGAGAGAGGAAAGTAAGACAGGAAATTATGGCAAGCAATTGCCAGCAGATATATAATGTTGCTGGGCAGAGCACTCTACTTAGCAGGTGCAAATACTCAACTAAGTGGGAAATCTCAGAAAAGTTTGTGCAAGAAACGTTTTTACCATGGACTGGAGAAAGAGAGGGGGATTAGCTCCCTCCCATCTACCATTTCCCACTGGTCCAGGTTTACATCGCTGGAGGTTAATCTCTCTGTGCTTCTGGGTTGTATAATTTGGTCCCTTTGATGGTGTCTATGATGCCAGATTCATGCCCTACAATGCAGGATTTGTTTGGTTTTTTTCTATATTCTAAAAATAGGAGGAGACAAATTCTGAGTGTATGACTGCTGGGGCTACCTGTGCAACCAAGGGCAGTGCAAATTGTTGCAGGCCCCAGATGATGAAACTTGCCATGGACACTTCTAATTGGACTCAGTCAGCTACTGAGGAAAATAGAGTGAGTGAAAGTCCTCGGTGGTGATGTGGAGGGCATCAAAGGCAGGGGTCAGCCAACTGCTACCTGCAAGCCCAATCTGGCCTGCCACCTGTTTTTGTATAGCTTATGAACTAAAAATGGTTTTACACTTTTAAATGGTAAAAAAAAAAAGGAAGAATAATATTTCATAACACATACAAATTATATGAAATCCTAATATCAATGTCTATAAATAAAGTTTTATTGGAACACAGCCATGCTCATTCATTATGTACTGTTGGTCTCATGCAACAGAGTTGAGTAGTTGTGGTAGAAACTGCATAGACTGTAAAGCTTAAAATACTTACCACCAGGACCTTTACAGAAAAGGTTCTTGCTGTACATAAAGCACATAAGGAAGCCCATTTAGTGTATCTGAATCAAGAAGCAAAATAAAACATTCCCAGCAAAATGCAATGGGCTATAACCACTCAAAAATTATGTTACAAACTACTACAATTTACACACTTATGTCCTCAAAATTGTGAATATAATTGCACTCTCATGTACAATCTGAAGAACCTTCCATGGTTAATGTCCCGTGATCTATTAAAGCAGTCACCTACAGAAAGAGAAAATAACTTTTATGGCTTTAACCCTGACAGAAATATAGTAACTCTATTCCCAGGTGAATAGAATCCCAGAACACTATCCTTATATACAACAGAGCAAATAAGAGAGCTAACATTATTTGTTTATTAAATTTCTAATTCAAGTCACATGTTTTTAATTTAAAAATCCTGCTTAGGAAAAAAAACTGTGCACATACAGAGAAGCCACAGCCCTGAGCATGTCCTCCATGTGCACTAGCAGGCACACTAGTTCCTGTGGTTATTGTTCCAGATGAGTTAAAGGCCCAGAGTGTGCCAGGTCTGTGCCAGGTGAAACAATACACAGCCACACTAATAATAGGCCCCATTTTGCTGACAGCTAGAACAGAGAAGCAGTCTCAGTGACTGACTATATTAAGAAATGAGCAAAGAAAGATTTTGAGCAGTTAAAGGGTATCTTTTATTTGGGGATGAACTAAGTTCTGTTTATTCATTCACTCATAAAGCATCTACTGAGACCCTATTATGCCCCAGGTGCTGGGTGAGATGCTAAGGAGACTTACATAAGTAGGACACAGTTCCTGCCTTGGCACTTGGGATGTTATCAACCAGCACTCCAGCCCCCATTGCTTGGATGCTGTAAACTACGCATTACCTCCCAGAATAGCCCTCTCTGGGGACCTGGGCTCCCGGCGGAACAGTATCTAACTATTCTTGGCTCTACTTCCCAAGGCGAGCCTGACCTTTCATGGCAGCTGGATAACATGAGCTGCTGGAGTCATGCAAGCCTCTCCCAGGATGTGTGCCCCCGAGCCAAGCATGTGCAAGGTCTGCTTTTTTCAAGAGAGGACTCAGCCCTGGCTCCCAGAGCTCTAGGATGCCTTCTCTGCACTGCTATGGAGGCACTAGTCTGCCTCTCAGCAGCTGACCTACTTTGTGAGATCAAGCCTTCTGATCTGTCCAAAAGTGGATTTTCCTTGGGAGTCTTAGAGGATCTTGGGATAAAAAGCTGGAGCTTGATTTATTTATGTGCTTTATGCACAGCAAGGGTTTACCTTTCTGATAGGACTGACTAGGCATGTGGAGGATTCTCTTTAAAACAGCCACTTGATGATACTCTGCCATCAATAGTGTTCACAAGACTGACTCCTAAGGAACAGTGTTTTTCAGAGTAGTTCTATATGAGGCAGTATGGTGTAGTAGAACACACATAAATGCTCCCACCATTTTTGACTATTAAACATGAATCCTTATTTATGTGCTTCTGCTCTAAAGGTGCAGGAACACTGTATTTCTGGATGAACTGGAGTAAGAATTCTGTCACTTGAATATGCTTCAAAACACTGAAAGCATTATATCTTAACAAAAAAGACATACAGCCACCTTCGGCTTTGGTGATATATATATATAATTTTTTTTTGCACCAATTCACCCAGACAGAACATAGCAGAGTTTTGCCATCTTCCATTGATTCCAAGATGCACATAAATCAGGACTTGCCTCCCAATCAATGGCATTATACCATTATTGTCAGTCAGGAGATGACCACACTGCTTATGCCAGCCATCAGGGACCACCCAGCCTCAGACCATTTGACAT
>NW_011888782.1:15105487-15106289 GCF_000151845.1 Pteropus vampyrus
TTGGGTAGCATATAACAGCAATCAGATACTTTTTATTTTTCAGCTATCTTGATGTTCTCTAGATACTCAAATACATTTCAGAGAAAACCTTTCCAATTTGAGAAAAATTGTGCAGACACTTCCGTTGAACAAGGTCATTTCATTGGCCTCTACTGGCCTTCACCGTGGTATTGGGAAGTGGAACTATGAAGGCAAGGATGGGTGAGTTCAAACAAAACCATAGTCATATTTTGATGTTCAATATCACCTATTTGTCTTCTCCAAATTCCATGATTTCCACCATCATCCATCATTATCTCCCTGCTGCCTCCATCCTTTAGCCAAAAAGGAGCTCCTTGTCCACTCTTCCCCACATACATCTAGCTGTCCTATAGCCTTGCCTTTGCTTGTGTTGTTTTTTCTGCCTCATCTCAGTTTTCAAGGCAACTAGAGTGACAAATATCCAGTAAGACTTATTTACAATTGCAGTACTCCATTTAATAGACAGTAAGTTAAAGTGTTGGCCACACCCTACTAAGATCATCATCTTCTCTTCAAATACGCATTTACTTCATTTGAATACACTTTTACTTTTTCTCTCAGCCAGTCATCAACAGATATTTACAAAACATCTGTCATGTGCTAGGCATTGTTCTAAGCTTGGAGAACAGACGAAAATAAAAACTAAAACATTTTCTCTCATAAAGGGTCTTAAATCTCTTACTGTGTTACTATGAGAAATGTATCTGGTTTCCCATTAAAACACTTAAAAGTACATTAAATTACACAATTAATCTGAAATTACTCAATTAATGGCCAGAAA
>NW_011888782.1:15106339-15112651 GCF_000151845.1 Pteropus vampyrus
CCATATTTCTAAAATGACAAGATTGGACAAGGCTATTTGTCTATGAATTTCTGAAAGCTAGAAGAGTGCCTAATATACAACTGGCACTCGTTATTAAATTTAAATTATTGTTTTAATCTGAACTTAATCCAGCTCTAATTTTCTGATTGGTCATTTATTTGTGTCCAGAACAATTTAGGTAAAGCTAGCTTGATGTTTTAGTTGACTACTGTGCATGGCCTATAGTACTTTATTCTCGTCTGCTTCTCTGACCTGCCTTTCTGTGATTTACTGTAGTCTCAGCTCAACAGGCCTCTGACCCATTCCAGGCATGGAATTTCAGATGAGGCCATAGTCTTAAGCCCAAAGAAAGTATCTTGAAGAAAACATCTCCTTATGTTTAACAGGGAATCCAGACACATTCCACATGCTGCCGAGTGGAGCTTCTATCACACAAACTACTAGCAACAAAGAGGATCCCGAGAGAAGAATGAGGGGCATATGCCGTTTTCTTTAAAGGAAACTTTAGGAAGAATGGGTAAGTAAAAACCTAAAAACATTTAAACATAGATTTATATTTTATGCTAAGTGGTAGTAGCCTCTAAACCATAAGACAAAAAATCACGTGGAGTCAAAATTAACATTAGAAAATACCCCAAACTTCTCATAGCTCTGGTATGGTGTAAGTCCTAGAGAAACCCAACTCTTTCTTTCCCAGCACTGAAGAAATCATGCCTTCTTTAGTTGAGTGCCAGAGGATATAATCAGCTTGCACGTAAGGGTCATGTTAGATATAAATATGTATATTATATTTGAAACGAGAATCATAATTGGCACAATAAGATATTCACACTCTAGGAAGCATGTTCATCCTAGGTCTTACACTTAGTCTGTGAAATAGCAAATGAAAAATAAGCTGTTCTCCTCATTTTCTTTTTTTTTTTTTTCTTTGCTGACCTCCAATAGTTGGACTTTGTGTTAAATATTCACATTGTGGCACTCCCCTGTACAGGAAACCCAGATGCCAGCTTAACCACGATCAGTACACAGCATCAACCGGAAGGAAATACATCCAGGAGGACCCTGAGAGTGAGCAGAGACCTCACAGTGCGATTGGTTCCAAAAGGGAAAAGGGGAGTCTTCAGGCAGGAAATAATCAGGGATGGGTGCTGGGCTCATACCTCAAGAGAGTACAAATTACTACCACAGAGAATCCTGGCACTGGGTACTAGAAGCTGTGACACTGAGCCTGGGGTAGAGCAGGAGAGACTCTAACCCCAGAGGACTGGGGTTAGAGTCTCTCCTGCTGGTATGAGAGATGGGCAAGCCCCTATGGGTCCATAGAGGATCTTTAAATGAATTAGAACAAAGCGCTCCTTGGGCAGAAAGCCCTGCACCAAGGGGCATGGCTTGGCACCAGCCTGTAGACTGGATTCCTGCCCCACTTGCTCTCTCAGCCCAGCACCTCTGCATAGTGTTCAAACTATGCAAAACTACACAGTGGCCCTGATGATGAGATCTGCACAGACCCGGGAGTGATGGTCAAGGTCTGTCTTAATCCTCCCACTTTGTGAAGCTGAGCTGTTCTCAGAGTTAGGGTTGTCTCCGCGGTGGGGGGCTGCAGAACTCTAAGGCAGGCAGCCAGGTCTCATTATGTGTGCTGGGCTCAAGAACAATCCTTTAATCCCACCAACAATCCCTGCAACAAGAAACACTGATTTTCCTTTTATTTAATTAGAGAGCTGTTTTCTCATGAGCATTTTGCTTGACTTATGAATATCTATTGTTCAAAATATAATTGCATACTCAGCACTGCTCAATGGAAGTGGGACCATTTGGGTTTATACTGCTTGCTTTATATTTTTAAATTTTTTGCTTAAGTGTATGTGATTTATTTCATCACAATGCATAAAATCAAGGCATTCCAGGAGGACTCTATGGTTGTATGTTGTTTTAGTTGCTTAGACTCATGGAGAAGACTGTGCCAAACCCACAAGACTATAGCCAGGCTGACTCAAAAGCTTTGAAATTTAGAGTGGTGACCAGGCTGAGTCTCCAAGGTGCCCACAACCTTCAGACATTCACCCAATAAAAAATAAATCCATTTCGACTGTATGAAAGAGTGAATACTTTCAAGCATTGGGTAGCATATAACAGCAATCAGATACTTTTTATTTTTCAGCTATCTTGATGTTCTCTAGATACTCAAATACATTTCAGAGAAAACCTTTCCAGTTTGAGAAAAATTGTGCAGACACTTCCGTTGAACCAGGTCATTTCATTGGCCTCTACTGGCCTTCACCATGGTATTGGGAAGTGGAACTATGAAGGCAAGGATGGGTGAGTTCAAACAAAACCATAAAGTCATATTTTGATGTTCAATATCACCTATTTGTCTTATCCAAATTCCATGATTTCCACCATCATCCATTATTATCTCCCTGCTGCCTCTATCCTTTAGCCAAAAAGGAGCTCCTTGTCCACTCTTCCCCACATACATCTAGCTGTCCTATAGACTTGCCTTTGCTTGTGTTGTTTTTTCTGCCTCACCTCAGTTTTCAAGGCAACTAGAGTGACAAATATCCAGTAAGACTTATTTACAATTGCAGTACTCCATTTAATAGACGGTAAGTTAAAGTGTTGGCCACACCCTACTAAGATCATCATCTTCTCTTCAAATATGCATTTACTTCACTTGAATACACTTACTTTTTCTCTCAGCCAGTCATCAACAGATATTTACAAAACATCTGTTATGTGCTAGGTATTGTTCTAAGCTTGGAGAACAGACGAAAATAAAAACTAAAACATTTTCTCTCATAAAGGGTCTTAAATCTCTTACTGTTTTACTATGAGAAATGTATCTGGTTTCCCATTAAAACACTTAAAAGTACATTAAATTACACAATTAATCTGAAATTACTCAATTAATGGCCAGAAATTATCTGTAGTTGACATTCTGTTTATAATTTTTTTTTAAGAAACAGTTCTAGTTAACAGTTCTGGTTAAATAGTTAACATTTGCTTCCCATTGTCTGTAGGATAATTGTATAAATTATTTCTAATTTTTAAAAAATGTTCTGATTTTTAAAAAATGAGTTTTAAATATTTTTGGCCAATACCTAACATAAAGTTTTTTTGTTAGTTTTTTAATGACACAGATACAGAAAAGTACACAAATCATAATGATGCAGTTCAGTAAATCACACAATGTTATCACCACCCAGATCTCAAGAGAAAATAGCACCCATATCCCCAGAAATATTCCTTTTATCTTTTATCAGTCAAAACACCCACATTTCTCCCCAAAGTTAACCACGATCCTAATTTCTAATACACTTGCTAAGCTTTACTTAGTTCGAAACTTCAAATAAATGGAATTTTAAAATTGGTGTCCTTTCACGTCTGGCTTCTTTCTTTCACTCAACATGGTGCTTGTGAGATCTGTCCATACTGTAGTGGGTGACTGTATGGTATGACATCATATGAATATACCACCATTGGTTTATCTATTATGGATAAGAAGGGAGTTTCTGTAATTAAACTGACAAGTCCAGTGGCTGCAAGTAACTCACAGGGTAACCTGAACATAAATTCCTAACTGAGCAGGTCATGGTGGGTAGTCATGCCCCATACCTATAACTCTTCTAGTAAAAGATTTAACCAAGCCCTGTCGATTGTTTTTGTGCATCTCAGTTAATTCACCTGTGAAATGCTAGAAGTAATCCTCTTTTCCAGATCTGTGGAAGATGAAACCACACTTAAGGGAGCACATCATCTTGCTAACCAACTTGTTACAGAATCTTCCTCACATTCCACTTTCAATTCCAAAGGAATAAAATAAACTTCAAATTTGTCATTCTCCAGAGCATTTGAGATCTTGTTTCCCAGCATTATCCTGTTTTGCTCATACTCTTATAAAAGTTCTCTACAGGTTCGAATGTTCTTATGTTGACACTATTCTACTCTCAATGAAATGTTCCGCTTCACCCTAATACTGATCATATAGAATTCCTCCTTTGAACTAAATATCTACATGAAGGAAGACCAGTTTTCATTATTTTAATATATTCTGGTTTCCTGATTATGTCAATCAAAGAGATGAGCCTCTTGACTCTGATGTGTCAATTATGCCTCTGTGCTTAGGCTGAATTAATGAAAGTATTGTGTGCGTATCTTTATTTTAACTACTGTCTCGTCATCACCTCATACTGCCCTTCTCAAAAGTATCTTCCCATGTCACAGTAAACAGTTCAGATTGATATATGTTTCCACATGCAAAAAGGTCCAATTTGTGGTTTCCAAACATCATGTATTCTCATATTCCCTTTTAGAGACCTCCTGCTCTCATTGAGTGGCTGATCATTAATCTTACATATGTGCTGTCTTTTCATAATGTTATTGTCCACAGATCAGCTTTTGTTAGATGGCTATTTGCCTGGTCAGCACTCAGCAGAAGACGAAACAGTGTCAACCTCAATCGGCTAATAATCAAACACAGGATGGGCATTAAAAGCCATGCCTACCAAAGTCACAGGAGTGGATCTGTGATATCCATTGACAAATAAGTTAGTTATGATTTCATAGTGTCTTCTTTATAAGGCATCCTGAGGAGAAATCCCTGTCAGAACCTTATTCCAAAATCAGCTGTACTTCTCTTGAGCAATTGTTCTGTTTGTATCCTAAGGAGATAAAAAAATATGTTCAAATATGGTTTTCAGAATATTCAAAGCCAGATTTGTGACCCACGTAGATGACGTTTAAGGATGTATTTTTCATCTTACCCTGCCTATACCCTAATCCCAATTTTATTTTTTGTCTCTTCTTTTGCCCTATTTTTAGTCTCCAATATTGTGTGACATTGTTACCTGAAACAATGTCTGGAACAAGGAATAAGATAGAGTATACAGACACTAAGAGATGAATTGCTTCTATTATTGATTTGGTTACTGAATGCTCTTATGATTAAGAAGCACCACCATTTTTATCAGGATCCAAAAGTGAGAAATGGAGAAGCCATGGTCTATTTGTCAAATATACCATGGTCTTTTGAGTTTAAAGGTGCCATAATTATTTTCTAAATTTATTACAATATTCAAGTTTTAAAATTCCATTTTTTTCTTTTTACAAATGACTTGAATAACTTAGGAGAAAAACTGCTATAAAGCATTTTTCCTAGAAATGTTTTTTCTGCCTGTCTTTCCATATTATTGTTTAATACAGAAAGATCTCAGAGATATTCTTTTTTAAAAAGTAGGAAAAATAAGACTTTATATTTTTATTGCCTTAAATAAACATAAAGTAACTCTAGAGAGATATGTAAGTAATGGCGATTATCTATTTGAGGGTTGTAACTGCCTGAATGGAGAACAGATAAGGGAGAAAGATTTTATTAAATTTCTTTTTAAAGTTATTGGGTTTGACACAGGTTAACATGTTACAAATTCAAAAACTTAAACAAACCAAAAAAATATCATACTTAAAATGTCCTCAAAATGAAAACACCTCTACTCCAATAAAACCAAAACAATTATCATAAAACTATCTATTTTATGTTGCATATTTTTATATAGTAACAATAATGAGTTGAGAAATAAACCAGGTACAATCTAAAAGTAGAGTATATTTATATGCTTATATATACTTTTATCATGATCTTCAAAATGAAGAGAACAAACTCTTGCTGCTCACCATGATGGAGTAAGTGGGACTGGACTGGTCTGCCCACTATAAAAACTAGAAAAGTAGAAAAAAATACATGAAACATTTTTCAAACACTGGACAACAGGAAAAAAGTAGAATATGATTTTCAAGATAAGAAAACTAATGGAGGAAACCCTAGAATCACCACAGCTTTCTGCCCAGAAGCACATTCCAGACCACAGTGTAAGGAGAGAAACCCAAGTATATCATAGCTTCAGACTGAGTTAAGGAAACAGAGATCAGAGTTCAGGAAGGCTGAAGCAGGTGGAATTTGTGGAGCAAAATTCTAGAAAGGAGGAGGCTAGGCAGAGAAATAGCTTCAGAGATTTATATTAGGATCTTGAGTCTGTTGCTGAATTCCAAGCCACAGATGTGTAGGGTGAAAATCCATGAGGCTGGGCAAAAAAAAAATGGAGATTTGTAAACTGACCAATTACCAGAGATCTCAAAGAGCTAGAAGTTTGAGTTCTGGTGAGTCAATGGGAAGAATGAGGCCTTAGTGAATGCAGGGCATCCAGTAGAGACCCAAGAAGTGTATAGTAGTAGGACTAAACTAGTCCTAGATTAACACTACTCTAGACCAGCCCTTTCCAATAAAACTTACTGCAGTTACAAATATGTTTTGCATTT
>NW_011888782.1:15112701-15115550 GCF_000151845.1 Pteropus vampyrus
AGGGAGAAAGATTTTATTAAATTTATTTTTAAAGTTATTGGGTTTGACACAGGTTAACATGTTACAAATTCAAAAACTTAAACAAACCAAAAAAATATCATACTTAAAATGTCCTCAAAATGAAAACACCTCTACTCCAATAAAACCAAAACAATTATCATAAAACTATCTATTTTATGTTGCATATTTTTATATAGCAACAATAATGAGTTGAGAAATAAACCAGGTACAATCTAAAAGTAGAGTATATTTATATGCTTATATATACTTTTATCATGATCTTCAAAATGAAGAGAACAAACTCTTGCTGCTCACCATGATGGAGTAAGTGGGACTGGACTGGTCTGCCCACTATAAAAACTAGAAAAGTAGAAAAAAATACATGAAACATTTTTCAAACACTGGACAACAGGAAAAAAGTAGAATATGATTTTCAAGATAAGAAAACTAATGGAGGAAACCCTAGAATCACCACAGCTTTCTGCCCAGAAGCACATTCCAGACCACAGTGTAAGGAGAGAAACCCAAGTATATCATAGCTTCAGACTGAGTTAAGGAAACAGAGATCAGAGTTCAGGAAGGCTGAAGCAGGTGGAATTTGTGGAGCAAAATTCTAGAAAGGAGGAGGCTAGGCAGAGAAATAGCTTCAGAGATTTATATTAGGGTCTTGAGTCTGTTGCTGAATTCCAAGCCACAGATGTGTAGGGTGAAAATCCATGAGGCTGGGCAAAAAAAAAAAAAAATGGAGATTTGTAAACTGACCAATTACCAGAGATCTCAAAGAGCTAGAAGTTTGAGTTCTGGTGAGTCAATGGGAAGAATGAGGCCTTAGTGAATGCAGGGCATCCAGTAGAGACCCAAGAAGTATATAGTAGTAGGACTAAACTAGTCCTAGATTAACACTACTCTAGACCAGCCCTTTCCAATAAAACTTACTGCAGTTACAAATATGTTTTGCATTTGTATTGTGCCCTACAATAGCCACAAACCACATGTGGCTTTGAGTGCTCAAAATGTGGCTGTTGTGACTGAGGAATTAATTTTTAATTGTATTTAATACTAACTTAAATTTAAATAGCCACAGCTATAGACTCACCACAGCAACATTTTAAAAAATCTTTAAAACAAGCTTCAAAAGGACCAAGCTGATTCTAAAGTAACTTAACTGCCTCTGAGAGTAAAGTCTAATACGCTTTTTAAAAAAGACAATAGAATTCTTTTTCATATGAAATCATGTTTTACCTATGTGACAAATAGCAGACTGTGGAAATGACAGTGTTTGACCTCTAAAGCTGGATCCTAAAGGCATTGGCACCTTAATCTTTCACCTTAGTCTCTTGAAACTTTCTCTCTAAGAGAAGCCAACTGCAATGTTGGGGAAACTCTCAAATACTCCTGTAAAAAAAAAAAAAAACCAAGAAAGTAGTTGAGTCCTCCCACCAAAAAGCCAGCACCAACTTGCTAGTCACATGAATGGATGAGCTATGTTAGAAACAGGCCCTCCAACCCTAGTTACACATCAGCAACACCAAAAGTCATCACAACCTCATGAAAAAGCCTAAACCAGAACCATGCAATCAAATCATTCCTGAATTCCTCGCCCACAGAAACCATTAGAGCATAAGTAATGTATTACTGGTGTTTAAAACCACTGTGTTTCAAGGTAATTAAAAAAGAAAAAGAAAACACAGTATTAGTTAACTAACACAATCTGGAATTATTTTATCCCAATAAGTTCAACGACCTGAATTTAAAAATGCAAATTCTTTAAAAGATACAAATAATTACCACTGATACAAGAAGAAATAAAATATCTGAATAGTCTGATATCTATTAAAGAAATTAAATTTGTAATTAAAATGATCTTACAAAGAAATTCCAGGCTCTGATGACTTAGTTCACCAGTGAATTCTATCAAAGTTTTAAAGGAAAGAAAATATTATACCAATTCTACACAAACTCTTTCAGAAAATAGACGGAAAACACTTCCAAACTCATTTTACAAGGCCAGCATAACTCAGATACCACATTCAGGAAAGATAGTAAAAGAAAAGGAAGCTACGGATAGCCCTCATGAACATAAATTCAAATATTCTTAAGAATATTTTAACAAGTTGAGTCAATTAATAAATAGAATAATACAGCATGACCAAAAGAATTTTTCTCAGAAATGCAATTTTGAATTAACATTCAAAAATTAAGTAATGGAAAATGTTGTGGAATTAGGTTGTGGTGATGATTGCACCACCTAGTGAATATATTAAAAGCCACTGAATTGTAGTCTTCAAAATGACAAACTTTATGGTATGTGAATTATACCTCAATAAAACTACTATAAGTATAGATTAGTATAAATCACCAAATTAACAGAAAAAAATAAAACACATGTGTCTATCTTAAAAGATGAATAGAAGCATTTAATAAAATTAATCTCCCATTCGTGGTAAAAACTCACAGAAAACTACAATTACAACTCAACTTGCTAAAGAAAATCTAAGAAAGGAAGCTACAGATAGCATCATACTTGAAGGTGAAATGCTGACTGCTTTGTCTTTAAGATCAACAAGACAAGGATATCCACTCTCACCATTTCTATTCATTATTGTACTAGAGATCGTAGATAAGGCAAGAAAAATAAATAAAAGGAAGAAGCAAAACTGTCTTTTTTCAAAGATAACATAATGGTCTGCGTTAAAAGCCCTAAAAAAAATCTACTAAAAAAAAAAAAAAGTCTATCCAACTAATAAGTGAGTTTAGCAATTTTGCAAACTACAAGGTAAATTTACAATGAACACCTGGAAACTGAAATTGAAAAATAAAACAAGTCCATTTACAATAGCAGAGACATC
>NW_011888782.1:15115600-15122580 GCF_000151845.1 Pteropus vampyrus
CCTCCCACCAAAAAGCCAGCACCAACTTGCTAGTCACATGAATGGATGAGCTATGTTAGAAACAGGCCCTCCAACCCTAGTTACACATCAGCAACACCAAAAGTCATCACAACCTCATGAAAAAGCCTAAACCAGAACCATGCAATCAAATCATTCCTGAATTCCTCGCCCACAGAAACCATTAGAGCATAAGTAATGTATTACTGGTGTTTAAAACCACTGTGTTTCAAGGTAATTAAAAAAGAAAAAGAAAACACAGTATTAGTTAACTAACACAATCTGGAATTATTTTATCCCAATAAGTTCAACGACCTGAATTTAAAAATGCAAATTCTTTAAAAGATACAAATAATTACCACTGATACAAGAAGAAATAAAATATCTGAATAGTCTGATATCTATTAAAGAAATTAAATTTGTAATTAAAATGATCTTACAAAGAAATTCCAGGCTCTGATGACTTAGTTCACCAGTGAATTCTATCAAAGTTTTAAAGGAAAGAAAATATTATACCAATTCTACACAAACTCTTTCAGAAAATAGACGGAAAACACTTCCAAACTCATTTTACAAGGCCAGCATAACTCAGATACCACATTCAGGAAAGATAGTAAAAGAAAAGGAAGCTACGGATAGCCCTCATGAACATAAATTCAAATATTCTTAAGAATATTTTAACAAGTTGAGTCAATTAATAAATAGAATAATACAGCATGACCAAAAGAATTTTTCTCAGAAATGCAATTTTGAATTAACATTCAAAAATTAAGTAATGGAAAATGTTGTGGAATTAGGTTGTGGTGATGATTGCACCACCTAGTGAATATATTAAAAGCCACTGAATTGTAGTCTTCAAAATGACAAACTTTATGGTATGTGAATTATACCTCAATAAAACTACTATAAGTATAGATTAGTATAAATCACCAAATTAACAGAAAAAAATAAAACACATGTGTCTATCTTAAAAGATGAATAGAAGCATTTAATAAAATTAATCTCCCATTCGTGGTAAAAACTCACAGAAAACTACAATTACAACTCAACTTGCTAAAGAAAATCTAAGAAAGGAAGCTACAGATAGCATCATACTTGAAGGTGAAATGCTGACTGCTTTGTCTTTAAGATCAACAAGACAAGGATATCCACTCTCACCATTTCTATTCATTATTGTACTAGAGATCGTAGATAAGGCAAGAAAAATAAATAAAAGGAAGAAGCAAAACTGTCTTTTTTCAAAGATAACATAATGGTCTGCATTAAAAGCCCTAAAAAAAATCTACTAAAAAAAAAAAAAAGTCTATCCAACTAATAAGTGAGTTTAGCAATTTTGCAAACTACAAGGTAAATTTACAATGAACACCTGGAAACTGAAATTGAAAAATAAAACAAGTCCATTTACAATAGCAGAGACATCTACTTTTAGCCCAGATGAAATAATAGGAACCAGACTTACCTGATTCCTGAAACACTAATAAAATGGACAAAATATATGAAATGAAAGTTTTGAAGATACTAGACATCACATAAAGAGGGACAGTGATTCCTGAGTGAAGGAAAACAAATGAGCTGAGCCCTACAATCACTTCCTCGTACTGCCATGAGAGAATTTCCAGGCTATGGCAAAAGGAGAGAGAAGCCAGGCAAAAGCTGGTGGACTCCCTGAGTGGAGGAAATGGTGTTAGGAACCTAGGAAAACCAAGGCAGACAGAATTCGCAAGACAACATACTGGAGAAAAAAATAGATGTACACAGAGAGAACATGGGGTTTCTGCAGAGGGTCTTGCTTGAATATAAGGTCAAAAGCCCGTCAGTGCATGCATGTGAAAATACGACCGGAACTCAGGAAAGAACCACAGAAAAATTAGAGGTGATAGCCCCCAGCACTCATAAAAATCTGGAAATTGTGCCAGTTCCCATCTGCCAAAGTAGAAAACCCCACAATTCCCAGGGCAGTAGGTAGGTGCCCAATGTCTTGCTCTGGTAGTACCTCAGTCATCTCGCCCAACAAAATTTGAAAGGAAAACTCTAAAAGATCAAACTGTTTGCAAGTAACTTAATGTACCCTAGTACAAAGCTTAAGAATATTTATAGGAACACATAAATATTCAGTTCTAACAAGGTAAATTTTATAGCATCTGAAAGTCAATAAGAAATTCTCAGGCCTAATGTAATGGAGTACTATGAAGCTGAAAAAAAAATTCAAAGATAAGGAAGATCTCTTTGAACTAATATGGAATGATTCTAGGACATACTTGTAAGGGAAAAAATACAAAGCCCACAAAAATTATCTACAGCATATTTCACTTAACAAAAGAAAGGAATATTGGATAATATGCCAGTGTCTGCTTATTTGCCTAATGATGATTCTCTATTTCTTTCATTCCTGAAGAAGGAAGTCAGGAAAGGTGAATTAGAAACTGAAGAGATTGGTTGGCTACAGGGGTCTGTGGGAAAGGGGTGAGAATAGGAGATAAGGAGTTAGGGTAGCAGGGATGAAAAAGGAGCACTTCCTTTTAATATAACTGACTTTTAGAACCACAGCAATATTTTACGTATCCTTCACATACCCCAAAATTAAACGAGTAATTTAAAGCAACCACTAAAGCAACCAGGACATGGAGGTGACTCCAAATGGAATATAAACACTAGAAATGAACCTAACTGCATTACAAATGAGTAACATAAGCACACTGAAGTATAAAGGGAAGACAAGAACTACCCAAAGTCACTTTGGAAAACAGTACCTCAACTGGATACTGCAAGGCTAAAAACAAAAATAACTACGTAAAAACTGTAATCTAGTTACTAAGAGATTTGTTTTTGATTCTCATCAAGGTTTATGTTTATATTAGACTTGAACAAAAAAAGCGAATAGATTGTAGATAATGAGAGCTATGGTTTCTTGGCGTCAGAGAAAGAATATACAAATAAGGAAAAAGGAAAGCCTAAAATCAATGCATGCTAATGGATTTGAATCAGAGATAGCAGTATTAACTCATGGTTTTTAATGTCTGTCCATATAAATACAAAAATATAGATATGTGTACATGCATGGATTAGTATACATACATAAAATAACTAGCTCTACCTGTTTCGAGGGTCAGAGCAATGACACCCTAATAATAATGAGGCTACGTTACATCAGTTACTGGTCTCTAAACACTCTATGCAAATAAAAGGAACCAGAGCTTCTCGGAGAAGGAATTCATTCCAGGGATGGAACACCGTAACATAAAGTGAGACAGGAACATCACGTGGTGCCAGAAAGTGAAATGCTCAAAAAGTTTGGGGGGTGGAAGCGGGGAGGTGGTCTTGATAAAAGAATACAAGAGCCCACCCGAAGGAGCTCTTCTTGGCCAAAACTGGAAAAACATGAACAACAAAATTTTAGCAACAAAATTGGATGTTAAGCCATAAATAAACATCCACTAGTCCATAATGATATAGATAAACAATGGAATAAATAAATAAACATGAGAGAAGAGATAGTTCTTCCTCCCAGTAGTATTCAAATTCATAAATGTGGAAGGAAAGAATCATCATTAGCGAAACACCATAAAATAAATGATGCAGACATGATCTTGGAAATATTAGCTGCTACTAGCCCTAGTATAATTTGCATACAATAAAATGCCCCATTTTATATATACAGTTCAATGACTTTTGGCAAATTTATATACATTTATGTAACCATCACAAAAATGCTTTGGAATATTTCTATCATGTGAAAAATTCCCTGCACACTCCTTTGCAATTAATCTCTCCCATCCCCGCCAAGACAACCACTGTCACTATAAATTAGTTTTGCTTTTCCTAGAATTTTATAACATATTACTCTAGAAGCTTTCTAACCTAAACTGTAAAGTCAGTCAACAAACACCAGAGAAATAATACCAAAGTTTTTCTGCTTTTTATAGTTCTATCAAAACGTAACATAATATCCAGATGTCAAGCTGGGCTTCATTTGGAACTAGAGTCTCCCCGAATTAGTCAGGGTCCAGGGAGAAAAACATTAGATGGAATTTAATATTGGGAATGTTAGCCGCTACGAGCCCTAAGCTGGAAGGACAATAGGAGGAGGCAGTTATAGCAGAGCTGGACTGAAACTCCATCCACGGTTGGAGTTGTCTGGAGATGCTACTGAAGCACAGAGCAGAAAGATTCCCTGGCTGCTTCTCCCTCTCCCGCCCTTCAATCTCTCCAGTTCCTCCTGTTGACCCAATATAGCAGGAAGCAGGTGGCAAAGGAGCCTGGGAACTGCAGTGTGGCAGGACCATCCCCTGCAGTGCCGGGTAAAGGAGAGGAAGGCCAGGAAATGGATCTGAGGCCAAACAGGCAATTGACCCGTTCCCAGCATGAGATGCTTCTTTACTTTCCATTGTGGAAAACTGAGAGGAAAAGTGCTGGTGTGGAAGGTTTAAAGTTCTAAATATTTTATCGTGACCTTCTTGAGGAAGATAAAGGAGGACAAATCATTTCGTTTCAAAACACCTCCCAGGGGTGTTTTGTAAAATAATGAAAATACGCCTAGAACTTATCACAGAACTAGTGCCAGATGAACACTGAATAATTTCTGTGCTTCAAATCTTACCTTGGAGGGTCATTCCATTTTGTGAAGAAAATGAAGAAAATTGCGAGTGAAAAGAGAACAAATATTTTAACATCTGAGCATTCTTCTTTATAAAATTAAATAAAGCAAAGAGACTGATAGAACCACAGCCAAGGTGTTTGTCATTTTGAAATGCTAAAGTATCACTGAGCAAATAATAAACCAGAAAAAGCAAACATTCATTTTCCTGCCATTTCAGGGTGTGATCCTAATTCCTTCAATTCAGCATATTTATGATCTGCCTTGCCCTCTTTCCTGCATTCTCCCAATTCTTCCGTCCTTGCAGGATGCTGTCCTTTCACACGTGTTCTTCTCCCTTAATAAAGTAATAGCTGACACAGTCTGCCCTCTCTGCAGAGTAATTACGTTAGCCTGTTATTGATTTTGTTGCTAAGGCTGAGAATCTGCTAAGGCTCCACTGTGGGAGTGATAGGAAGCAGGCGAGGGAAACGCATGTTCTTATAATTTTCCCATAAACCAGATGTTTTCTTTAACTCTTACATCTTTAAAATATTTTCTCTTGTGGGGGAAAAAAAAAGAAAAGGATTAGAACAAGTTTAGGATGCCAGTTCTTATTTTCTCAGCATACCACAAGTACACACCCAAATAACTGAGTGTGGAGAATTCGTGCTTGTGGGCACCTGTGTATCTGCTACGCATTTGATAAGCTATATATAATTCAAGTAAAACCTGATTCTTAAGTAGATTACATTCTTCCCATTTTCCAGTGATTCCATTTCGATGACCATGCTGTATTAAGGCACCACCCCAACCTAAGCAGGGTCAAACAACAACAGTTTTATTATCTCACAGATTTTTCAGGTCAAAGATTTAGGTAAGACTCAGCCAGGGCTGTCATCCGAGTTCAGCTGGGATTGTCACCCAGAATATCGCCTCTCTAAGTATGGCAGTTTCAGGGTAGTTGGACTTTCATAGCAATTGGTTTCTTCCAGAATGAATGTCCCAAGAGAACCAGGAGCATGCTGAGCTTTTATGACCTCGCTTCAGAAGTCCTGTGACCTCATTTCCACCATACTCTATTCAAACAGGGGCAATTTTGCCCCACATAGAATGTTTGGCAACGTCTGAATACACTTTTGGTTTGCACAACTGGGGACAGCGTTATACAGGCATCTAGTGGCTTGAGACCAGGGATGCTGCTAAATATTCAATTCACAGAACAGCCCTCACCCCCCTCACGGCAAAGAATTAATGACCCAAACATCAGCGTCACTGAAGTTAAAGATCCCTGCTCCATTGATTGTGGCACCCACAGCCTGAAGATTTAAGGAGAAGTAACATGGACCCTAATTCTTAATGAGAGGAGAGTAAAAAAAAATTCATGGAGAATTTTAAAAAGTACCATGAAGTCATGAATTTACTTTTTTTTCTAATTCCAAGAACAAGTCTTCTAGTAATCCAATCCATAGGAGGTGAATTATAAAATTGAGAGAGAAGAAAGCTGTAAGGGTTTCAAAACCATGCAAATGTAAATGTAAATATAAATTCCTAGAGCAAGTCACACAGCTGAACAGGAAAGCCTGGGCTCATATATTGGTGTTATAATTTGATGTCCCCAAGCCATTATTTGCTCTTGATACTCAACGTTTCTACTTCTTTTCACTCACTCCAATGTTAATTTTAGATGAATGTTATTTTTAGATGTTAGTGTGATTATATTTAAATATCATTTTCAAACTGACCTGCCCGAAGTCTCGGGTACATTTTTAAGCCCCAGAGCTCCAGGATAGGAAAATAAACAGCATTGTGGATGACAAGGCGGATGCTCTGTGCCCACAGGAGCGGTCTCTCTGACTTCAGCAAGCCCAGGGAGCTGTGGAAAGTTTTCTCCCTCAGTCTCTTCACACTGAGGAATGGCCGGCTCGGCAAGGCTAGAGCCTGTCTCAAGACTGTTCCTTAAAACGGGTAACATGTGTAGAGATGGCAGTTGGGGACAATGATGTCATGGAACAAGCTGACTGGTTTTATATAATGGGAAAAAGAATTTTACAAAAGCTAATGGCACCAAAAACTTTTCTTCTTAATTGTTTTTCTTTTACTCTTTTCTAAAAATGGGTTCTTATATTCCTGTATTTGTTCTAACAGCCTTTCCTACTGTCTTCGATAAAACACCTGATTTCTTATCTCATTTTCTTCAGTTAGTAAAAGAGGGAAATAATCTGGTTTCATTTCTGAAGGAGCTTTTATATTTTAGGTTCTGTACTGAATATAAACAGTGTAATAGTGAACGGCAGACCCCAAACTAGTTGATAGAACTCCTGAGGTCACCTGCCCCCACGTAGGAGATAAGCCGAACTGATATTTACATTGCATATATATTATATATGTGTGTGTATATATATATATA
>NW_011888782.1:15123285-15126084 GCF_000151845.1 Pteropus vampyrus
AAAAATCTACTGAATCACACATTTGTTAGTAATGTAAACAATGGCAAGTTCGCTGTCTTCACTTTTCAAACACTGCCTTATTGAACTGGGCTTTATTTTCCCGCACAGCTCAATCACTTCCATACAGAAAAATGATACTCTAGCTTTTTGCCTTACTTAATAAAATGCTCCAAGGTGGCTCGTTTCTAATTTCAGTTATAGAGAGACAGCCCTCCAAATTGCGGGCCAGCAATGCTCCATGGATCATTATAAAAGAAGGAACATTTAAAATGAAAGAAAAGATAGTTGGACTCTAAAAATAATAATCAGGGCTTTCAAAACAGACCACTCATTTTCTTTCATCAGCCCAACGAGTAGAGCAAGAATCAGTAACCACCCAAACAGAAACATCCTCCTTCTGTGATAACAATGAAGCTCTAGATTTTTCACCAATTATTTGGGCCACATGGTTTAGCCCAGTGCTGTTCTTTCCACGCCAGGCCACACATCTTCACAGATCACAGCTTTTGATCTGAGTGTGAGCTCCAACCCATTCCTCACGTCTTATTCTCACCCTAATTTTTATTTTTATCCTCCTGACTTCTGATCTCATTTTTTGTTCCTATTTTGTCCTTACCTCAAGCTTTCAACTTGATATACTATGTTATCATAGCTACAGATCCGGCTTAATCACTATCAAATTTGTAGTTCTCAGCTCCAAATCACGTGGCCTTGGGCTACTTAGAGTACTCATTACCTGACTCCCAGAACTGCTGTTTCTAAGTCTGCCCCCACCAAGGGTAGAGCCTTAATATGTGTCATGCAGACCCTGAAAGTCTGCATTTCAGGGTCTAGAAACAGTATAATACACTGGTTAAGACTGAAATCTACAGTCAAATATACTGGGATTTTAAATATCAGCTCCATGAATTACTAGTTATATGAGATTTATAAATTTAGTTATAATTATTTATATTTAATTTCTTCATAAAATGTTGATGTTGATAGTATTTACCTCTTGAGTTTGTAAGAACTAAATAAGATAAAGTTAGAAGATGATTAGTCTATAAGTAAATAGATATCATTATTAATTTCATCATTAATGATATTGGTAGTACTATATAAACAATAATGAATTATGATAAAATGCTTTTAAGATTATCTTACATTTTTTATAATTATAACTTTTACAGGGTGCACATTCAGTAGACACAAGCAGATTGATTTGATATGTTCACAGAGAATTAGTGAGATCATTTCAAACTGGGAAAATAATCTTCAGTGCTGACACAAATTGTGGTCATTAAGATTTTATCTGAAATATAAAGAATACCATTATTTAACAGCTGTTTTTGTTGTAGGAGTTTCACAAATATTTAATTGAAACTACAAATGAGGAAATTATCATTTAATAAAAAATTCAAACTCAATTGTCTTCCCTTCACAACCACACACCTTCCCCTAAACCATCGAGCCTCATATTTCAATTTGTATCAAAATAACCTAAGATTCTCAGAAACTACCTCCAGATATATAGGTGTGTCACAAGCCAGGAATCTGAATTTTTAACAAACACCCTGTATCATTCTTATCATGGTTCTGCCCGGACATCAAACTTGAGGATAATTGTTCTGAATACAAAAGGCTAGAAAATAAATATTAAAATTATGTTTATTTGCTTTTAATTGAGCTAGAAATTGACATAAAGCATTATATTAGTTTCAGGTGTACAACATAATGATTTGATATTTGTGTATATTGTGAAATGATCACCACAGTAAGTCTAGTTAATATCCATCACTGCACATAGTTACAATCTTTTTTCTTGCGGTGAGAACTTTTAGGATGTACGCTCTTAACAACTTTCAAATACATACTGCAGTTTTATTAACTAAAACCACCATGCTGTACATTACATCTCATGATTTATTTATTTTATAACTAGAAGTTTATACCTTTTGACTACTTTTGTGCATTCCACGCCCCCCCCCATGCCTTGCCTGTGACAACTACCAATCTGTTCTCTGTATGAATGAGTTAGGTTTTTTAAAAATATTATGTTCGATTTTCATATTTTGCAATTGAATTCTCTTATTAATTTTTGAAATCTTCTATTTACTGTTGTCTGTGTAGATAAGCTAAAGGGGTATTTTATTGCTTCTCTGACTTCTTTAGTTTAAAAAAAAAAACCCTTTAACTCAAATAAGGTATTGCTATGACCTCCTTGAACTTGTTTCATACCTAAGTCATGGGTCAGAATGTCAGTCCCTGTCATAAACAAGGCTCACATCATTCCCAATAAGTGTCATTTCTTGCTGTTCTCTTATGTCCCAATTGCTTATTTCAAATCCCATCCTCAAAATCAGGTTATTATTCATAACCTGGCACAATATCCATGCAGTTGGCTTTCTATGTAAGGATCTGGAAAAAAAAAATGTGTCTCCACAAATTCAGAGAAAAGTATTCTGCTGGGGCAACATATAGGTCCCAAGGAGTAAAAATGAGCAAGAGGTTACTGTGTCCACAGCCCATATTTCAATAACTTAAAATTAATTTGTTAGACACTTTATCTGCGATGCTAAATTCCCTGGAAGTCAGATATACAGCTAATAAATGGATCAGATTAGTGATGTAAGAGACCTTTTGGAGCTTTATTACACAGTAGAAATGAAGCAGAGATGAATTTAGGAAGGAATTAATTATATTTTTCTTTTTTGTTGTGTCAGTCAAAAGATGCTTTAAAATAAAAAAGAAGTAGATATCACAAATGGGAAAATGTATTAAGATTATCTTATCCTGGGTCTCCTAGGGCAATCAAGT
>NW_011888782.1:15127950-15156078 GCF_000151845.1 Pteropus vampyrus
TTTTTTTTTTTTTTTTGTCTAATGGGGAAACATCTACTGGGCAGGATGAGTGAAGACAAAAGTCAGTGGTAGAAATGTGTTTATGCCAATAGTTTCAGCCAGTTGTAAGTTTTTCAGTGTTTACATTTAAAAACAAAAGGTCAGAAATCTGAATTGCTAATTTTTAAATGTTGTCAACAAATTTTAATAATGAAAAACTTTGTATAAGCCAAGCAAACCATACCTATGGGCAGAATTCAGCTCACATATTGCTAGTTTAAATCACAAATGTGATTTTAATCACTACTCACAAATGCCCTGTGAGGTGAGCATTGTACAGAGAAGGAAACTGAGGCTCACAGAGGTGAAGTGTGTTGGTCAAGTTCATACAGCTAATAAGGGGCTAAGCCAGAGTAAAATTCAAGTCTAATTATCTAGATTACTAGTCTTTTCCCCAATGAGTAAAGCCTCATTTCCTAGCACTGATACTGAGAGTTCCAGTCAAATTACGTTTTTACTTACAGATGAGGGAGTAGAGTTAGAAGAAATATCTGCATTATCTGCTAAGAAACTTATTTTTGGAAATTACTTGGAAATCCTGTACTACAAATAGAACTATTATCCAGTATTGGATTCCTCATGATTATTTTGGCAAAAATATTCATTATAAAGACACAACAAATAAGCCAATCACCTTATCTTAGATAATTCAATGACCATAAAGGGACTTAGTTTAAAATTATGTGTGGCTAACAAGTGACAAATGTCATGTAGTGGAAAGAATATGTGGAGAGTTTGGGTCAGGCTGTTTTGGTTTGGATTGTACCAAGCTTTCCAAATGCTTATCAGCACTGTAGTTTTTCAGATAGAAGTCTTAAAATGATTTCAACCATACCATCCAGGTTTACACCCATTTTATCTGAAAACATTCCTTCTCTGACAAAGTAAAAAAATATGAAAAAAATTATTTGGAAAACAAAAAGGATAGAATTGCTAGGATATGCTTCTTACTTTATGTCCCAAACAGACATTAAATGCATCTCGTCTTTGAAGAAAAGTGAAACTATTTGTAAATATAATAAAATGAAGTTGATAAATTACATGTGAGGAGAAAAGATGGTCTACTTATTTAAGATTATTTTTCAAGTTTTTATTTCCTTTCATATGGAAGGGAATAAGCCACACCTGGAGTTTTCCGGCCCTTTTGCATTGCAATGACAAAATGAGATGTTTGTTTGCTTCACACATTAGTGTGGCTTTAGCTATTTAGTTGCAACTTTGCATTTGTTAGGTTATTCAGTTAATATGTATGGAAAAGTGGAATACATGTTAATACCGTTCTCCATATGTTCAGTATTCAGCAAGTCACATGTGACCACTGAATTGCAAGTTCATTTTTTAAACCATGCTAACCACCAAAATATTGCTTTTCCCCTCCTTTTGGTTTTACTTCTAAGTGTTTTTAACTCTTCATAGTATTTTCATAAAGACCTTGCCACTTATACTTTCTTTCTTCCCTGGACAAAGAGTCAGGCCTCGACACTAGACCAAGAATGTTAATTATGTCCCTCGCACATTGTTAATTACATAAATTTGCTTAGACTTATAAAATATGAACTATGAGCATGGCTTCACCCTTTATGCTAGACATTCTACAGTTTGATGGGCAGAAAGTATTAGGCACTTAATCCTAATAAATAAAAATAGAAGACTTAGACCCTGAAAGGAGTTGGTTAGTGCTACTTGGTTAGTGTTTCCCTAGAGAAATCAGTCAATATATTCACCAATTCCAAGTTCATTGCTATATTGGAAGCTAAAGGAAAAAAGAAAAAAATGTATGTTTATATATTTTAAAATATATAACAATATATTATTAAATATAATAATTACAATTTAATAATTTATCATATGTAATATGTTTACATATGTACATATTTATGTGATAGTGTATCTTCAGGTGACTTATAATCTATAAATAAACTTGATAAAATAAAAAGAGTATAAAACTATTTTAAATGTATGTGTATCTTTCCTAGATTTTTATTTAAACTAGTCCATGATAATATTAACATGCTCTTACACAGCTCTGGAAACTAAATAAATATAAGGCACATATGTAAGTAAAATATAAATGGACACCTTGTGGTGGGAGGGAGCACTGGATGCTGTGCTATTCAGTCTTAATGCATTTCAAATCAGACCCTCCTGTCGTGGTAGGAGTTGCTTTCCTGTCTCAGTAGCACATGCCATGAGGAAACAGCTGCAAACATTAATCATTAAAACATCTACACACCAACCACATGTCAGAGTCTCAAGATAAATTAAATTAATGCCTCTGGATTCTACTATCCTTGGCTTTTCTTCCAAATGCAATGCTCTCTTCCAATATTCTATCTTTATTGACCCTTTGGGCAATTGCTGATTCTAATCTTTTGCTCACATCTCTATTAGCATTTCTTCCTTCTGTTGATTAAAATTTCCTTGATATATTCTGGGTACTGACTGCCATTTTTTGCAAATATCATCTCCCAGTATGTCATCTGTCCATCAGCTTTGTTTCTTGTGTCCCTCATTGAACATAACTTTTAATTCTGACATACTCTAGTTGACTAATTTTTCCTTTATGATTTGTGAAAGGGGGAGCAGTGTTTATTTATAAAATTCTTCCCTCCATACCATCGCAAAAGCCTCGGTGCCCCTGTCCTTCGTACATATTTATCAAACTAGCTAGAGCAATTCTTCTATATGAATTTTAAAATAAGCTTATCATTTCCTTCAAAAAATCTTGCTGGAATTTTATTGAATTTCTAGACCAATTGTGGGAAAATTGACGTCTTTATAGTGTTAGGTCATTGCAGATATAAACAATGAGTAGCTCTCCATTTATTCAAATTCTTCATTAATGTCTTACAATTGACCTAACACATTTCTTCCCATGGTTCTTTTGTTATCTTTGTTAAGTTAGTTCATAAATATTGTAGCTCTTTAGTTAGTATTGAGAATAGGATCTTATCTTTTGTTTATAATTTCTTATTGATGATTACTATGAAAGAAACACTATTAGTTTTTGACTTTTTCTATGTCTTCTGCAACCTTGCTAGCTCTATTATTAATTATAATAATTTCTTGATTGTGTAGTGTCCTATGTAGATGATGAAGTCATATGCAAATAATATATTTTTGTCTTTTCCTTCTTATACTTTTGTAACATTTAGTACTTCAATCAGAGTCTCCACAATCATGTTGTATAGTAATGAAGATAAAAGTGTCTTTTTCTGGATTCTGAAAGAAAATACTTCTAAAGTTTCTCAATTATGTTTGATGTTTAAGTTTTAGGTGGCTAGCTTTTAGAAATGAATGATACTTCTTTCTTTGATCATCATTTTCTGAAAGTTTCATGTAAATAGATATTGAAGTATGATGTTGTTTATATAGCAGATGAGACAGTCATGTGATTGTTTTTCTTCAATTCCTAATGTGCTCATCAGAGCCAGGACTAAGGCAAGGCAAGTGAGGTGCTTAGGGCACAAAATGTAAGGAGGCACTCAGCCCTGAGAGGGAACATCTCCTGAAATACTCTACCCTAGGCACCTCCCTCTCCTCATCCTACTCCCCAACCCTGGAGGTGATTAACATAGATCTTCTCATGTTAAACTTTCTTTCGATGCCTTAAATAAGCTATAAATGATCATAATGTATTTTTAATACTCCACTTGATTTAGTTATTTAATATTTTCTTTAAAAAGTTTGCATCTATTATCATAAGTTAAGTCAGCTGATAATTTTTTTCTTTTACAGTCCTCATCCAGTTTTGGAATTCTACATTCTTAACGTAAAAGGATAATTTCCCTGTCATTTTTATCTTTTGGGAAAATCTGTATGTGACAGCTATCTGCTCCTCTAAACTTTCCTAGCTGTGGAACATATTATGGGAGTGAGTTGGAAAAAATCATTTTATTTTATAGCTTCGAATTTCCTCATCTGCAAAATGAAGATAATAGAATCTCTCTGGTAGATTCATGGAGAGAACAAGAAGTGGATTTTAAAAAGCTCACGGCACTGAGCCTGACCTAAAGTAGGTGTTTAAGTGACAGTAGATGGGCACCTACTTGAGCTTCATTGCGTTTGTGGACCTTGTTTCCCCACTCCTACTTCTCTAGGTTTACTTTGTGTTATATGACTTCATACCCCAAACAGACCTGCCTCTCTTCTGGGATTCGTTTGGGGTACAAAGATATAACAAGAACCTTAGATAAGTTTGGAGATTTCAGTACAGAGGAACCTACATTCCCTTTCTCAGGTAAACCCCAGGAGAACGGCAAGATGTCCAAATAGAAATGACTGTGAGGTATGTTTAGGGGGACAGTATTTAAACAGCCTCACTGGTACATTGCTCCACTGCCCCAGTGTCACATTGTCCCGTAAGAGCAGTAGAACTGTGCCTGCATCCAAACAAGCATGAGAATGATAAATAGAGGGCCACAGGTGGTCAAACCAAGTTTCCCACTGATAGTGTGGCTCAGATTTGGAGAACAATTCTAAATCTCAAGAGAGGCTGGAGAGTTAAGTGGGAGAGAGCTGGACCCAAAGGACCCTGGCGGTTGAATTGGAGTCTGGTTATTGGGCCAACTGAGAGAGGACCCACCTGGATCAGCACTTAAAGACAGGCAGAGATGAGGACATATCAATGTGTGCCTGCAAAGATAGCTGATGGTCCAGGATGCATGCATCCCTTGGGGCTTTGATGTTATTATAGAAGACCAGCAGCGCTTAGACACCGCTCCAAGAAAAGGACAAGAGAGAGGAAGTGACCAAAATAAATTTCTACCATTCTGAGGAAAGGGCATGAGAAAGAAATCCATAAATGACTGAACTAAAGTTTTCACCAACTGGCCAGATGGAGAGTTTATAGTGAATATTCTGTATGGAAAACTGAAATTAGGTTTCCTGCACACCTGAGTTTGTGAAATGAAGTTTCTACCCACTACACACATATATCTCCCAATTAAAAAACAAAAACAAAAAATACTTGTCAATGATGTGGCAGTTTGGTCCATTGGAACATACTTACTAGCTGTTATGACCTCTGGCAAATTATTTAAACTCTCTTTGCCTCAGTCTCCATACCTGTAGATGGAAGTGTGAGCTTTATTTTAGCTTATTTAATAACGATATGAAGTAATGTATGTTTCACAGTATCTAGCATCTAATTAGTACTCAGTGGTTATCACTTAGTTTCCTTAAAAGAAAACATGAGAAAAAATAGCTACAGAAATTGAAAAGAAAACAAAGAACTGGAGGAAGGTGTTTGTCAGAAGGTTATTAACACTGTTAGGCTGATTGTGAGACTGAGTGTACAGTTCTCAGATGGGGAAAATTTACAGTTTGACGCTTACTACAATCAGCAAGTCCAGGTCCATTGATTAGCCATGTCTCCAGGTTCTTGCAAATGTCTTCATCTGCAGTATATTAGGCATCAGCTGTGTTAGACCTTGCTATCTCCTCCAAAGGGTAACCACAATAGGTATTGTTCACCTAAATGGACAAGGAAACCTTTCAGATCTATCCCGGTGACAATAATTATTTCCTTTAACTTGCCATTACAAATTAAGTCACATGAAAATGAGAATTGGTTCTGTGTGCTCTCACTCTTTTAGTACTTCTGAGATTCTGAACAGAAAAATTATGGAAAGTTGGCCTGACTTCATTTTTTCCTACATGTCATATGGCATTCTTGATTCAGTAATGTGCTTGTAATTAAATACCATTTAAATTTTCCCTCAACTGTATTCAGCATTTTGCCATTAGAGTTTTAAGTCATATATGGTATTCCAATGTCAAGAATTCCCTCTGGAAATGTGGTGGAAAAACTATTTGCTTTTACCTGCCTAACTCCTTATGGGAATTTGTGAGTGGTAGCATAAAAGATTGGGCTAGAATTGCTTAGCAGTGGAGCCTTGGGCAATGGTTTTGCCTTTCTTATCTATTAAAAAAAAAAAAGTGTAAAGCAAAGTCACCTCCAGTTACATGGAACATATATGATACACATTCTGGAATAGACTCAATTTTAACATTCTATTCCTTTGTTCTCATAAGCAGATTCATTGTAGACCAAGAGTTCAAAAAAGAATCTCAATTTACTTTAAAGGTTATGGCTGACCAAAATTTTTACGATTCTGTTAGAGACCAGCAAATGAAGTACCTTGGGAATAAGAAACAGAGAAGTATTTGGGTATAAGGGAGGTTAGAAGACAAAACATTTCAGAAGGAAAGAAATGACCTCTGAAAAAGAAATTGGAAATGTCCCAAAGGCAACTTCGATTTCCTCACTATTTACTTAGACTTCCTTTGGCTGCTTTGCAGTAGACATGAAGAGATAAATGCATATTGACTTCAAGATCAGGGCAATGGGATCCTTTATGTTTAGTTATTTCCTTGTAAGTTAAAAACTAAATGCTTTGGTAAATGCTTTAAAAACAAATGGGGGTATTTCATACTCTCAGAATCAATGATATATTTGAGCTACGGGTGGCAAAGAATGGCCACTACTCATTCATTCATTTGAAGAGTGTCTATAAGCAACTACTGTGCATCAGGTGCTGTGCTCATCAGTGGGCAACAGAGATAAGTAAAGTTCAGTCTCTGTTCTTAAAGACCTTGGAATCTAGAGGAAGAAATCAAAGTGTAAGTAAGTGCAATAGAAATATAAACAAGAATCAAAGGTAGCTCATGAGAAATGAGTAACACTTGGAGGGAAATAGTAAAGAAGCAATTCCTGGATAAAGGAATATGGAGCTAAAATCAAAAGATGAATAACAGTTCCTCTGGAGATATTCAACAGTATTTTGACAGAAATTGCAGTTGTGAATACATTTCTAATATGGTGAAGAAGCTATGTTTAGAATACTGTAAGAGGCTTGATATTTTTAGAGCATGATGTGTAAGGTGGGAATGGTATAGTGGGAAGCCAGAAGAAACCTAAGCTAGAGTATATCATAAGTGGGTAGAAATTGACTGGTAGGAATCTCTTACAGTATTTGAACTAGACCTAAATGCCCATGAGGGGTCATGAAACATTTGAGGTAGAAAAACATGACTGGGTTTTTGCCAGCAGAGTTGTGAGTAGATTAGAAGGCAGCGATGAGTGAATGAAAGATACAAGGAGATGTTTTTGAGTATATAGAAATGGCAAAGGTGAGAAATAGAGTCTTATCTAAGAGAGTAGTAATGAAAAAGAAAACAGCAGCCTAATTTAAGACATAGTCAAGAAACAGTAGAATCTGGTGATGCCTGGTGTGAGGGGTAAGCATGACTTCCATTCTCTGACCCATTAAGTTAGTGGATTTGGTGTCATCACTTGAGAAAAAAAATAATAAGCAGAGAATGTTGAATTCGAGAGGCCAGTAGACATCCAGATACCTGGAGATAATTGAGAGAATAGCTCTAAAGAGCTTAAGAGAGGCAATTGGTGTCAAGCTGTGGACAGCACCAAATTTTATATTTTCTTGATACCTGCCATATAATAGTCAGCAAACTAGACTCAATGGACAAGATGAGAAATGTCCCTAGCCCCACAGGTATTTGAGTCTAGGGAATTTTCAAAGAAGGCAAATGAAGTAAAGGATACTCAGTGCCCTTTGAAGAAATGCAAGGTGTGATAAGAACATAGAGAGGGTTTGTAACAAAGACTTGGTCTTGAGGAGGCATGAGGGGAGGAGAGGGGGACAGACAGCCTACAAAAATAATGAAATGAAGATGAGACTTGAAGTGTTATTAAAAATTAAAGAGTTAGTAGAAAAGATGAAGAAGATAATTTTCCAAACAGTGGAAGCAGCATGTGCAGTGACCAGGAAGCAAGACAACATGGCACTCCTGAGGAATTATGAGACGTTCCATTGGATGGAATGTCAAGTCTGAGAGGACAATGGCAAGAGCTGAAGCTGGGAAAGTTAGCTCAGGCATGATCGTGGAAAGTCTGTTTTATAGAGTTTAAACTTTCTCCAGTACGCAAGAGAAAGCCACTTAATGACTTTTGATTTTTAGTAGGGTAGTGATACAATCAGATTTGTATTTTAAAATCTCACTCCAGCTACTGTGTGGAGAATAAGATGTTAATTACAACAGTGAATCTGGATGTGGTTACTCAGGGCAAAGACCACAGTTCGATTCAACCTGCTAATGTGCTCTGGCCTGCAGAATGCTTTTTTAAATTATTATTTAATTCTGAATTCTTTGTAAGCATTTACAAATTGGAAACTCTCCCATAATATCAGAGTTGTAGGCTTCTTTTGAAAATAAGAAGACTTGGCAATGCTGGGACCATATTCCTGAGCTGTTGACAATTGATGAGAGCTTGGGCTGTCAAAAAAGTGATTTCATTTTTTTATTTTTTGGACAAAGTGAGAGCTTTCCTGAAAGCCAGAGTCTAAAGGAGGCATTTAGTTTGATTTTATTACTAGGAGAGAACATATAGACTAAGAATGATGAGACATTGTGTGTACCTATCTAAACCAGACTCATGTGCAAATCCCGTGCCCATTCCCTACTCATGGACCTTGTTCCAAGCAACTCTCCCTTTCTCACCAGACTTTCCCCCTCTATTGGACCATTGCCACTGGCATAGAAATCTGTTGTTATTTCTTTCATCCTAAAAATAACTTGATTTGATCCACTTTCTTAGAGTGAGAGAGATTGCTCCAAACTCAGCTTCCCTTAACATTATCAGGAGTTAGCAACTGGCCTTCCTAGCAAGTTTTGTAAACACCTACGACCCAGGCTCAGACTATTGGTGCCCAAGGGATCTGTTTATCCTCATTGACAAGGGATAGCAACAGAAACTGCTCCCCAGCCCAAGCATATCCCTTCACAGACAACCTAGGAACAGGGACCCTGTACACTTAATGGCCTTCAGTCACTAATGTCACTCGAGCTCTTTGCATACCACCCTTGACTCTTTTTCCTTCTCTTATCTCATATTCTTCTGACTCTTCCTTCACAGCCATAGCTGACTACTTCTCATCACCTCCACTGCTACCTTGGTCCCAGCCACAATCACCTCTTACTTGGAATATAGTAATAATGCCTGTATTGGTTATTTATTGCTATATAACAGATTTCTCCCAAACCTTAGTATCTTGAAATAGCAACATTTATTATCTCACAGTTTCTGTAGGTCAGGAATTAAGGTGTGGCTTAGCTGGCTCCTCTACTTTTGAGTCTTTCACAGGTTTTAAGGTGTCAGCTGGGGCTGCATATCATGGTTCAGCTGTGGAAAGATCTACTTCCAAGCTCATTCGTGAAGTTGCCAGGAGGAGTTAGTTCCTGTAGGTTACAGGACTCTACCTCAGCTCCTCGCTGGCTATTGAGCAGAGGCCTCTCTCAGTTCCTTGTCACATGAACCTCCATATAGGGAAGCTCACAATATGCCAGCTGCTTTATCAGATCAAGGAAGTGAGAAGAACCAGAGAGAATGTGTGAGCAAAGCAGAGCCACCATCTTTTATAATCTAACCTGGCCTCCTCTCTAATTAATCTATAGCCACATTTTCAACACAGCAGCCAGAGTGATTCTTTGCAAGTCAGAGCAGGTCGCTTCTTTCTTTAAAATCCTGCGATGGCTCCCATTTTACTCTGAGTAACAGCAAAAGTCTTTACAATGACTTTCCATGTTCTATAAAATCCAGCCCCTGTTACGTCTCTCATTTTGTCTCCTGCCACTTTCTCCATTGCTCAACCTGTCCCACCCACGCTAGCCTCCTGGCTATTCTTCAGACATGTTGGTGTTGACATGCTGCTGCCTCAGGGCCTTTGAACTGGCTATCTCCTCTGTCAGGAAGTTGTTCCTCCAAACTTCTGTAGTTCTGATGCACTAGCCTCCTCTAAGACTTTGTTCAAATATCACCTCATTAATGCAGAAAAACCTGGAAAACCTGATTCTAGGTATTTTCACTGTAAGCATCTTTCGCCTTATCATCTTTATCACCAGCATTTTTGCCAAGAGCATGTTTGCAACACAACTAATTTCTCATAAGGCATTTCACCATAAAAAATAAAATCATTGGTTGAGTGTTTGGTTTACTTTTAGCAGCCTTAATTTATTTAAGCTAGTTTTTAATTTGGTTTCATTTCTCCATTAATGAAGTTTTCACAGTGCTCCCATTTTTCTATCATACAAATCTCAGCCTTCATAATGGTCTATACAGTGACAAGTAGACGTAGTCATCTTAAAAATAGTGAATAAGAATAACTACCTATAAAGCTGGATTGTAAAACTACATATAAAGCCAAATTGCATAATATCCAAGAAAATAATAACATATAAGTTTGCAAATCATCAGTGAGTACCGTCATCCTTCCCACCCATCAAAACCAAAAAAACTTATGAAGCTATAGCAAATATAAAAGAGGCAGCTATTAATTCACAACAGTTTTCAAAAGCATTAATCATTGATTCTTTAGTTGGAATCTGAGAAATCTCTTAATGAAGGAACTATAGTGGAAAATTAAAAAGTGTAATACTGAAAGAGTAGACAAATTAATAAGGAAAGAAAATAGTACAAATAAAAGACTATGAAGACAGTGTGTTTTCATTTCTGCAAGTCTTTTCAGTTTTGTTATTAATTTTTCATATTTAATTGTGCCCTTTTTAATGTACTTCTTTTATTTTTTGTTATTTTATCTTTTATGGCGAAATTGCCTTAGGGTCAATTAGTTGTACAGTCAAAATATTTGCAGTGAAAATGCTTGTGGCCAAAATTTTTACAGCAAACATGCTTACGACAAAAATACCAAAAAACCTACACCTGTCCCCAGAGCTCCTGATTTATCTTCCTTTAATTTTTTTCTATATAATTTCTAACAAACTAGTTAATTACTTTATTATGTAACCCTATAATGTTGGTCTCATAGGGACAGAGATTTTATCTGTTGTTTATTGATGAATTCCATGTGCCTGGAAAATAATAGGTACTCAAATAATATTTCTTAAATAAACGAGTGAATACGTAGAATTTGGCTAAGAACTAGCTTTGTAGAATACCCATATTTAAGTGACTGAAAGAGAAAAAGGAACCTGAAAAAATTTAAATGGAGTGTTGAATAGCTCTTGGGCTCTACTTTACCTCCTACTGGTCCACTTTCTTAATCTTGTCATTTTTGGAGTAATCGGCTGAACTCAAATGTAATTTGGAAGCATCTTGTCACAGCTGTACCACATAACTGGGGATTTTTACTGTGGGGATTTGCTGCCATCAGCAAGAAGGGCACCTGCAGGAATCCAGTCAGCTATTCTCCCACCCACGGAAATGCAGAAGTGCACGATTTTTAACAACCCAGGAGCAATCCTTGATCCGTGGGGGATGGGATACAGTGGATAAAAGCTCCCCTCCCACGAAACTCAGGAGGAATATTCTCAAGTGCATTTTCGTAGATTCTTAGTTCTCAGCATGCTGGTGTCCCACGGCCTACAATCGTGATTATCTTCGTTAAGGCTGCACCCATGGATCAGCTTTATCTTCTTCTCCGTTCTACTCTTCTTACTCACCCACTCACGTTCCCTGGAATCACTTCCTGAAATGAACTCTTGGCACAAGAGCCCTTGTTTTATAATTTTTTAAATAGGAGGAGGCTATGTTAAGACATGTCAAAATGAGACAATCAATAAAAAATAAACCCACAAATAATCAAGAAAGGGTTGGTGAACAACACTCTCAAATATGACGTAGAGGTCAGGAGAGATTAGGAAGTTTAGAGACTACTGCTACTCAGTCTCCTGGAGAGGTGGGTGGGAAAGCAATAGGAAAAGAGATTACGAAGTAAAAGAAGGTAACAAAATGTAGGCGTTAAGTGGTGACCACTCTCTTTTGAAGGAAATGGACAGAGTGAGGTGACAGCTGGAGAGACATGCAGGGCACAGTGAGAAAGACAGATGTTCCAAGAAATAAATACAGTCCCCTGGGAACAACTTTTGCAAAGGCAGTAAGTTATAAAAGTGAGGAGTTTCAAGTACAGCAAACAGGCTGGCTGAGCATATACTGTTATGATGGTTACACATGGCACTGGAGACGTGGTAGAGCCAGGCTGTGATGGCTTGCCAATGGTGGCCCAATCCTCTGACACCATTCAATTAGCTTTTTTTTATCAGGAGTATTTAAGATAAGGAAGGAAGAATTAGTGACATTATCATCCTGGCAAAATCAACAATAATTCCTCGGTGTCATCTAATTCGTAGTCCATAATTAATTTGACCCAACTGTCTCAAAAACATTTTTTACAGTCTGTTTGTTTGAATCAGAATCTAAACAAAATCAATACTTTATAATTGATTATTAAGTCACTTGTCTTTTTTGTTTAGAGAAGTAGCCTCCCTTGCATTTTACTGTTTTTCAAGACATTAACTTGTTGTAAAAATTGAATACAAACATTTTAAAGCCTGACTAATGAATAGTCAGACAAGATTGATTTTGTAATTTTTTCATTTCAGAAGTTATTGAGGTTTTCTTTACTAACCAAACATGGTCATTTTTTTGTAGATGATTAATGGACCTGGGGAAAGGTTTTTTGTTTTGTTTTGTTTTTTAATATTTGGACAACCACATTAATGCTTTTATACTTCTATCAGCCCAACATCTGTAGGATGTGTGAGCAAAGGAAAAGGTGAACTTCAGCATCAATAAAGGAGCCCGTACCTGCCCTAAATCAGCACCATCTGTGTGCTGCACAAGCATTCCTCTGTTTGTCAAGACCCTGAAGCTAATTGTCACCAAGTTCTCCATGTCATAGGATTCCACATTTTTCTTCAGATTTTGTCGAATGTACTCAAGATGCCTCCATTGATACAGGAGAAGACCAGGAGGATGAAATGGATCGTGACAAAAGTGAGCTAAATAGCTCTTATCTCACACTTTGCCACAAATAATTTTAGAGAGGATTGCTATGCAAGTAATGAGGAAAATGAATCCTTAGTCCGGAAGGATCTCTCATACTGATTGGCAGACAATATAAACTTTCTCTCCCAGTTTGGCAAATAGCCCCACTGTGTGACATTCTCAGGTAAACCCAAAAACAACTAATGGCAGATGTTTCAGGTCATCGTCAGCTAAACTGGCAGCTCATTGTTCCTGCTCCTTCACAAGCACATCCACAAATCATGGTGTGGCATCTACTGGCAAGGTGTCACATGCTCCTCCTCTCGCCCAGCGCCATCCCAGGCGAAAGCACATTGATCAAACCCAGACTATTCTCACTCACCAGAGTCGTCGGTTAACGTCTCCTAGAGCGAACATTCTTCTGAATCTTCTGATTATATCATATCAGCTCAAATTTGCATTCAGTTTCTAGTAATAGAGAGCAGAAATTCCACTGGCTTTACAAAAATAAAAGTGTGCTTTTCTTTTCCAAGTAAAATAACTCTGAATTAGGAAGGACAGCTATGGCAACTTCAGAGTACCACTAGAAGAACAGGGTTCTTCTATCTTTGTCATTATAAACCAAGGTTTTTCAGCACTGCAAGTCCTAGAATTTCTGGAGTTTCTCTTTTCCCTTTAACTCTGACTTGCAAACCAGACAATGATTTTTCTGAGCTCACCTCATTATTATGAAATTTAGCCAATAGGCACCATATCAAGGTACAAATATTCTGTTTGCCAGCTTCTTCCCCTAAGGCCACATGCTCGTTTAGCTTATTATCTGCCTTCCAAATTATTGCTGACAGTTTTATCAAATGTCTCATTGATGCATAAATTGGATGCTATCTTTGTGGCCTCAATAACAGTTTCCTTGCCATTCTCTACCCAGTCACAAAGTCAATATCACATATATTGTTTCTTTTTTCCTCTCAACAACTTGCTTTCAGATACAAATGGGCTAGCTATGCCGCCGTTATAAATGACCTCAAAGATGCTGAGTCTTATAATCACAAACTTTACTTTTTTCTCAGCCTAACCATGCTGAGGCTCAGCTACACTTGTTCCTCATCTCAGGCCGCAGACTAAAAGAGCAGTTCCTATCCAGGATATTACTGGGTACAAGGCAGAAGAAAAAATAACAAACGTGATGGCTCTTAAAGCTTTTGCTAAATAGTTGAACACATCATTTCTGCTCACATTTCATTGGCCAAATCCTCATGTCAATGGAGTAGAGAAATACAATCTTCCCATAAGGAAGAAGACCATGCATTACATATCTAAGCTTAAAGTCAACGGGGCAGAATGCATGATCCTTTCACATGGAAGGTAAAGCAGATACAGTAAGCTTGCTGTGACTATTCTCTTGGCGTTTGCTATTTCAGCATACATCAGCCTCACATCCAGATGCCAGCATGCAGCCTTCCCTGTCCATGTTTAGAACAGGCCCCTAATGCCAGGGGATTAATGCCTTCTCCCACTGTTCTCAACCTGTCAACACTCCAGCTCCCTCATCCCTCAGATAGGGTAACTCTGAAGATGAAGGTCTATGCCAGGGTAGGACTGGACTTGCTTTTCATTCCCATCTTAGTATTTTCTGTGATCACTTCCCAAGCAAACTACTTGCACTTGCATCCTTGCTTCAGGGTCTCCTTCTGGGAACCTGAACTAAAATGAAAAGACAGAAAATATTTAGAGCAATGATACAATCTGCCACAAAGAGAAGAATGGCTTTGGGTAGTAATTAGCAGTCTCTGCCAGAAATTCCATCATAAGAATGGATCCACCCACCTTTTCCATGCTTCTGTCCTCAAATCTGTTCATCTCTGGGTCAGACCAGAAACATTGTTTCCCAGAAGGGATAAGGACTCTGCAATAGATTATTTTCTTCCACTTCTGGACCACAGGAAGCAAGAGCGGTCATTTACTTTAAACAGACTTTACCACCCTGCCCTTCATAGGACCTCAGGATGTTTACACAAGAATTCCCTTTATAGGCACATATGCTCCCTGCCCACAGTACTGAGCTGTCTGTACCACGTGGGGAGGCTGAGAGCAGGTGCACCCAAATCCTTTTCTGCGACTCTCCCTCGCCTCTCGTAACACAAAGCATATCTTGTCTACAAAATCTTGTCAGTGCTATCCTGCATGAAACAAGCCTCACATCTATACACATATGCACACATACATACTAAAGCAGAGACATAATAATTCAGTTTTCTTTTTTTTGACAAACAAAATAAAAAGCCTAAAAAATTACCTCTCTAAATTCTATCTCCCTCTCCTTCTTTCTCTCTCTACCCCCGTCTCTTTCTCTTACACACACACACACACACACACACACACACACACACACACAACTACCCTCCAAGGAGCCAGTTTGATACCAGTCATTTTACTACTTGAAATACTTTGAAGTTAGTAAGTGTGATAGCCTATGATTTAGTATCATATATTTTATAGGACAGTGTAAAATACAGCTAAATTTACCTCTTACAGTATAAAATATTTTCTTCTCTTCAGAGAAAAATAAATATAAAAAATTTTTTTAAAAGAAAACAAGAGCAAGAGTGAAAAATTCCTATTAAATGCTGTCCAGAAACCAGGAGTTCGTTATAAAATGTTTTGAAATCCATTAATTTAACTCTGATCACTGTATATAAGCCCAAAATGTAGCTATAATAAAATTGGAGAGCATTAATCTTATTTTCTAATAAAAAGGCACATACTTTTGCCTTCAAAGAAAAAATTTTCTCAGATTTTTCATGTAATATTTCAACCGTCTTATATTTTCACCTCTCTGTATCCTATGTGTCTTCCCTTCTGTCTGTCCTGTTGTCCTTGACGTAGCTGCTGATGTAATGTTAATTTTCCAGGCCCTAGTCCCTGCACATGGAAGGGGAACAGTACAAGGATTCATGCTCCCCCGCCCCAAGTTCAGACAAGCTCAGGGGTGGTGGGAGGAACCTGCACTTTCATTTGCATATGACCCTTGATGAGGTCAGGGATCAGTTATTATTTCTTTGAAGAGATGTCCTCAGAGAGGAAAAAATAATAGAGTGATATGCCAGAGACATTTGCAGATTGATGACACAGAGCTAGAGCTTACAGAATCTGGACATTAAAAACTACCATATCCCTTACACTAAGGCTACCAGAATTTAGGAATCTAAGAGAGGTAAAATTAACAATTAAAAAATTAGTGATATGGCATAAGACTTGCAACTTTTTAATTTTACCAAGTGAAGACATTAAGAAAAACCAACCAGCAAACAAATGCCACTTATTAGTGCCACTATTTAAAAGAGCAGAACATTTGAATATCCCCTTCTAAATGACGATATATTAGTTTATAAGAACTGATCAATATGGTCCTTATTTTCCTCCAGGTTGACATCCCTGGACTGTTGAAAACTCCATGCTGGTCCCCCACTCTATTCTGAGGCCTGATGTTAGGGAAATATCACTTCAACGATCCCTCTTGAAAAGCTCTTATCTCCTTGGCAGTGTTTTTGACGAGCTTCAGATGGCAGATAGTTCAGCACTGAAGCTTCTAGTTCATATCTGAACTGCATGAATTTTTAAAGTAGCTAAGTAGTTTGGCTATGGACTCCACTGATAGATTTATAAGAATTCATATTCTAATGCCAATGCATGTAATTCTTAAATTATCTGTTGATAGGTGTCTGCACATGTGTGCATAGAATGAATTTTTAAAATTTCACTGAGATAAGTGTTTTACTATAAAAAATTACAGAAATTTATATGAATCTGTGAGCTATATTTCTGAAATTTATATGAATCTGTGAGCTATATTTCTGAAATTTATATGAATCTGTGAGCTATATTTCTGAAATTTATATGAATCTGTGAGCCATATTTCTGCATCTCTATCTCTCTATTAAGCAAAACGTATTTAAAATACAGTTGGTTTTTCTCTGCCAAAAGAATCTGAGCCAAAGACAAGGTGAGGGGAATTGCTATTTGGTCAAGCATCTTCCTTGAGGACAAGGCAATATATACCACTCATTTTGATGAGTCTGGCAAGGACTCTGTAAAAGACTGAAGGAAGATTTTTATCAGGAAACTAAGGGGCTTTGTGGTTCTTTCTATCGGGTAATTTTTTATTTTTCTCATTTAAGAAAATATCCATATTTTCAAATAATATATATTAAAGTATGTAGAAAGTGAAAGAAAGCTATGTAAAAACAAACAAACAAATAGAAGTATAAATGAGGCAAAAGTGGCAAAATATCAGTAACCGTTGAGATGAAGTGACAAGCAAATGGGAGTTCATTATGTTACCTTCTCTAATTTTGAGACTGATCCTAATGAAATTTTAAACTAATAATTAAAAGGAAAGAGTATAAAGAAAAAGGAATTTATGTCATGTTGGGTTGGGGCAAAGGGATTGGAAAAGTCAGATTATAAGACTCTTTCAGAAGCAAAGACATTGAAGCCTAAACAAATGGCCCATATGCTATTTGTAATGTACAGGTTTAAAAATCAACTAACCTGCTATGATTGTAGTAAAGATTGGCTCTCAGGAGAGAATCATCAATGAATACTAAATCTAGAAGGAAATTTCTGATGGAAAGCAAGATATTTGCCTGGTCTTAATGTGTCTCCCCATAGATGACTTATTAGTTGCAAGAGGAAAAAAAGAAATCCTAAATATACAGTGGATAAATTGGATAATACCTTGACCAGGTGATCACAGCTAATGTCAAATGGACATCATGTGCCTCCAGGTGTGATACCCTGAGACAGGCACATGACGTATGAGGATTTACATGGACAAAGGTAATATCCAAGGGATATTGGTACAAAGCTGTAGAAGAATCTTAGGACCTTAAACAACCATATGAGGAACCACCTTACTGGCTATAGACCATCTCCATATGAGGAACCACCTTACTGGCTATAGACCATCTTAGAACTTTCATTATATGTAATTTTTTTTTAAGTTTAGAAACAACTAAAACTTAACTTGGATACTTGGATACTTTAAAGCTTTCTGAACCCTCGATTCAGAGAGAATATTAAGAGCAATTGCAGGGTGTTTAGAAAGATAAGAAACTAGAAACTCATAAGAACATGTGGCATGTTCTCAGAGTTATTTCATTGCTATAAATGCTTTTATTATTAAACAAGAAAAATAACACAAATAAGAAAATAAATCGATTTAAGAAGTTACGTGAAGAATAATAAAACAAATCTAATGAAGTACAGGGAATTAATAAAGTTAAAAGCAGAAGATAAATAATTAAAAGAAATAGACTGCATAAATCAAAGAGCAAGTTCTTGAAGGAAAATAATAAATTTTTCTGACAAATATAATCTCAAAAAGAAATTGGAAAACAAAATTTCACAAAATTAAATTTGAAAATATAATTTAACCAGAGAAATGGGTATCATTTTCAAAGTACAAGAAAATAACACATGTTTCTAATTCTTACACAAAATTGTACACAGATAAAATATGAAACAAATAACTATTGAAGAAATGTAAAAGATTACCAAAGAATAAGTTTCATAAAAAAAGATGTAGGCTCAGGTATGGTTTTACAGATTAGTTATTTCAAAGTATTAAGAAACAGAAAATTCTCATATTATATAAACTTTTTCCATCATTGAAAACGATGAAAAGCTTCAAGCTCATTTTATGTAATAAGCCAAATCCTAAGACCACAACAGAGAAGATCAAAATATAAAATTCTAAAATAAAGTATAAAATAAAAACAAATTTCATGTGATTGTTTCATAATATATTTATAATGTGAACTTTTTCAGTATAAATGCAATACCTCGATAAAAATATAACATATAAAATATAAATCTCACTTATTGATATAAAATCTAAGCTTTTAAATAATAATTGAATCCAGTAGTTTATTAAAAAATGATACACCATGAGCAAGTAGGACATTATTTAAAATAATATCCTTGCATTATGATTTCTTAGTAAAAAATATAATTTATCACATCAAATGAAAAACCATCTAATAAGTTAAAAAGTCAGTTGGTGAATATCAATACATTACACACAAAATCTTGAACTAGCAATAGAAGGAACATTTATCTAAGCCTAACTTAGCATAAGAATAAATACCAGAAACATTATCATTAAAATAAGGAAAGAGACAAAAATTTGAACTATTGCTACTACCTTTTCTTAAAACCTGTTTTGAAAGATTCAATCAATAGCATAAAACAAAAAGTGTAAGTATAATGTTTAACAATTGCAAAGAAGGAGATACAATTATTATTCATAGCTGCTATCATTTGACTAAAAAAGTGAAAAGAATCAGCTAAAAAATCTTATACAACTAATAAAAATGCCCAGAGACAAAGTAAATATGTAAAAACCAATAGCTGCAGTGGAAAATGATTACTTTCACAATGAAAACAAAGTATTTAATACCTAGAAATATGCTCAGCAGAAAAACGTGGGCAAAAATATTTTATAAGAGACATAAAATTTGTCAATATGTACAACATTCTGGAATGAAAATAATTTCTCGCCAGGCAAATTTAAAAATGAATACAATGTCCATAAAAAAAAAAAAATCTCAAGGTGTTTGCTTTGGGCAAATTGATGATAAAATTTCATTTTAAAAAATGTAAGGATGACACTTGCCAAGAATATTTTGAATAAATAAGGAATATTAAAAAGCAATTTCTTAACCAAATATGAAAATACACATAAAGAGATTATAATTAAATCTGTGGTATTAAAGTGGAAATAAGCATATCAAAAGAAAATAATTTAAATGCCAGAAAATAAAACTTTTTATATAACAGAAGACTTTCAAAGGCAACATTTTACACCAATAAATAGTAATTGGACCACTTGTTAACTATTTGGGGAGAAAAATAAAAATTTGATGCCTTCCTCATACAAAATACCAAAATATATCTGGATTCCAGATGTATTAAACAGATAAAATATTTTAAAACAAAGCCTAAACATGAGATGGTGTTCAAAGAGTAGATATTTAAACATTTCTCTTGTAAATTCTAACAGAAATGGTCAAAAATATATAAAAATAAAATAGTTAAAAATAAAAGCAACATATCACTGCTAGAAACAAGAAAAATGTACAACCATATGTCAAAAACTTTTAAGCTACATGATAATAGATTATCGGAAGGGCAACAAAATTCTTATTTCCTAGTAAGCGAAGTCACCTAAGGAGTAATTGGAGGATATAGCTAAGAAATCCAAGTACTTCTCTAAGCTTGGAGTAAGAACTATGGGGCAGCCTTGAAAAACTTGCAAAAATGTCCATGGCGTGTACCTGCCAGCCCTGTTCCCTTGGTAGCTGCATGGAGTTCTCAATGCAATATGAAGGTCCACAGTGAAATCAAGTGCCACCACAGTCATGGCTTCTGAATTCAGCTCCTGCCATCACATTGCCACATTGCCATCTTCTAGATTGGACAAAAGTGCTCCAGAGAAATAGACATGGGGGTCTGTGTGATGCGGGGTGGGAAGATTCCACTGACTTCTAGTCATCTCTAGTCCTGTGTCCTGTGTCCGGCGAAATCTTTCTTTACATTTAGTGAACTTGTACCTTTGCTTGTTGGAACCTCATGTCACTAGAAGCCTGGCAAAGAGACTGAGAAGAATTAGGGGCCTCGTGAGGGTCTGAGAGCAGCTTCACATCCCTGGCCTCACAAAGGCACGGGAGAACCATGGACCCTTTTCTATAGCACAGAGAAGGCCCAGCTGAGTGGACCATGTCTGACTGCTGAGAGAAGCAACCTGCATGGACCGAGTGACTGGAGTCTGGCATCTAGCATAAGACACCTGGACAATTCACAGGCATCTACATGGATGGGGTACGTGCTTGAGAACTGTACAAGTTACATCAGTAGTGAAAAGCCAGCAAAGAAGCAATAATCCGGCAATACCAGGGCTACCGCATACAACATGGTACACACACGACACATGTACACACATACATCTGAACATGATATTCGTAAGCCCATTCTTTCTGGATATAGAAGAGATAAGGATAGAATATGACTGAATTACACTTCTGGATTTACTGAAAAACCACTGGTTTGAACAGAGAGAAACTTGCACGTGGATAGATTTGATTGTCTGCTGCTAGGCAAGCTTGAGGTTAAAAGTCAGAAATTAAAACCTGGGTTAAGGAATAAATTCTACTTTTACATTCCTGAGTCTGTGACTGAGAAACCCGTGCCTATTATACTTTAAACGAATCAGTTGTGTTCTTGCTTGGCAACCATTGATAGCTTCCCTGTTGTATTTCAAATGAAATCCAAACTCATGGCCCGCAAGACCCCATATAGTCTTCTTCCAGTTTACATCCCTTAACTCATCTCTTCTCTCTCTCCCTTCTATCCATGATATTCCAGCAGCACAGACCTTTCTTCTCCTTGAACAGAGCAAGTTCTCTTGTCTGAAGTCTTCTTACTTGCAGGGCTCTTTGTCTGAACGGCAGCTCTTCTGCTTGGAATGCAACTTATTATTTTTTTAACTTCCTTTGTATTCATTAATTCTCAACTCCAATGTCACATTCTCAGAAAAATTCTCTCTGACTTCCTAACTAAAATAATTTTCTATTATGTCCCCATATGTATTTTCTTTATAATGTTTTATAGACCAAATTCTGTATTTATTTTACTTGTTCATTATTTATTATCTGCCTCCTCCCATTGAATATAAACTTCCTGAGGGCTAGGGCATCATTAACTTTTTTTTTCCCCATTGGAAATCCTTACTTTTAGCATGGTGCCTAGGGTATAGAATATATTCAATAAAGCTTTTTTGATTAAATTAATAAATTATTTAAAAATAATACTGTAGAAGAATGTGTGCAGACAAAGAGAAATATTCATGATATATGAAGTGAAAAAAGCAGATTATAAATGAATGGCTTCAATTTTGTAAGTATCTGTGTATGTAAATACATAGCTGAATTACCCTCCCTCCTTCCAATATATAAAACCTTGGAAATGTACCAAAAATTAATGGCGATTATTTTGGGGTACTATAGTTACAGATCATTTTTATTTCTTCTTTTATACCTTACTGAATTTTCCAATTTCTTAATCCTGTACATACACACACATTTTTTAAAGTATTAAATAATATCTCAAATTTAATGATTATCTGATAAAATTTAATTTTTTGTCTTTTTTCTCCTTTATCTTTTTAGCCATTTTTAATGCTACCTAAGAATGAGGAGATCACCGTAGAAACGGCAATCTGGGTTGAAGTCTATCTACCTCCTAATGAGCATGATTTGGGGCAAGTTACTCAACTTTTCTGAACTTTAATTTCTGAACTTCACTATATAATGGAAAGAGTGTTAAATTAAAACTCTTACAAGAGACGGTGTAAAAAGAACTTCCCAGTATGCCTGTTGTTAAAAAACAAACAAACAAACAAACAAACAAAACAAACAAACAAAAACACCTGGGGAAAGAAAGGTTGTCGAGTAGCTGCCTTCTACTTTCCTTTCTCATTTTGCTTTTACTTACTGTTCTTTTCCTTTCCTCCTCCTATTTGATCTGCTCCTCATCAATTCTGAGATTATGTCAGTGTCTTCTGGATATGGAATTCTTGCTCATTTCTTTGAAAAGGCTTGTCTGCTCAATAAAAAATGGACTAGATTGACAGGGCCAGGAAAACCCAGCAGCTTCAGGATATTCTGAGTTCTGTTTCTAAATGATCACCACCATTTTTTTTTCCTCTCACTGTTTCGTTTAGAGTTTTGAAACTCTTGGCACCTTGGGGGAAACATGCAACCTTTAGGCTAGAATTCGAAAAGCTTAGGGAAAGAAAAATTATCATATAAATAATATTCTACATTGCCTTTTCCTAGCCAAAGATGAGGTCGGAAACTTCAAAATTTGAGATTCAAAATATATTTGGCATATACCCTGATGGGAGTGGGAGTGGAGAGACGGATCTAATTCCAAATGGGAAAAAAAATAAATAAGTTTGAGTTTATTTCCTAACCAACTCAGGAGAGATTTAAAAGTTGAAATGTTATAATTCGGTTGGCTTCTCTCAGTAGCACCAAGCATTTCCATTTCACGTGGGAAGAACAAAATGAGGCAAACAATTCGAGATTAAATGAAAACAGGTGGGATGGAGAGGTACATTTATATTTTACCACCTAGAAGAGTATTTTTCTCTCATGGTTTTATAGGCTTGGGGGCTATTGAAGTAATAGCAGCATCTATAAATTGAATCAGCATTCATTAAACTCGGAGAAATTTGGTTAGGAAAACAGCCTAGGTGGAAAACAAGCCCTTTGTTTTTTATGATTTTAAAATAGGAAGCATTCTAAGCTTTAAACATTGTGGCGGGAAGAAGCTAACTATAGAAATTACCTTAGTGTGGGACTGGACTTCAAGGAGATTATGCTTCTCTAAAGAGAAGAACATATTTACAACAGAAGACTAAGGTTAGACAGATATTTTATTTTCTTCAAACCCCAAAACAATAGCTTTAATGTGATTCCTCTCACCCTTACTTCATTATATCTCCTCACCACCAGCAACAGTTCTTCCCCTGCCTGATTCTTATTCAGTTTCATAACTCTTCTCAGATGACTCCAACATATTTCACTCCGCAGCCTGATGCTGCTAAGGATACTGCCATATGTTCAGAAGCAACAGATTATTATATAATCATAACTGTACACAGCACAGCAGGATCCTGTCTCTAGAAAACAACACTAAAATATCCACTTAAAACACAAATTCACTCTCTTTTCATAAGAGACTGGTCTTTCTGGCCTGTAACGTCCTCCCAGAATAAAAAAGTCACTCTGCCAAAGCCCATTTTAAACTGGTTTCAGTTCACAAAACCTGTAAACCTGTCCCAAGCTCCAGGAGCTATGCTAAGTACCACACATGATATAAAGAAGAGAAAGGGGGGAGGAAACTGTCAGCCTCTTTGGGGGATTTTTGTATCTTACCTTGTTGACACACCATTTGCTGTTGGTTAAACTGAGTTATAGAGGATAACTATTTTTTATATGCTAGTAAGCTAAAATTTGAATCCAGATATGTATCATTCTAAAGCCTATGATTTTCCTATTGTCATAAAGTTAGAGATGACTCAGAAGGAATAAATATTTATGCTAGAAACAGTCAAAATTCTACTCATTAGAAGTAATCTTGGAAAGAGAGAGTACCATATTAATTTGGAAGAAATCTTTTGATAATCTCACCCCACCACACACACCTGTGATTCATCATGAACAAGAAAAGGAATTTGTGTTGCTTCTAGGAGAGAGAAGAAATAAGGGTGAGCAGAAAACCTCTAAAATCTTCTTTAGACGACCCAGTGACTATGGGTGAGGTATCTGTGAAAACAGCTGAAAAACTTGAGCTTCGAGTCATGGCTACCTACATAAGAGAGATATAGTTTATATAGATCCAGGAATTAGAGTCAGGGAGGACTCTACTGGTATGTGAATTAGAGTTATATTTGATCAACTCTTTTTGATGCTTGGTCTTCCTTATTCCTGTTTGTGAAGAAATTCCCACCTTCCTATAGAAAACATAGCTATTCAGACAATAGCTGTGTGGCAGAGGAACCTGAAAACTAACTCTAAAGGAGTAAAATTAAATTCTGCTTTCTTAATAAATGACCTTTTTAGGTCTGAATGTTCAATGTGTGATTAAGGTCAGATTGTAGCAGGAAAACCCAATACCACCAGATGAACTTTATCACACAAAGAATGTTCAGGATCCCCAAATTGGAAGAGTATTGGTACATCATCAGGATCAGGAACTGAAGCAATTATGTCTTTATTACCTACTAAAATCAGAATGTTATTATTCAACAGTCTAATAAAAAGAAAACTTCTGCTAAAATTAGCTCAATGCTTTAAAAAAAAAAAAAGTTTTTCACAGTGATCTCAGACTTAGTCTAATTTGGACAGCACACTGAGAGGCCCCAGTCCAGTAGAGCCTAAAATCTCAATCCCAGAGCCAACATGGACACTCATAGTTTGTTGTATTCAGTATACTATTGCTTCTCCCATAAGGCTGGTACATTATCTGTAACAATTAGCTTAAGGCAAGGCCAGGAACATCTGTTTAATCATCAATCCATGCATGATACCATCATTTCTGTTTTTATCCAAGAATCCCTGGCAAAATTGTAATGTCTTGTTTTTCCAATGCCATGCCTTTATTTGATATAGTTTTCCAGTTAAATAATGGAGACACGAGAAGGTCAAGAAAGTTCTCCCAGTTGAAGGGTTAAGGTTATTCCAATGGTACCTAATCTTTATTATTTCAGAGAGCAAAATAAAAAATGCTTAGTGTGAAATCATTAATCAAAAAGAAGTGAGTGCTCACTACTCAATGGAATTAAATGCACCAACATGATTGCCTTTTCTAAATAAGCAATGTTCTAGTCAATCATTACTTATAACATGGTCCCTTTAAATAATTAAACTATATTTCCAGTTTTTATGTGCTATTTGTAGAGGAACAATGAGATCTTCAACCATAAAATTCCATGCTTGAATTTTCACATCTTTAGAGGAAAAAAAACCAATGTTCTAGAGTAGATAATAAAAAAATCAAAGTGTTTCCAAATGTATATATAATTTTATACATGTATACATTATATATTTTTATGCGTAAATTATATATGCATATACATAATTTTTTAAAGAACAAATTACCCACTTCTGTTCCCTAGATTCAGCATACATTCTCTGCAGGGCCATGTATATCTAACAAAATAAGCACTCTATCCACACTCTATTTAGCACCCTTGTGCTGCCAATCCAAATAGAATAAAAATGATATTCTATCTCACTGTGGAATTGAGTCACAGACTCACACAATGGGAGAATGAACATGCCAGAGATAAACACGGATGTTATAGACTGAATTGTGGCCTCCTTCCAAAAAAATCACATGTTGAAGCCCTAACCCCCAATGTGACTGTATTTGGAGATGGAGCCTTTAAGGAAAAATAATTAAGATTAAATGAGGTAATAAGGGTGGAGCCCTATTCCAATAAAGAGTGTTGTCCTTATAAAAAGAAATGGTGGGGTGGGGGAAGGCACTAGGGATGCACATATTCAGAGGAAAGGCCATGTGAGGACAAAGCAAGAAGTCAGCTATCTGCAAGCCAAGGAGAGAGGTCTTAGGAGACACCCAACTTGCCAGCACCTTGATCTTGAACTGCTAGTTTCCAGAACTGGGGGAAAATAAATTCCTGTTGTTTTAAGCCACCAAGCCTGTGTTATTTTGTTTTGGCAGCCCTAGCAAACTAGTAAACCAGGCCTTACCAATAAGAATGCCACTGTGTTCTAATATTGCCATCAAGATTACTATTTCAAATTCAATTAGCTTTATTTCCCTAATTTATTTACCCTTCAACCAATACAAATGCTTTACTAGATGCTAGGATCAGCACTGGATCTGATCAAAAATATGCTTGCTCTCATGAAGCTATGAATGAGGGACAGATAATAAATGGTTGAACAAACAAGTAAACAATGTAATTTCAGATAATGGTAAGCGCTGAGGAGAAGTTAGATATGACAGAGGGACTGGCAGAGGATCTGCTTTAGGAAGGTCAACAATCAGGAAGGCATTGTGGGAAGGTGATATTTGAGTTGAGACTTACAGGATGAGAAGGAGCTAACCAAGTGAGGAGCTTGGAGAGAAATTTTTCAGACAGAGGAAACAGCAAAGGCAAAGCCCTAGTGATGGGAATGGGCTTGGTTTGCTTAAGACTCCGAAAAATGGCCAGTGGACTATATTATGAGCAAAGGAAAGAATGGTATGATGTATTTGAAGAAGAGGCTTGGGCCTACAGTGGTACATGGAGTGAGTGTTAAACGTCTAGAAGGGGTCCATTGTCCATTTTATAGAATAGTTTCTGATACAAGACTATACTTTCAGTTTCTGCTCCTTCATGATATACTGTCTCTAGGCTTCTATGAATCTATGCTTGCCTTGCTCTTCTATTAAACCACTGTCTGATCCTTTTAAATCACCTGCTTGGCCCTTCTCTTTTCTACTAATAAGGTAAATATCTGAGTGTCCCATGCCTTGTATGAGCCTTTCTTCTTTTCTCTTTTTGTTGCTTATTCAGGCTCTTGATATCACAGTGGTACTTGAAATCCACTCTTACATGTTTAATATGAATTGTCTATTATAATGGACTAAACGAGCTGTTAATTCCTACCTCCGACCTATTCTTCACCTAGTTTTCTCCATCCCATGTAAGGACAGCCCTTCCATCACTTACTTGCTCAAGTAAGGGAAGTAACCTCCAAAATACATCTCAGATCCATCCACTTGTCTTCACCGAGTCCAGTCACTGTGTCCCCTCACCATAATTATAGCAATAGCTTCTTAATCTTTTATTTTCCATCTTTACCTTTCCTGCCACCTGTTCTTCAACCAGTGAGCAGTAATCTTGTAAAAACATGAGTCAGATTATGTCAGTCCCTCCAATTGCACTTAAAGCACAATCCAAGAAGTCAGTCCAGGTGAGACATGGCTTTTGCCTCCTCACACAAGTTCATCTCACACCACTCTCCTGCTTGTCCACCGGGCCCCATACACTGACCTCACTCCTTTTCCTGCAACACACTTACTGTGGACCCGCTGCACCACTGTTTCCTCTACTCAGAATGGTCTGTCTGCAGATTCCCACGTGGATGTCTACAAAGTCTTCTTAGAGAGGGTTTTCCGTGTCCCCCAGTGTAAAGTGTCTCTTCTCCCATCCTCGGTTACTCTCAATCACATTACATTGTTTATTTCCTTCTTTGTATTTTCCACAGTATGAAATAATGGTGTTTAGCTGTTTATTATCTGTCTCCCCTTAGCAATACTTAAGCCTCATAAGGGCAGAATGTTTGCTTATTTTACTTCCTGCTATAGCCCCCACAAGTAAATGAATGGAATCTGTAGTCCCTTTTTGCTAATTAGAGGTTTTGTTTCATAGGATTTCCAAGGAAGCTCTTTATTATATATCTGTGATAAGAATGAAATAGATAGTTAGACCTTCCCTCACTGCCAAGAGTTTTGCTGATGGAGGTGAACTATGGGTTCTAAAAACGTATGCTTAACAGGACAAAATGCTATCAAATACTTATTGTGCTTCTGTTTTGTCTAGAGTGATTTACTCTGTATCATGCAAAAAAATATCTAATTTTCTTTTTCTTTTATTTTCTCTCAAGAAGGGCGCAAACCAAATAAGGAGAAATTATATATATACA
>NW_011888782.1:15158668-15171108 GCF_000151845.1 Pteropus vampyrus
CAGTTTCCTAAAATTGTTGTATCAATTTACATTTTCCCTAGTAACATACCAAAGTTCCACTTTTCCATACTGACATCTATCATTTGGTATTGCAATATTTTAATTTTTTAAAAAAGTTAACCATTCTATTGGGTATATAATAATCTCTTACTGGAGTTTTGATTTATATTTCTCTGAGGACTAACACTGCTGAAAAGTTGTCATATGTTCATTGACTATTTGGATGTCCTCTTTTTGTTGACTATCAAGACCTTTGTTTATATATGGGTGAACTGTCATTGTTTTTTATTTGTATGTGTTCTTTACATATTTTGAATAAATTTGTTTTATTGAGTATATATGCTAAAATATATTCTGCCAATCTATGGCCTGCTTTTTACTCTTTTAATGATATATTTTAACAAATGGAAATTCTTAATTTTCATAAAGGTCAATTTATCAACATCTTCCTTTATTATCTGTGCTTTTTGATTCATTTAAAATTTTATTTTAGAATCGTTCATTGCCTATATATACTTATGCTTCTATCTATTTGAATATAGTGTAATTTTTTACATATTGACCTAATAACTACAACTACAATAAAGGTACTTATTTTATATAGTCAATGATAGTATCTTTTCTTATCTTCTTAAGCATTCGAGGACCTATAAGACAATACTGAATAGAAGTTATATTAGTTATTTATCACCACATAACAAGTTATCTCTATAGTAGTAGCTTACAACAATAAGCACTTATTATTTCATAGGCCAAGCATGTGGATAAAGCTTATCAAAGTGTCTCTGGCTTAAGATGTTTCGTGAGATTATAGTTAAAGCAGTCAGCCAAAGCTGTGGTCTTGTGGAAGACGCCAGTGGAGAAGTGTGGAGGAAGTGATTCATTTCTAGGTTTCATATGTTTGTGGGCAGACCTAACTCCCTTACTACTTTGAGATCTTCACAAGTCTGTGTCAAGGCATAGCATCTGGCTCTTCCCATGTATAGTGATTTAAGAGAGAATGAGAGCCTATATGGAAGTGACAGTATTTTTATAACATAATCTCAGAATATCATCCCATCATGTCTACCATGTTTAATTTGTTAGAGGTAAATAAACAAATCCAGCCTTCACTCAAGAGAAGAATACACAAGAGCATGAATATCAAGATAAAGAGATTACAGGGGGTCATCTTGGATGTTGCTACAACAGGAGTAAAAAACTTCCTTGCCACAATCCTAATCTTAATGTAATATTTCAATATTTTGCCTAAGTATATTCTTTGTTATATATTTTTAATTCTTTCTTTAGATTGAGAAAGTTCTTATCTATTCAAAATTATTCAAATGTTGCTTTTATAATCATAAATATATATTTAATTTCATAAAATGCTTTCTCCACATCTAGTGGAAGTTTGTTTTTCATACACAAAATAATTTCCATTCAATCTAAGATTTAAAATTTATTAGGATAAAGAACAAAGTTGGAGGTATCAGGCTATCTGATATCAAACTATTCTACAAGGCAATAGTAATCAAACTGGCAGGGTACTGGCATAAAAACAGACACATACCTCAATGGAATAGAATAGAGAGCCCAGAAATAAACTCACACCTATATGGTCTGTTAATCTATGACAAAAAAGGCAAGAATATACAATGGAGTAGAGATAGTCTATTCAATAAAAGGTATTGGGAAAACTGGACAGATACATGCAAAAAAATAAAACGACCACTTTCTTACACCATATACGAGAACAAACTCAAAATTAATTAAAGAGTTAAATGTAAGACCTGAAACGATAAATTTCCTAGAAGAAAACATAGGCAGTAAACTCTATGACACTGCTTTTAGTAATATTTTTTTCAATATATCTCCTCAGGCAAGAGAAACAAAAGAAAAAATAAACAAATGGAACTACATCAAACTGAAAAGTTTTACACAGCAAAAGAAACCATCAACAAAGCAAAAAGACAACCTACTGATAGGGAGAAGACATTCACCAATGATACATCTGAAAAGGAGTTAATATCTCAAATTTATAAAGAATTCATACAACTTAACACACACACACACACATACACAAAAACAATCCGATTAAAAAATGGGCAGAGGACTTGAAAGAACATTTCTCCAAAGAGGAAATACAGATGGCCAATGGACATATGAAAAGATGCTCAAAGTCTCTAATCATTCAGAGAAATGCAAATTAAAACCACAATGAGATTTTATCTCATACCTGTCAGAATGGCCATCATCGATAAATCAACAAACAAGTGCTGCAAAGATGTGGAGAAAAGAGAAGCTTCATGCACTGTGGGTGGGATTGCAAATTGATGCAGCCACTATGGAAAATAATATGAAGATTCCTCAAAACATTAAAAATAGAACTACTTTATGACCCAGCTATTCCACTTCTTGGTATTTATCCAAAGTGGATATAAATACAAAACACTAATTTGAAAAGATATATGCACCCCTATGTTCATTACAGCATTATTTACAATAGCCAAGATATGGAAGCAACCAAAGTACCCATTAATAGACAACTGAATAAAGAAGACATGGTACTTATATACAATGGAATAATACTCAGCCACAAAAAAAGAATGAAATCTTACTATTTGCAACAACATGGATAGTCCTAAAGGATATTATGCGAAGTGAAATAAGACAGAGAAAGACAAATACCATATGATTTCACTTATATGCGAAATCTAAAGAAAAAAATAAATGAATCAAGAAAATTGAAATAGACTCATAGATACAGAGAATAAACTGATGGTTGCCAGACAGGAGTGCGATTGGGGGGGCTGGGTAAAAAAGGTTGAGATTGAGAATTACAAATTGATCATTACAAAATAACCGTGGGACCATGACAGGGAATATAGTCAATAACATTGTGATAACTATGTATGGTGCCAGGGAATATAGTCAATAACATTGTGATAACTATGTATGGGTACTAGACTGACCTGGGACATCACTTCGTAAGTTATATAAATGTCTAACCACTATGTTGTACACTTGAAAGTAATATAACATTGAATGTCAACTGTAGTTTTTTTAAAATTTAATTATTATAAGTATGTTGTTCATAAAATCCTCTCATCCTTTTAATTTCTACAGTATCTATAACATTATCTCTCTTTTACTCATTATGTTAGTAATTATTGACTTCTCACTACTTTTTTCCCTTGATCTGTCAAACCAGAGAGTTTTATCACTTTTAATAATATTTCCAAATAACCAAATTTTGTTTCTTAATTGTGTCTATTTTATCTTTGTTTTCTATTTCACTAATTTTATCAATTATCTTACTTTTTTTTTTTTCTACTTTGGATCTAATTTGCTGCTTTTTTTCTAAGTATTTGAAGTAGATAGGTAGGCTGTTAACTTTCAGCCTTTTTAAATTTCTAATGCATCTGATCCTGGCTTTAAATTTTCCTCTTCAGCAAAGCTTTAACTTACATTTTAAAATGTTTGATATAACATATTCTTTTTTATTGAGCTTAACATGCATTATGACTTTTTCCTTTGACCCACTGGTTATTTAAAAGTGTTGTGTTTTGTTTTTTGGTTTTTGTTTTTTTAAGTTTTCTACCACTTGAGGATTTCTACTTATCTTTTAATAATTTTTTCTAGTTTAATCCATCCTGGGCAGAGAATACAACCGGCCAGATTTTAATCCTTTTAAATTTGTTGAGACTTACTTCATGGCTCAGCATATAATCAATTTTGCTAAACATTCCCTTTGTACCTAAATATGGATGTTATATTTATTGGGTGCAGCAATGTATATGTATCAATTAGGTCAATTAATAAATCACCTCTTATATTTTTACTTTTGTTTATCGATTTACTCTATTAGTTACTGAGGGGAATATATTATAATCTGTTATTATGATGGCAAATTTGTCTATTTTTAAAAATTGGTTCATTTTTTCTTTACATGTTTTGACGCTTTCTTCTTGTGATGTGCAAATTTAGTATTTTTCTATTTTTCTAGTGGGTTAGATTTTTAGGTTCTTTGCCAGCTTTATTTGAAACATAATTTACATATAGTACAATTCACCCATTTCATACACAGAATACAATGGATTTAATTATATTTACATAGTTGCACAATGATCACTACAATCAATTTTAGAACAATTTTATCACTCCAAAAAAATTACATTTATTTTAAATTCTGTGACTAATCATCGTAGTACATAGATCACCTATGGGCCTGTTTCTCTTGACTGTTTTTTTTTTCTTTCTTTCTTACTTTACATTTATTTTTCCCCGTCTCCTAAAATATTTTGTAATTTTGAATGAATGCCGAGCATTGTGAATGAAATATTGCAGGAGGCTCTATGTCGTGTTATTTTCTTCTAATAGGCAGGTAGTTTAGGAGCAAAACACCTTGATCCAGTCAAAAATTGAGATGATTCAAGCCCAAATTTCTGTCTTTGTAGGGGTTGGTCTATTTCTAATTTTTGCTTTACTCCAAGAATATAGTTTCCCAGGCATCTCAAATGAGATCCTGACATATTTACCAGAAACCTCCTTTGAAGTGCTCTGAAATTCAAATTCTGTCTCACCAGCACAATAAGCTGGCTAAAAATCTGTGCTTAATTAACATTTCAGCTTCTAGCTGCTGCTCTCTGCTTTTCTCGAATGCTTTTATTACAGGCAATTTATGATTTTGCAAATACTTTGAGTGTAAAACCTGTATAGAATTTCAGAATTACTTCTCTGGAATTCTCTTTCCTCTGAGACAAGAGACCTTCAAGTTTCCACTAGCTTAATACCCTTGAACATCAAGGTAGTGAGACTACAGAAGGCTTGAGTTGTCACTGTTTTGCTTGGCTTCTGAGCCCCATACCTCTGGGGGTTTTTGTTCTGTCTTGTTTGTAATTTACCCAGCTTTTATAAGTATCTAAACAGAATGATTGGTCTGAATATGCTACTCCATCTTTGAAAAAGCAAAAGTCACATTCTATTATAAATTTGCCAATGGAAAATTTTATATGTGTTTCAGGTCATCATCTTGCCAATACTGAAATTTTAACTTCATCCCCATAAAACTGAATCTGATTTTATGTTATTTATCTACAGAGAAATTTATAGCTAGAAAGACTTCAGAATGTATTTCTTTCTAATCTCACTACTTTGCAAATGACTCATAAATTTTGTGGTGAAGTTGAGACTAGAACAGTGGCCTCTAGCCTCCCACTTCAGTATGTGTTCCATACCACAGTGCCTAATGAATAATGCCATCACATTCTCAAAATTCATACCTGCATCCTTCTAAAAATCTTTTGACAGGATAAAGCACTTTTTAGCTTTAGTGACAAGAATGAACGTACTCTTGAAATTATTCAAAGAGTTTCTATAAATATACTAACAAATTTTAGTCAGTCTAGTCTCTCAGGAAGAAATTATCATCCTTCCATCTTTCATTGTTTATTCAAAAACAAAAACAAACACAAAAGCAAACAAATAAACAGACAAACAAAACTCATACACTCCAGATAAATGAATGACAACATCTGCAGGCAGAATCATACTAGAAAGCCAGGTCAGGTATAATGGTTTCAAGACTGGAGAAATGCCCACATCCATGGGTAGCGACTTTGGGAATGAAACCAGAGAAGCCCATTAATCTAAAATAAACTATAGCACCTCAGCCTAGTTTCAGCCAAACAACTCCCCTGCTGGTAATTTCGTTACTGCCACTAACTGCAGTTAAAGAAAGTTCATGTTTCTCAGGAGACCCGAGTATAGGAAAGGCATCTTCAATTTTAAAAAGCAAGGTAAATCTTTATCCCTCTCTTCCCCTACTAAGAGCTTTCACAGGTTTGATGGTAGGGGTAGAATTGTGTGGGCAGCATCTACATATTGCTTTTGTCCCCAGAGACTAAGCATATTAAGTAACTGCTTGCCATAAAGTCAACATAGGCTCTACCAGAGACTGGAATTTGGAAGTATCTCAACAAAACCTTGGCTGAGTGACTTTTGACATGCCTGTCATGTGACCAGCCTAGTCCATAGTGTGAATGATATACCCAACGCAAAGATTTTTCAAGGGCCAGCTATAAAAACACAGAATTCTGCCTGGTTACCCATGTGAAACTTTATTTCCCTAGTGCTTATTCTTTCTGAAATTAAGTTTGTTCCTTTGAGAGATATGGGAATTTGCTTAACCAGCAGGAGAGTCATAAAAAGGCCACTCACAATATTTCCTGCCCTACAGCCAGCAAACACTCCTGGCATTAAGAACCATTCTGCTTAATATATATCAACACATTACTCCTGCAGAAAGTAAAATAAAGGTTTTATTTTGAGAACCTAGGAATTCCGACCATGTCATCTTATTTCTATCATCAGTAATAATTACCGCCTAAAACTTCATTAAATACTCTATCAGCCAAGGCCACTGAAAACATTATTTTTACATATCCTTAACTCCTGGTATCTGCCAAAGGAGACCACAAAAGTTTTGTCATGTCACCAAGAAAAGCAAATAAATTATTTTTAAAAACCATAATTTATTTCTTAGGAGGTAGTAGGCACAACAAAATTTTCTAGAAATGTTCTATATTTTAACTGGGATTTGGGCCAAATGGATATGTACATTTGTCAAACTCATCGAATTCTATACATTTCACTGTATATAAATTGTACTTTGAATTAAGAAAGAGTTGGGGGAAGAAGGGAAAGAAAGCTGTCATGTCCTGGCTTGACTTACATGTGTCATTTACTGAGAGAAAGAAAGATGGGCAGGAGAGGAGGTCTTAAGAACTACCAGCCAGGCAGCTTGTTCATAAAGAACCCTCCGTATGAGGTTTAACTTTCTATTCCTCATATGATTCTCTTAATGTATCTCTGTATTTTATTATATCACCTAACTTTCCTTTTGAAAATAGGAAGAACATAAGTAATCAACAAATTCAATTATGCCCTAATACCACCAGCTCTACTCAGCATTGGCACCCCTTGACCTCACAGTTGTTTTGACCAGTCTTTCCCTAGTTGGTAATGACCCCATGGTCCTTGCAGAGTGGTGTCCACTTTCTGGAGTGCAGTAATTTCATCAGAATTATACGGGGAAGTTTGGCACCACCAATTATGTTCTCTCTTGCAATAGAAAAGTTCCATTTTTAGAAACAACTTCCTATTTCTATTCCCCCAGGAATCTTTCTGTGCTTTTTTTCTGCAATATTCTAGTTGTTGCTACTAAAAATCAATTAAGAAAAAATGCTAGAGAGATCTAGATGTAATTTTTAAAATAAAACACCATTATTATCTTGCAGACTTAGAAGATATTTTTAAAAAAACACTTTCTCAATATATCTTAAAGAGAAGTAGTTTTTTTCTGACTTTCTACAGTAACTATAGGATAATAATTAGTCAAGTACTAAAAAACGGCTTTGGGAAAATTAATAAACATACCTAAAATATATTTTTGTTGTTTCTCTGTGTAAATGGTTATGACAAATAATAAATAAGTTATTATGGCCTCATTAGTATGGCCCTCATTTTTGATGACTTTAACAAAGTTGTTTCTTTTCAGAACAAAAGAGACAGCTCTGAAAAATCAATTCCATTAGCAGAAAGCCTTGAGACTCTTTCACCTTACAATCCATTATTTCTGCAAAATATTTTCATCCTAAAACCAGAAATTAGGATCGGATTTTGTAGAGTAGGGTCTAGAGGCAAAAAGGCACAATGGCACAATGTTACTTTGTACATTTTTTTAACTTATTGTTTAAAAAAAAAATCCAATACAAAATATGATGGCCACAGGTGGAAACACCAGCAGATGAAGATTCAAAAATCTGTGTTTTGCAATATGTTAGTTGAATGACTTTATGTGATGAACTGAAAATCAGTGCTAGTGGTGGTGATGGGAGGTGATGGATAGAACTTGAGAAGAGTACTAAGAATTAAGCAAAATGAGTTCAAGTCAATCATACTACTGGGTAGAAATGTTACCTCAAGTAGTTCTCTTTTTCTTTCTTTGTTTCCTCATCTGTTAATTTAAAGCAAAATTCTGGGTAATTTCCAGTGCTGTATCCAGCCCTATGATTCTCTGAAGAGTGCTATAAATGGCAGACTTGCTCAATATTTATTTGTGGAATTTTAAGAATTTTAAATCACACAAGCAAATCTCAACATAAAGAAACGAATCCATTTACTTCTTCCTATAGTTTGTAACTTTCCCCAATAGAGTAACTCTATTTTCATTTCCCAAGAACTGGGCATTTACATATCGAAAAGTGAAATTAGCAGAAAAGCAGATGGTTTGGCACATCTCTTCCTAATACCCAACTTCCTCTAACTACACTGAAAGTCCTATTTGCTTAGGAAATAGATCAGACTTAAGGATTCCAACTGGCTATCCAATCAAGGTCATTTAAAGGGCAGAGGACAGCCAAGGTAAACAATTCAAAACTCTGCAAACTTACTTTTGATTTAATGTAGACTGTTTACTTGTTTTTTTTCTAATGTGCTTCCACATGACCTGATTCTGATGACCGAGTTAAAGAAGGAATTTGAGGTTTGGCCTTTGTTCCTCAGCCTTGCCGATGACTGTCCGATCTGCTGGTCCAAGGCATGGTATTTAATGTTCTTGAATTTTTATTCCTTTCTTTCTACAAAATGAGTAACAACTTTCTACCCGCCAGAAATGATTAATATACCTTGTTGTGTTCGCTCTTGCATAATTATTTACTATCTATATAAATAAAAGGATCCAAAGATAAATTACATATTGCACAAATTATACACTTAAAACATTAATATACAAAAAACACACAGCTGAGAACAGCTGTTTACATTTTCCTTTGGGGCGCTAATTTAGAGCCAAGCAAATAAATAAAAACTAAATTATTTTTCCCATAACTTCAACAGTAGGTGGCACTAAAAAATCTACATTTTCTAAACCTTGTGTATCCTATAGTATTTGTTGAATTGCCATCACCTCCTGGTCCTGAATCATAGAGCCCTTTTCCCCTTATACAATATTAACCTCATTGAATCTAAATACAATGTGTGGCCAGGGATCTTGCTCCTGCAGCTTGTGAAGTCAATGGGGTCAAAGCCTGTGCTTTAGACAGAACTAATGATACTTTCTAAATTTTAAAATTCCTGTCTACTTACAGTCATGACCTAAATATAGCACTCACCCTAACCTGCCTGGGAATCACGTGAAGTACTTGGCAAAGCTGTATTTACAGGAGTGAGGATTATTAGCAGATTGAAAAAGGGAAAGTTGAGGCATGTGCTCACATCATGCCCTGCTTCTTCTCACTCCTTCTACAGTAATGCCTTTGCTATGACCCTGTGGGTTATGGCAAATGTAATTTTTGTCACTAGAGGAGAAAGAGAGCAAGGTATAGAGAGAGGAGGAAGACAAAGAACTCTGTACTAGATCCTGTGCTAAATCCTGGAGACACAAAGGTAAATAACATCCATGATTGTAATCTCGAGACTCTCCCAGTCTAATGGTGGAAGTAATATATATTCATAAGAACAAAACTGAGTGAGAAATTCAATTAGAGTTACATAGTTACTTCATTTTGTCCTCCCAACCACATTGAATAGTGAAACTACATAGTATATCTATTAAGACCCTACATTTCAAGTTCAAATTTACATGATGCTTCAATCCCAGTTCTGCCACTGGCTGTGTGTGTGCTCTTCTATAATTACCAAATCCCTTTTGATCTTCACTATGGCCATCTGTGATGTGAAGGTGAAGATGGGTATACTAATAACACGTATATCATGGAGATGATTGTAAAAACTAAACAAAATAATACATGTAAATATTACATAGGGCTTGAAATACACTAAGGACTCAATGAAATTATTAGCTCTTTTTATTAGCATTTCCACTTCACAGATGAGAGAACGGGGCCAGTTTTGCAGGGCTTTATGGTAGCAACAACAAGACTCAAGTCCCTATCTGATTGTGAGCCCAAAGCTCTGCCCTGTGCACAAGGAACAAAATAATTAAAGTGACTCCATCAAGTACTATGTCCAGAGAGATGCACTGCTGTGCTCCAGTGTTTTATCTCCACGTTTATCGTTGGCACTTGAAGCTTCTTCCTGCCCTCATCTCGGTGGTTACAGTGGTTCCCAAATATCAAAGACTATGTCTTCCATGGGCTCTCTTTCCACCTACTCACAAAAGAGCAGGAGTTGAGATGATCTCTAAAGGAAATATAGGGAGTCAGAGAAATAGGCTTTTTTTTTTCTCCATTGACATCTACATTCCATAATGAGATCCAGCATGTAAATTGTCATTGAACACTAATTTTTTTTATTCATTCAGTAGTTCAAAGAGCTTTCTTTTCTTTCTTTCTTTCTTTTTTTCTGGAGTACTTATTTCTGGAGAACCACTGTGTTAAAGATGGGGGATATAATGGAATAAAATAAAGTCCTTGCTCATGGGGATCTTAGATCTTATTGAGGGAGTAAAAAAATGAACATGTAAACAACATAAACCTATTCTGTATTTTTAAGTAGCGAAAAGTGCTATAAAGAAAATAAGGCAGAATGATAAGATACTGAGTGAGGTTGGAGGGGTTAGCTTTGATCGAATGTTCTGGGAAAGGTCTCTCTGAGGTGATGACTTTGAACAGAGACATAGATGAGAAAATGGAGTCAGGCATTTAAATTTGTAGAGGACAAGCAGTCCAATGAATGGAAATAACAAGTACAAAGAAATATGAACTTGGCTTGTTCAAGAAATAGCGCGCATCCAGCAGGACTGGGGCAATGAAGTGAGAGAGTAGTACAAAATGAAATTTCTGAGAAGTAGGGGGAAAACAAGAAGAGGCATCCAGGACACAAGAGAGAGATTGAATTTTACTCTAAGTGTAGTGCAAAGTCCTGGAAAGATTTAAGCTTAATGTATGTCACGTTTTTTTCACAGTTACCTTAACTGCTCTATGGAGAGCGAACTATAAGAGGCAAGGGTAGAGAAGGGAAGAGCCAGCAGGGAGAAGACTGCTACAGTCCCAGTCAGACATGCAGGTAACTCAGACCCAAATAGCTGAATTTTCGAGTTTTTCGTGAACTAATGCAATTATTTTGTCTTAACATCTAACCTTCCTGTCTGTATTTGAATAATTCATAGAGCCATGTTTCTATATCAGAGATATAGTCAAGCCTTCAAGTTTTGAAATGAGGTGACATTTAATCAAGAGTTAAATATACCTTGAAGTCCTTAAAATTTTGCTTCCAAAAAACCCTACACCTCAAAGAAGCACCTTCTGAAATGTAGTCTACTTAAGCATGAAGATTTAGCATTGTTTTGCCTGTGTGTTGAAAATATAAATGATGTTATACCTGCCCTGCCTTCTCTTCCTTACTTTAAGAAACACAGAATTTCCTACTATCCACAAATCGACAATCCTAATTTGACTCATTTATATGATATTTTCCCTCTCATTCTCTCTCTTAGGTTTTGGAGAACATCCATAAATGGTCCCTTTGCTGTTTTCTAAGATAAGTTGTGAGAAAGCTCCATTAAAGAACCTCCATCAGTTACAGTGATAAAACACTTTGCAAGTGTTCAAAGAGCCGGAGTGACTGTCACGCACTATCATTCAAAGAGTAAATGTGTGTATGAAAAGGAAACAACTGGTCACTAAGAAACTAAATCATCTTTACTGCTACTGTCTTTGGCTCCATTTTGAAGACTAAACCACAGACACTACCAATATCCAATCACTGATTTATAGCTTCTACCCAATTTCAAAAGCCATTCAGGTTGCAGGCACCCAGCATTAACTACTGTGAGGATAAATCTGGTCAACAACTTGGTTGATCTCAGGAAAACCATCATGGTAACAGATAAAGATCATCTTTACCTCGAAGTGAAGCAAGGAGATGATGCTGAGATTATTATTTTTTTCTCTTATTCCCCAACTGCCCTCCACTTTGGCAAACATCAGCTTGTTCTCTGTATCTCTGGATCTGTTTTTCTTTTGTTTTGTTTGCTCATTTGTTTTGTTTCATTTTTTTAGATTCCACAAGTAAGCACAATTATATGGTATTAGTCTTTCTTTGTCTGACTTATTTCATTTAGCATAATATCCTCTAGGTTCATCCATGTTGAACACAAATGGCAAGATTTTATTCCTTTTTTTATTGAGTAGTATTCCATCAATGACATTTTCTTTATCCAGTCATCTATTGATGGATATCTAAGTTGCTCCTACATCTCGGCTATTGTAAACAATGCTGCAATCAACATAGAGGTACATATATCTTTTCCAATCGGTGGTTTCATTTTCTTCAGATAAATACCCAGAAGAGGTATTGCTGGGTTGTATGGCAGCTCTATTTTTTTTTTTTTTTTTGAGGCATCTCCATACTGTTTTCCATAGTGGCTGCACTAATTAACAAGTCCACCAACAGTGTATGAAGATTCCCTTTTCTCTACATCCTCACCAGCACTT
>NW_011888782.1:15171662-15212452 GCF_000151845.1 Pteropus vampyrus
TTGGGTTATAAACACCCTCTTTGAGGACCACTTCCTCCACTCTTAATATAGAATGTTTCTAATTAAATGCCCTTTAAATTGAGCAAGAACTAAGAATCAGTGTTTGAATATTGCCAGTTTCTGTGATTTATTGTGTCAACACGGTATCAAGGAATATAGTAGGTGGATGGATTTATTTTTTCTATAACTTTGTGGTTCCTACTTCACATAAATACACAAAAATATACCCACTCATAAATATACCTCTTCTAGGAGTTATGTCATGTGCCTGTCATAGTGGCTAGGGTAGTATGGGCTTGCTAAGCCATTGAGCTATGCAGGTGTAATTCAAATATCCACTCCTTGTCATTACGTAGGCCTAATTCAGCCTAAGATATTAAACATTGTTTAAATTTTAGACTTCCCTTTGCAAGAAAGCTATTCGTTCTTAATATGTACATATGTTTTGAAAACTAGCTTCTTACCGATTAGGAGACCAAGCCACACCAGGAGGAACGAAGTGCTAGAGATTTATGAGGAACTATCTTCAGTTTGGCATTCTCTCCATGGTGTTATTTTAGCTTGAATCAGCCAAACAGGAAATGAAATGTTGAGTATTACGATTGCTTAATTTAGACATGGAGGCCAATTTACACACTTAGGCTAGAGATGGATATTTCCTCTAAAGGAAGTAAACATTCCCATTTCCACAAATCCTGGGGAAGAAAACAAAAAACAATTCTCAAATTGAGGGAGATAAGAATTCTTTTCCCTTCTTGCTGAGCCCAAGAGGAAGCTAGGAGCCTGTCTTCAAGACAGAGTGGAAATGACCAAAATACCCGTGCAGAGAGAAGTAGTGTCAGCCCCCTGAAATACTGAAGCAAACCTAAGCTAAAAAAAGAGATCTGTGTGGTAGACACTATAATGTTGTTCAGAATCCAAGTATATTTTCTGCATTGTAGTTTCCTGCTCTTGTTCCCAAACCTTGACCTTAACTGTCCCTTGGAGAATTGACAGAGATGTCTGTCCCCATTGTTAGGGTGAAACAAGAGTGAGGAAGGAGATATGAAACAGATGGCTGGTAAAATTGACAAGTGAAAACCATGCGGGAATCGTCAAACATGTAAACAATCCCCTGGCATTTTCAGATATGCTAAGAGAAGGGATAAAATAAATGACAGAGTTTCATTGTCACTCAAGGTGACAGATCTGGTAGTTGATGTTTGGGTATTTAAGGGAAAAGAAACCACAGAGACACTTGGTTACATAAGCATAGGCTGGAAAGAGGAGTGCAATGAAGACTCTAGTGTTCAGTTCCTAATAATAACAGATATCATTTTCTAAACAACTCCCTTTCACACATAACACACATTCCCTAAACCATCTCATTCAGTTCTTACAAGAGCAAAAGGAGTTTTCGATTGACTGGAAGAAATCTCAGCCCCCTTTCATTGACTCTCTTACATGTAACTTTCTAAAATTCAACACTGATCAAGTCACTCAGTCACAGAATGGAGCCAGACATTCTTTGGATCTAGAAACACCAGAGTCCAAAGTCTTGCTCTGTCATTGATTGAATCATGATCTTTGGTGACATAATTAACCTGGGCAGTTGTCAGCTTTCCTTTCTATAAAGAGAAGGTAATAGAAGTTCATCGTAAGGGTTAAATGAGATAACATTGTTGCCCAAAATATATACCTTTTCTTTTCACCTCTTTCTCTGCCCCAAACTCCATTTAAGTACTTTCTATCACCTCTAGCAGTGCTTCTCAAACTTCAGTGTGTGTATAAATCACCTGGCAACCTTGTTAAGATGCAGTTTCTAGTTCAGCAGTTCTGAGATTCTGCAGATATAATAAGCTCTCAGGTGGTGATGATGATACTGATCCTCAGACCACACTTCGAGTGGTGAAGACTTTTAAAATAAACTCTAAATTCCTTTCTCCAGAGTTAGCTGTTGGACCCCAACCTGCCCTTGCATTTCCACCAGCTGCCTTTCCTCTCAGTCTTTGGCCCCTGGTTTTTACTCCATTAGCCATTGTTGAAACATATCTCATAATTCCACATCTCTGCTTTTTCTCTATTTTGTATCTACTCCAACTCATCCACTGTCTTATTTGCTTAGAAATTCCCTAATCATGTTCAACAGTCCAGATGAACTGTTGCTCTAGATTAACCTTCCAATTTTACTGGGCTGCAGCAGAGGGAGTCATGCCTTCTCCCATGCTCCTGGAACATTTCATGCTTCTGATAGAACATGAAGCATATCGTGTTATACTTAGTCATGTATTTATCATGTTTGGTGACCTTATACAAATACAGACTCCATGCCAAGGTCCATGTCTCATTTTTTATTTTATCTGTAACATATATCAGTACTTAGTAAATAGTAATTTCTTAAACACTAATTAAAATAAATCAACATAACCAACGCAGTGTAGCTGAAGAGAAAAAAAAAAAAAACAAGAGATAATTACATCTTAGAGCACACATATGGAAATACAGTGTGCAAAACAAGGAACAAATTCGGTTCTGTATCTGGATCTGGGTTGTAGATATATTGGTTAACCGGTGAAATGATGAGGAAAATATTTCCAACTATGAGGGCTTGTTGAATACGGAAGCTATTTATCCTGAAGAAGACAGAATGCACAAAGAAAAGTCATCACCATCCTCAAGTACTTGAATGTGTATCACATAAAAAGGAATTAGACTTTTTTTCTGTGGCACCAAGATCTAGGAATTGAGCCCAAAGGTGTAAACTAAAGTAAAACAGTCCTTGGCACACAGTAGGAAACCAATACTAAAAGTATTTATCTCAATATAAGAAAAAGCTTTTTTACAGAGATCCTTTAGGAGGTAATGAGTTGCCAATCCCAAGCCATATCAACCCAAACGATTCGAAGTCAAGACAATTACTGATTGAAGAAATTCAAGAACAAGAAAAAACGTTTCATGAGGCAACTTTTAAAGCCCTTTTCAACTTCAACATCTAAATTCAAGAAGACATGTCATGTTAGAGGGAGCTTCCCATTTTTAACTTAACCTCTCCTTGTCACTTCCTAGTCACCAAACCCAGAGCTCTGTTCACAAGAAGTTACCTGCCAACACTGCACTTTAAAGGAAAGGTCACTGAAATTTATGACTACAAAAACAGGAATTTGGTATATTTTTTTGTGGGTGTTAACACCTATATCAGCTCTATCAGCCAACCATCCCCTCTTCTTTACCAAAAAGAACAGTGAGAGAGAGATATGATTGAGTGGCATATGTAGCAAAATATTTTAACTATATCATACCATTTTTGATTACCCCCGTCAGAGTGCACATATTAGTACCCAGGGACTATTTGCTGAACATTTATTGATACTTTTGAGGAAAGTAGAGTAAAGGTGGAATACTTTTCATCATTTGCCTTGGATAAGGTTAAACAAAGGCCCACCATTCTATTATTTTCATTTAATTTTTCTTTAATTTTAGTACATTTTCTGAGTTGATAGAAGAAAACAATCTAGAAAAGGTCTTATCATTAATCCAACTAAAAAAAAATTACTCTTCATGAATAAAACAATAATTATTATTCAACATGGGCCCCCTGTTAGGAAGTGCTAATAAGAAAGCAAATCCTAGTGATTATTCTCAGCAGACATATTTTGATGGGTGTCCTGTGATTGTGAAAGCTCTGGAAAAATACATTTTCTTGATTGATTAGAATTTTCATGTTTTAACACAGGGGTGAGGCTTGATATTTCTCTAAAGTTATAGGTTTCTGATCCCTCTCTGAATCCTGAGCAGTAAATCTATAACACAAAAGGAAAAACAAGCAATTTATAAAAGCCATTATCATTATGCTGCATAAACTGATCAAAATAACTTATGCAGAGTTACCCAGTAGGTTGTACTGCAAATTGCTAGATGATACATATTAAGCCAACCCTAGGATGCCTGTCTACCATTATGAAATTTTGTGATTTATAATAGCTATTAAGAAGAATTAGAAAATCTCCAGCTAGGGAAAAACTGCAACATAGCTAGAGGGGTCCCCTGGACATCTTGGAGACTGAAGAGCTCTCTTAGAAGAAAAGTCCTTCATGTTCAACCGCTGCTGGGTGCATTCTGCAAAAATTTTCCAAATATTCTGTCCTTCACATTTATTTCATGGTTAATTTACTAAATGCTGGCTTTTTGGTCATCTATGGTTAGAAGGCCTGAGGAATTTGCTCTCACATTCTCTGGTAAATGTTAAATCTTTGTTGGTGAATGACAACTAAGGAATCACTCAGATGTCTGAGAGGCCAAGAAAATCTGAGGAAAACAAAGATGTAATTTGAGGCTCTGTAGAACTGCAAATGTTACAGAGAGAAAGTGCTGATATGAATTTCCTACAGACCCAGCTGCCATCTTCCTGACCTCAATGAAACACTCCTTAGAAAGCTCACTTGTTCTGATACTAAAATGTCTTCTTGTCAATCTCACGAAGCTGTGTTTTCCAACTCTTATGAATGCATTCTTAAGACTTATATATAGCTCTGGTTCTTGAAATGAAATGATTGAGCAACAATAACATCATTGTTGTTCTAATGTATCAAAGAATCCCTTCATGAGAAAAGTCATTTTGATAGACTTATATGTCAAGCAGAATAGTCTCATAAACAACACTGAAGTACTCTTTCATCAAGGCTTAATTCTACCCAAGATCATTAGAAATCCTTACACAGGAAAAAATGGTCGAAGGCACTTTGAGTCTGGAGAGCTTGTTCTAAATTTCTGAAGTAGAAAGAATATTAATTCAGTGGTGAAGTTAAAAGACATTTGTACAATATATGATGGGATTTTAGGGGTCACATTTTCAATCTATAAAATGATGATTGATAGATACATGTGCCTATATTTTTATTTTCTCCTGTATTTTTTAAAAATTTTAATTATTTATTTTGAAATAATTACAGAGGAAGGAAAGTTATAAAATTGTACAAATAGTTGTCAACTACACTTCACTCGTGTTCCTCAAAATTAAAATTTTACGTTTGCTTTATCTTTCTCTAGATAGATGATAAATAGATAATAGATAAATAGACAGATGATAGACAGATGATAGATAATTATTTTTTCTGAACTTTTGGAGAATAGATGGCAGACATTTGTCCCTTTTACCTTTAAATATTCTGTGTGAATTTCTTAACATTTTCTTATATGGTTGCAGTAGTTATCAAAATTAGAAAATTAACATTGATATAATAATATTATCAAATCTACAGACCTTACCCAAATTTCACCAATAATGTCTTTTATAGCAAAAAATAGTAATAATATTTCTATATCAGGGTTCGATCCAAGATCGCACATTGCATTTTGTTGTCATGTCTCTTTAGTCTTTTTAATCTGGAAGAGTCCCTCACTTTTTCCTATAATGCATGTTCTTGACATATTTGAAGACTCCAGGACATTCATTATTTTTTAGAATTTTCCTCGATTTGAGTTTGTCTCATGTTTCCCCATGATTAGATTAGGTTACACGTTTTTGGTAAAAAGAACACAGAAATATGTTGTAGCCTTTCCTCCTTCTAGAAATATTTTATTCTCTAATCTTTTGTGACATGATGCTCACTTAAATTTCTTCCTACCTCACTGGCTGTTTCATCCCTGTCTTCTCTATTAGATCTAAATTTCATAGAAGCCTAGATTGTTTTCTCTGCTCCCTACCCCTCCACTATTTCTCTCTGGGTAGTTTCATCTAATCGCACAGAAGTAATATTAGCCATACTATGCTCTCTTTTCCCTACAGTGCAGGCTCATGTACTCAACCTCCAACTCACATCTTTCTTTTGGTGTCAAAGAAGCATCTAAAACTGTAACATGGCTGAAACAAAACTGTTGATCCTTTCCCTCCAAAATTTATTCCCAGGCCCTCCAAGTTGAGACCTAAATCAGGAGGATGAATCCAGGCAAAAATGAGAGTGGGATGGAATTAGGGGAATGTTCCCAGTAGAAGGAACTCCATCTCTATCAACTAATCTTTTTAAGATTATTAGAATTAGAAAACTGTAGAACTGACAATTGTCTTACCAGATCCAGCCTAAGATTGCCCAGTATGATCAGCACTTCCACAGGGGCTATGACACAATAGTTGTTAGAGTTGTAATCATAAGGACTCTCACCTTATTAAAAATTATGTCATAAAGGCAATTAATTTAACTGAGCAAGCCACAGTTTAATGTATACCTCCATATCACCTATATTGCATACTGTTTTAAAAGTGAACGTAATTCAAATTAGATTGTAAAAATGCACAAAATTACAACAATTCACAATTGCTAATACTAAACAAAGGGATACAATGCAAACTAAGCAAACAGCCACTGAAAACATCTGTGTATTACTATGCTTCTTGCAACAATTTTTTTCCTATGTACACATAGCCAGTTATCATGTTAATAACTAATAGTGGTCTGCATTGTACAGATTATGTTCCTAAATTAATCAATTAAATCACACATAATTTAGCTTAAGGGAGCACAAACTATAGAAACAATATTTGTAATTAACTTTTGCTCCCATGATTTTGCTGACAAGGAGATTTCTGTCTCACAAAGCATCCCATTTCATTTTTAACATACCCACTATTATTAATGATTTTTCATATTAAATCAAGAGCTACCATCCAATAACTTTTACCCACTGATTCTAAATTAAGTCCTCTGGAGCCTCAAGAACTCTTGTTTCTTCTACACATGGCGTGGTATAGAAATAATTATGTTTCTTCTTCACTTGCTTCATCTATCTTGGTCCAATACAATCGTAGCTGGTAAATGCCTTCTCAATAAAAATAAACACAAAGAGGTAGGCCTTCTGTTTGTGGACTGAGACAGAACAAACTTAGGCATTGGTCCAGGCCAGTGAGATTGATCTTTCTGCTTTCTAGTCTCTTTCTAGTATCTCAGCCTCGTGGTGATAAATGCCAAATCCATTTATTCTTTGCATTCATTGTGTAATCTTTTCTGATCCTTGACTGCAATTTGACTCTTACCCAAACCTAAGACTTGGATGTCAATAGGAAAGTTAGTTGATTTGTCTCCAAACGCTTATTTGGTCTCATTGTTAAGATTCCAAATCTAATAGTTCTGACTACCTTGGAAATACTATAGCTTTCCATGGCTATTTCATGGTCAGTGGGCCACTCTAATATTCTCACCATCTTCCTCCATGACACATATGCTACTCTTAAAGTTGGGAAGTAGTTTTCTTTTGCAGAAGGTCTCAAAGTCATACTCAATTGTTCTGGCCACTAAATGAGCAGAGTTATTCATTTTTATGTCTGTTTAATAGCTTTACTGAGGCATAATAGAACTACAATATTTAAAGTGCACAATTTGATATGTTTGACATATGCATATACATGTAAACCAATCACCACTATCAAGACACTGAACATATACATCATCTTGCAAAATTTCCTTGTGCATCTTTGTAGTTCCTTCTCTGCATCCTTCCTTGCCTTCCCCAAATGCTCAAGCAACGATCACTATAGATTTGTTTGCATTTCTAAAGTTTTATATAAGTGGAATCACATAGTATGTACTCTATTTTTGTCTGCCTTCTTCCATTCAGCATAATTATTTAGAGGTTCATTTGTATTGTTACATGTATAACTATCTCACTTGTTTGTGTTCAGAATTGCATTCTATTAAGTGGATACACCACAATATTTTTTGTCCATTCATCTAATAATAGATAATTGGGCTGTTCCTAGTTTTGGGATACTATAAATAAGGTGAGCAGAGTTTTTTTAATCGATCATAGGTAGGTAGGCTTGTCAATAATTATGGTTTTCTTAGGTCTACCAAGAGCCAACTAGTTCTTTTAAAGATCCAGTTTAAAGATTCCCTTTTACAAGAACCTAGAACAAGCTTCCCAAGGGCCTGTGCTTATTTGAAACATCAACTCAACTAGCACCACATTCATATGTGTTAGTTGCATATCTTTAAGACCAATCTTTTCTCAAAGAATTTCCTGCCCTCTGAGAAAATGTGAACTTTCTCTTCCCACAAGTTGGGGAAACCATATATTTCCTGCTAGAGAGCTTTGGACTCAAATCTTAGAATACACATTTTTTGTTGTAGCAGGTCTATGCTCCCTCAAGAAGGAGTGCCAATAATCTACCCTGATGTTTCAGAATTCTCAAGGTAAATATTAAGCTGAGATTCACATCTTGATTTTCTCTCTAAAAAAATAGAAGACTGTCAGGGAAGAAGAGATTCTCCAATCATTTTTATGTCAAGTTCCTAACTTGGAATGAAAATCCTCTAATCTCTCTTTTTCATTTTTGCCACATTCGTTCCCTTTTATCCTCCTCCTATTTCACATTCAAACCTTACTCAAGCCAAAGTTTCATGTAGAATAAACTGAAGAATATTAAAAATTGTCAAGATCAATAAGATGGGTATTTCAATTTTACTTCCTCTTCCAACATGAAGTTTTTTTCTGTTGCAAACCTAACTTGGACTAAATTTGTAGGACTACAGGAAATGCAGAAATCTTTTCTTACAAATAAATACATAATAGAGGATGTCATCTATGAGAATAGCGCAAGTTTATTTGAGAGCAGTTTCTGGACTATCATGTATTTGGAAATTTTCTCCATCAGGCAATTTCTCCCTTGTCAGATTACATGAGTGATTGCTGCTGATACAACTCAGAGTCAGTTGAGGACACTGAGATCATGGAGCAGAGCTAAAGGTTCACCTGGAAATCATTCCTCCATGTGTTCATCAAAATTCTCTCTCCTTGTCTTTGACTTTCAAGCAAATTACCTTTCAAAAGCAGTAGAAAAAAGTACCCATCAAAACCAATTCAATTGCTTAAATTGTAACTATTTAAGTTTATGGGACCACATTATAGCTATTCATTTATCTTTCACATTGAAATCATTCAGTTCTAAAAAGGGCAAGTAATACTTTGAATTTTGTTTTGTATCTTGGCTTAGTCCGAAGATTTCATCCAGCCAGCAATTACCCCAAATCTGGGAAACAAATGCTAACGCTCCCAAACTTGGGTTCTTTTATTGATTATGCTGCCCCCATCATCATCATTAAACCCCTCTCAATCTTGTTTGTTCTAGTAATTAATTAATACTGCAATGAAAAGAGATTCATCTGCATAGAGCATTACACAGGAAATTGAAAGATGTTACATAAGAAATTTTATAGTACTATGCAAATGTAGCATCCATTTTAAGTTCCAGAAAACATCCCACACTATTGGAGCTTTCAGATTCTAGATTACTCCAGGAATCAGAGTCAAAGAATGAGAAATGAATATCCAGATTAAAGAAACAACACTGACCTGTGTGTAACATATAAAGACTTATTAAAGAATTGATCAACTTCCAGTCAAGATGATGTAGTAAGTAGATGCTGTGCTCATCGCCTCTCACTACATCAAAATCAAAACTAAACTACAGAACAACCATCATTGAGGTTCGCCTGATGTCTTGCTGACCAGAAGGCCTACAACTGGGGATACATAAGAGGCCACCTCGAGACTGATGGGAGAAACAGAGACATTAATGGGCTGGTCTCACAACTGCATGTGGCAATTGAGATTTGAGAGGGCTAACTTGGCTGCAGAGAATCAAGAGTTCCCGGCTCCACACCCGGCTCCCCAGCCCAGGGTTCCTGTGCCAGGAAGAGAAGTCCCCACAACTTCTGGCTCTGAAAACCAGCAGAAGTTGTGACTGAGTAAGACAGAAGGCTGCAGAAGTCACATATATTCTTCTTAAAAGGCCCGCGCACAGACTTACTTGCTGACAGACTCACTCGCTCCGAACTCCAGTGCTGGGGTAGCAGCTAGAAAGGCACCATGGACATACAGGGAGGAACTGAATTATCTGACTCCAGAACAGGGGCTGGAGGAGCAGTTTTCTCCAAGATAAAAGTGATGGCCAAAGCAATTGTTCTTTTGTTGAGCCCTCCCATGCAAATGCAGATGGCCGCCATATCTGAGTTCCATCAACGTAGCTGACACTGCCCTGGTGATTCCCTGAGATCCTCCCCCTCCTAACATATAGGCCCACCCAAGCTGCTTCCAGGGGCTTTTCCATATAAATGGCCTGTCTTGGCTCATGCTGTAGACTTTCCTAAAACCTCTCAAAGATTCACAAAACTCAAACAAGAAGCATCTGTCATCTATCAGTATGTCCTGTATCTCTTCTGAGCAGCCCTGAAGCCAGCAGTAGTGACAGCTGGCTTCAGTTTATGACTTGGCCTCTCAAAGCACCTCTAAGCCCAGCACAGGTTGTGGCTATCTGTGAATTGCTTAGTGATTCTTGCCAGGTGGTGCCAGGCAAGGCACAGACTGCAGCTAAACTTGGCCTGCAGTAGGGCCCCTCTCAGGAGACCTTGGGGCTGGCATTCCCTGTGGCTGACTTTGACTCAAGCTGAAGTATCACCTGAGGCTGCATCTGAGGACAATATACCCAAAGGGCAGTCTGAGAAGGCACCAGAGCACTGCTAAAGTGAACCCTACTCCATAAGGTCAGCCCCTCACCAGCCAGTCCTCATAACCAATCAACCAGAGGGCCAATCCCTCCAACTGATATGCAAACAGCAACCAAGGCCCAACTACAATGGGAGGGCACACACAACTCAAACAAGGGACACACCTAGAGCACCCGGCTTGGGTGACCAGGGAAACTGTGCCCCTGGGACCCACAGGACACCTACTACATAAGGCCTCTCTCCTAAGACCAGGAAACATAGCAGCCTTACTTACTACATAGAAACAAACACAGGGAGGCAGCCAATGTAGGGACAATAAAAGAACGGAACAAAATTCTGGAAAAAGAACTTAACAAAATGGAGGTAAGCAATCCACCCAATGCAGAGTTCAAAACACTGGTTATAATGATGCTCTATGAACTTAGGGAAAGAGTAGGTGAACTCAGTGAGAATTTTAACAGAGAAACATAAAAATGGAGATAGAAAACATAAAAAAGAACTAATCCGAAATGAAGAATACAATAACTAAAATAAAGAATACATTAGAGGAATCAACAGTAGATTGGATGAAGCAGAGGACTGAATCAGCAACTTAGAGAATAAGGTAGCAGAAAACAATCAGAACAGCAATAAAAAAAATGAGGATAGTTTGAGGGGCCTTTGGGATAATATCAAGTGTACCAACATTTGCATCATAAGAGTACCAGAAGGAGAAGAGAGAGAGCAAGGTATTGAAAACCTATTTGAAGAAATAATGACGGAAAACTGACCTAACTTGGTGAAGGAAATAGACATACAATTCTAGAAAGCACAGAGTCCCAAACAAGACGAACCCAAAAAGGCCCACACCAAAACACATTATAATTAAAGTTCCAAAGATTAAAGACAAAAAGAGAACTTTAAAAGCAGAAGGAGAAAAGCAATTAGTTACCTACAAGGGAGCTCCCATAAAACTGTCAGCTGATTTCTCAACAGAAATTTTGCAAGCCAAAAGAAATTGGCACGAAATATCCAAAGTGGTGAAAAGCAAGGCCCTACAACCAAGATTATTCTACCCAGTAAAGTTATCATTCAGAATCAAAAGACAGATAAAGAGCTTTCCAGACAAGAAAAAGCTAAAGGAGTTCATCAGCATGAAACCAGTATTACAAGAAATGTAAGAGAGACTTATTTAAGAAGAAGAAAAAAAATCAAAAATATGAATAATAAAATGACAATAGCTACATATATATTAACAGTTACTTAAAATATAAAAGGATTAAATGCTCCAATCAAAAGACTGGGTGGCTGAATGGATAAGAAAACAAGACCCTTGCATATGCTGCCTACTTCAGATTGAAAGACACACAGAGATTGAAAGTAAAAAGGTGGAAAAAAGATATTTCATGAAAATGGAAATAAAAAAAATCTGGAGTAGCAATACTTATACTAGACAAAATAGGCTTTAAAACAAAGGCTAGAACAAGAGATAAAGAAGAACCCAGAAATCCCGCTTCTAGGTATTTATCCAAAATAAACCCAAAATACTACTTTGAAGGGATATGTGCACCCATATGTTCATTGCAGTATTATTTACAACAGCCAAGATATGGAGGCAACCTGGGTGTCAAGCAATGAATGAAAGGATAAATAAAAGGTGGTACATATATACAATGGGCTATTACTCAGCCATAAACAAGCTGGAAAAGAAAAGAATGAAGTCTTGCCATCTGCAACAACATAAATGGACCTAGAACGTGTTGTGCTGAATGGAGTAAGTCAGACAGAAAAAGACAAATGCCATGTGGAATCTAAAGAACAAAATACACGAACAAAACAAAAACAAACTCATAGATACAGAGAACGTTTTAATGGTTGCCAGATGTCTAGGCACTTGATTACAAGACTAATCTATTGCAGAGGCAGCAGAAATGAAGAAGAACAAGAGATTCTGAGAAGTTTCAGAGGTGCAATAGGTAGATCTTGATGATTAATATAAGGACTAAAGTAGAGGATAAATTTAAATCAATTCAAATTTCTAGCTTGGGTGACTAGGTGAATTGACCAATGGTAGCGGGGGAAGGGACAGAAAACAAGGAACAGATCTGTGGGAGAAGAAAAAATGTTCACTAAATAATTTATAGAACTCAATATTTGTTCATAAATACTTGAAGAGGAGAAAATATTTATTTATAAATAACCTAAATGCTTTCCCAACTTTCCTCAAATTAGAGAAAAATTATTTGTTAATAATTATTAATTTTGTGTATATTATATCTACTGAATTTTCTGAGATAGCTGACCCTATCATAAGAGAATGCACAGTGATAGACAACAGCCAAATCTGCTGAGACAGCTGGTGAGCTAAGGACTGGGAATGGGGGGGAAGAAGGATTTGGGTTTCCTGCTGTTATGCTTTTCATATCTGAGCAGAGCTGAGTTCAAATCCCTGACCACATTCCTTTAGAATGGATATTTGTCATGGGCTTTCTATCAATGAGTAATGAACAAGGGTATCAAACAAGTTATTTTTACTCTCCTGTGTCTGCTAATCTCAAAAAGACTGAATTATGGGACTTAGAGAGTAGGGCTGGGCTTTAGAGCACATGCTTTGCATCAGAACATATGTGAGCTTGAATCTGATATCTCCCATTGATTATCTGTATAACCTTGAGTATATTTTTTTATATCTTTTTTAGGCCTTAGTTACCTTATTTCTACAATGAGAATAGCTGTTACCTAACAATACCATTGTAGTAAGACTTAATATATGAAATGTACTTAGTACAATGCCTGGAAGAATAAAGTTAAAAATGCATTCTGATATTGCTACTAATATTACAATTGTGAGATATAATTTGTGATCCAATCAGACCCCATTCCCTTAATACACATATAAGAACTTTCTCGTGAAGGCTATCTCCTCATTTCTTCATTCCACTTCTTCTGGAAATTAGCATGAAATATGGCACAGTGAGAACAGATGAAAATTTAAAGTCCACCAGACTTGGGTTCAAACATGTTTCCATCATTTCTTTTTGGCTTATCTAAAAATTTATGTTAGTAATGCTTCTTCCCTCTAGCATCATAGTTAATATTTAATGAGAGAACTGTAAGTAGAATGAGCTCAATGAGATTAGAAGTTTTTGTCTGTTTTGTTTACCTAGCATTTTACCTAGTGTCTGGCATGAAATATGTACTCAACCAATATTTATTCAATGATATTGAAGTAATTTGCTCTCTGCCTGAAACATAGTAGGTTGCCATTAAACCTTATTTCTTTCACCTTTTACTCCTCCTTCAATAGCTAATTGATGATTTAGAGTCCATGGCAAAGCAACCAAATTGTCAGAGGTGCTGGGCTTCAATTGTTCCATAACAAAGCTGTAGTTGATTTGAGCCAATTCTACTCTTCAGATGGTCTTTGTTCCATACAGTGCTATTAAGAAAGTTGAATAAGTTGCTAGTATCTCGGGTAATGAAAGATTCCACAACCATATTCAAAGTCCAGCTTCTCCAGAAAATGTGGAAGATCTGGCAATGCATGGCTATATTCTCGCCAGGCAACAGTGAACACATTATCTGTTTCCTTTGGACAAGGCTTGTGTGTTCCAATATACCACAGTCTCTACCAGTCCCTATCTCTGTAGCTCTGACACTGCAGCTGACTTATTATTTAGTATTATCTTTGCTCTGCTGGTTTTCTTATATTCAAATTTCTTTCTCATTTACATTATCTCCCTGACTTCTATAGGTATTTGAGTTGTTAGCCCTGTTCCATAGCTTTAAAAGTGTCAGTGGGAAAGGGGTGAATCAATGAATAATTTTGAGCCTATAGAGGGATTGGGGATTTAAATGCAGGATGAAGATCAGGTGAAAAGAGGGGCGAGAGTTATTTCTCTTCCTCTCAGATGCTTAGTCATATAAATATTCTTTAGTTTGCTTTATATTTTATGATAAACATTTCCTCAATCTGTGAATATCGGTAACACTATAAATATCACCACTGATATAAAAATACTGTCATGTTTGGAATCTTTTATGAATGTTTAAATGAAAAGTCCTGAACATTTTTATGGCAGAGACATGTCTAGAAACATCAACTGCACTTGTGGTTTGGAACTGAATCTTAAATAATTTCATGGACCGATGGCATCTGAAGCAGGAGTCAGCTACAGAGAAGGTGACAGAAAACATTTGCTGCTGGGATAACCATAGCTATTAAAATGCTTCAGTCATGCTCTTCTTTTCCTAGTCTTTGTTTATGTAACTTGGAGATTTGTTGGCTCAAGAATTTTAGGATTTATTGTCTAGGAAAAGACGACATACAGGAAACAAGAAAACGCAATCCTTCACAATTAACTTTAAGACATCTGGGCTTATGGAGTGTGGAATAAATGAAAACTACCCAAAATCCAAACTGAGAGAGGTAGAGGGAGGGGAGAAAAAAAGGGAGGAAAGGACAGTGAGAGAAAGGGAATGAAAAAGAAGGGGGAGGGAAAGGAAAAATAGGGGGAAAGGAGAGGATAAAAGAAGAAAAAGGCGGAGGAGAGAAGGTGAGGGAAAGGGTAGACAGGGTAGAGTAGGGAAGGGAAGAGAAATTCCAGTAGCCAAAAGTTTCAGCCTCTTTTTTCTTAGGTCATAAAAAAGGAAGACTGTAATTGGATACAGGAATAAAAAAGGTGGAAGAGAAGGAGAAAGGTGAGCAAGAAGGAGGAGGAGAAAATAATTAGCTAGTGAAAATACCAGGAGTTTTATCTTCCCTTTCTTCTTCTCCCTTTTGGAGGCTTATAAAAGTAGAAAAATAACGAAAACAAGACCATAGAGAGTTTACAAAATTCTCTTATTTGATGAATACGCTGGCTTATATCAGCCTAAGAGACCCTGGAAACTTTAATTCCAAAGGACTCATTCTTTATTTGCAGTTGTCCCCATACTGAAAGCTCACAATAGATAAAATTTATTTTTATTTTTAACCACTATCCCTTCCCACATACCAGGACATAAAGCCTATTTCCTCAGGAATCAGTACTTTAAAGTCCACGGAGTTGTGGTGGATTTTATTAATGAACAAATAAAAAGGAACGGAGGATATATATCAGAAAATCTGATTGTAGTCATGGATCCAAGCCACTTTCTCCTCTTCCATAAATAAAGTTGATATTCTGATGTCCAACTAATTAATTCATTTATCAATTCCTTATTTCTGAACTCGGAAAGGCAAGAGAGGAACGTTATTTATTGTTTAATAAAACTCTCAATTAGTGAATCAACTGGAACTTTGATAGATAGGTATAAGCACTGATATTCAGAGACTGAAATAATCTGTGGAATCCATGGAGACACAAAGGTTATTGGTTCAATCAGAGCAGGAAAATTAAGCTTCACGCTTCAGTGTTTCATACACTCAGGCCTCTCAAGTTTTTGATCTTGGTAATGTGCAGCAGCTTCTGTGGTGATTATGCAGCTATTTTTTAACAGACATGGACTGTGGAGGTCTCTGCAAATTACCCTGAACTGTTTTTATGGGCATAGATTGGCTTTAGCAGGAATTATATCAACATTTGTTCATTCAAACACACAAATATTTTGTAAGGACCTACTAAATGTCAGGCACTGCTCTAAATTCTTGGAATATACCAGTGAACAAAGAATAAAGAAAGATAAGGAGGATTAGAAATTCCAGAGGTTGGAGGAGAGTTTCGATGTAAAATGAATTGGTCAGGCTGGACCACCTTGAAAAGATTACATTAGAGAAAAGGGTTGAAGGGGTGGTGGGTTGAGTCATGCAACAATGAGGGAAAAGGTATAGAAGAGCATTTCAGGCATAAGAAATAGTTTTAAAAAAAAAAAAGTATGGCAAGGAGGCCAGTGATGCTGGGACAGTGAGCAAAGAGGTGAGTATTGGAGAGGTCAGGGAGGCATGAGGGAGAAAAATAATATAGGGACTTTTTATAGTTGTGCAGATTTGCCTGAGTGAGCTGGGAAATCATCCCAGGATTACATAACCTGAATTATCTTTGCAAAATATCATTACGTCTGCTATGTAAGAATAGAATAGAGAGGCAAGGGTAGAAATAGGGAGACCAGTTATAAGGCTGCTACATTTATTATAGATGAAAGATTATGGTAACTTGGACCAAGATTATCAAAATAGAACTAGTAAAGGGTGGTCCATTTGGCAATATGTTTTAAGTGAAAGTCAACAGAATTTCCTGATCACTAGGATTATAAGTAAGGGAGAAAAACAAGGGTTAAGGATGACTCTAAGGTTTTCAGCCTGGAAAACTGGAAGAATGGATTTGCCATTTAAGGAGGGAAAATAGGTTTGGGGAGGATGTTCAGAAGTTTAGTTCTGAATGTGTTAAGTTTGAGAAGTTTATTAGAGATCTGAGTTGAGGTGTTGAGTATAGTCGAACATATGATTCTGAAGTTCAAGAGAAATATTAGAGAAGAAAATATACATCTGTGTGTCAACAGTATATTGATAGGACAGAAAGTAATAAGATTGAATGAGATTAATAAAAAAAAAACAAAACCCAAGAACCAATCAACCTTAATATTTTTGGGAAAAAAGCAAAGACTTTTTAGTTTAAGGTGAAACTTATATCACAAAAAGCAGAGCATCTGTTTACAGATCTTTGGGTATATAAAATAGTTTTATACTATTTGTGTTGGTTCACAGCCAGAGCTATAAACCAGATTATTTAACTTTAGAATTTTTATGACAGACATACTTAGGCAACATTAGATTGGTTGCCCCAAATTCCTCTTTACCTTGTTTTAGGTTACATAATAGAACATAGGAAAGATTGTGGAGCTATGTGGGTTTTTTACCCCAGGTTTCTAGGGTCATCTACCATCACATGGTTTCATGTCAGCTTTTTAAATATTTTGGAGCCACAGACTGTGGCTTCAACCAGACAGAGATGGGGAATGTTATGAAATGAGCAAGTCTAAGGAATGGCCTGTACTCTATAAATCCATTGACAATATAACTTTCATTTGGACTGTAATGGAGAGAAATTTGAAAAACATATCACAAATACAGTGAGCTAAAATCCATTAAAAGAAAGCTTATGCACAAAATGCTTTAGTCTTTAGAAACGGGAGCACATGCAGAACAAGAGAAATTTTTGAACAGTTTAAGTTAATCAGAGAACTTTAGCCCAAGAGATGGAGAGGAGCTCTGCTTTGAGAAAGTTCTCCTCTGAGGAAGCAGATCAGAAAATTAGCAAGACATCTTCAAAGGAAGAAAGTCTCACAGTAAATAAAATTACTTCTCCACAAGAATTTGAGATCCAAGAAAGCACCTTTTAAAGCTACAGATAAAGCCTTTACTGTACAAACTTATGAGAAACTGCCCATGAAACGTGGGCTAGAAGAATTAAGTAGCTACAGAAAACGTGGACTGTTCTGAGAGAGGTAGCCATCATCCAGCTATATTACGAGTCTCAGAAGCTTCCCTTATGCCAGCTTCTAATCACTACACTCTCAAAGATAACCCTTATCTTGCCTCTAGCAGCAGAGCTTGGTTTTGCCTGGTGTTGAACATTATATAAATAGAATCATATGGTGTGTACACTTTTGTGTCTTATTTGGCCCAATATGATGTTAATGAAATCGTCCATGTTTTGCACATGTAGCAGTTGTTTGCATGGTTCCCACTCACTGAGTATACTTGGATATATTTATCATTGTTAATAAACATTCAGATTGTTTCCAATTTGGGGCTGCCGTGAACATTCTTGCGCATGTCTTTTAGTGAATATGTGTTTGCATTTCTGTGGGTACACACCTAGAAATGGAATTTCCGGGTCAAAGGAAATGTTTATGCTCAGTTTTAGTGGCTAATGCCGGATAGCTTTCTAGTCCCATACCTATTAAGGGCTAGACGTTAAGTGCTGGAAAAAGACAGGGTTCCTGAGGAGGTTCTATGGCAGAGGCCCTGGTCCTTACAAGGCCCTTAAGGTCTTAGGTTTCAGGATCATCTGTGGTAGCTTCACTTCAGGAATTTGCTAAAATGGGTTCTTCAGCTGAAATTGCTTGTCATAACCTGCAGTACCACTTCACCTCTCACCCACCTTCAGCCAGACCAGTTTGTCCAGAATGGTAGGGAAGCAATGGTTTGGGCCCAGAAAATCCTAGATTCAAGTTAGTCAAATTGCATTGCAGAACCTCCATCTTGTCAGTTGGGGAGTAAGAAAAATAGTGCTATGAAGACTGTACTACCTGTAAATCTCCTGCTGAATAGCTGGTGTTTAACAAATGTTACCAGTTGTCATAAGCTTCTAATAGGAAAAATGCAGGATAAAATCATGGTCCTCTTTTTGCATCTATTTCCCTTGGGTGGCCATTCATATTTTTTTCTGTCTAATAAATTGCTACAAATCCCTATTTTTTAAAAAATGATAGACTGTCTCTTCTGTTTAAATCATGGTTTATAAAGACTGAATTAATTGGCTGCCTTACTTTTCTCTCCTCATTGACCCAGAAATGAGATGCCTTGATTCTCTTTCCCAGTGGATTCCCAAATCTCACTCGCAAACAAAACCAAGAACAAAGACATGACATGCACAAGAAAGAAGGTTTGGAAATCTTCATTTTAGAATCACTGCTAGTGACTTGATAAGTTTTCAAGTGACTTGTCAAGCATACACCGAATACATTCACATCTTAGAAATGATTATTCCAAAACTGGTAAGATCCTTGGTTTCTTGTGCTTAAGTGTTTAAGCTATTTCAGATTCTAGATGAAGATTTACTAAAGAAATACATATTGGTGGTATTTAGATTGGTCATTATTCTACATACTCCAGTTTATATGAAAAATGTGAAGGGAAATTACAATGAGATTTCCTTAAATGAGACTCAGAATTGTGGAAGGTTTAATGTAATATGACCAAGGTCATGCTTTACCATATCTTTGTATAAAAATTCTTAATATACAGTGCACTCTCGCATGCCAAGTATTATTTCATTTAATACTAATAATTGCACTGTGATGGAATTATTATTAGTGCCACCTTACAGATAAATGATTGATACACAGAAAGATTGATACACATCATCTAATAAATGGCAGATCTTGTATTTAAATTTATGTAAAGATAAAACATATGTACCTATTTAGAATCAGGGACCTCACATGAATATCTGTTCTTTGAGTCAACCATACAAGAGAGGTGACATGCCCTTGACACATACCTACCCTGCAGACACACTTAAGTAAAAGTGTCATTCAAAGGATGGAAACTGGAGTATCCCATCTAATCAAAAAAAGGGTGAAGAAGCCTAACATATCGAAGGTAGGAATGGAGTTGGTCCTAAATCTAGGGATTTGAATGTTGCCAAGACTTTCTCCTGCTCATTTCTGCTTCTCACTGTGATGGTTTCATTTTCTGCCACTGCTTCCTCTACATGGTGAATGTCAGAGTCCTCTGAGACTCCCACAGCTCAGCTGCACCACTAAACATGGGAAGCTTTTTATTTTCTCAGATCATGTTTGAAAAATCCAGGTGAATGACCTATTTGCTCAATTTGATTTACGTGCCCACTACTTGACAAATTGTCAGTGGGACAGGGCCAGCTAAAAACATGGAGACTTACTCTCTGATGACATCACCTGAATGAGTAAAGGAATAATAGGCCAAGAAGGGAGTGTTCTGGTGCTCTGTTCTAAGAAGAAGGGAATGCTCCAGAAACAGCTGTCTGCCTCACGACTAGCATATTAGCCCGGACTTGTACCTTATGGGCCATCAGCCTCATGAATTGCTGTCCCCATGTTTATCAAAAGAGGATGAAACCTGTCACTTAAAGAGAGTGGGTGAGAGGGTAAAGGGAGGGTGGCAAAAGAGCTGGATCATTTACAGGTTCTAAGTCATCTATATCCTTATATCCATCCTTTTTATAGAAGAATAAACTGAGGCTCAGAGAAGTTTAATATTTGTCCAATACCACAGAGCTAATAAGTAACAGAAGCAGGATTCAAACCCAAGCTGACTGTCTACAGAACCCACACAAAACTACTACCGCCTAAAGTCTCTCGATGAGAAAGAAGAGCAAGAAATCACTGGGCAGAAGAGGGCCGATAAGCTGTTTTTCAAGGCTGTCCTGAGGCTGACGTGCAGTGGTCAAGCAACAGGGGTTTATGGGCTCAGCTGCAGGCCAACTATGGGATCTTGCACAACTGCTTGACATTCAAGAGAGTAGACCGGACAAGCTCAAACATTCCTAGAATGTGTTACTCCATTTGGTCAGCTGCATCCAAAATCCTAGGTGGTTGACTTGGGTTACTCTCCTTTTCCCAGAACAGAGTCCCTAGGTGAATCGAAGACTATGTCTTGAGATTCTTGCCAGGCTTACCTCCTCAGCTGCGTGAGGTGCTCATAATAGAGAATCTATTCTCGGGGAATGTGTGCTCATAATAGAGAATCTATTCTCGGGGAATGTGTGTGGCCAGTTGCTCAGCCCCACTGTGATAAATTATGAATCAAGGTTATTGGATCTCAATGAATAACGTGAGGCAAAGAAAATCTCTCCAGACACACACTTCAGAGAGGCCACAAATGAACCATTGCATTTTTTTTTTTCAAATCATGAGACCATTCAGATTCCTTTACCCTTTTTCACAACTCATGTACTCATCCACACGTCCCACCTCCCTGATTCTTATACACTTATATAGGTCAGTGTGTCTTTGTCTTCCACCCAAACCCCTCTCTCAGTTTTGACTCTATTGCCAATTTAAACAGAAAAAGCCTAACCCCTTCTAACCATGACAGTGAGGCTTGCTATGGAAAAACATTTTTGACAATTTGTTTGCTGCTGAATAATGTATGTGCTCTGTTTGTGAAGCTAATTAACTGAATTCACTTAATTGAAAAATGGTGCTAAGAATTCTTTTCCTTTCAGAAAGGGCTGAAGAATTCATAGGAAAATCCTCCTTCAACAGTATGCCCTGTTCCAGGTGTCACCAAGAAGTCACTGCAGAGGCTCTGGAGGTGCTGAATATATTTTTCCAATTGCTTTTTAGCTTCGTAATTACGAGGATCTAAAAACCTTGATTTGACTTTTCAATAACTTACGGTGAAAGCCCATTGCCGGAGCAAGCCAAGTAATTTCCACTTGCCTGTGGGACTGAACAAATTGTAAAGGAGCAGAAGGATAGGAAAGTAATATTTCTTTTACTCTCTTCTCGGTTTTCTAGTTTGTCACTCATTTTCATTTCCTATTTTTAAATGCTAGCTAGTGAGCATCCAATTTCACATGCAGGAATTGTTTTCTGACTTCAAAGCCCTGCAAGGCCACATTCAGATAGGAAAGGGGACTTATTTCAGTTACAATCTGGAGAACATGGAAATGCAAGAGATTTCTGATTTCCTCATTGCATGTGTATTATCCATCATTCTCTGATATTTCAGTGAATTATAAGGAAAGGCAGTGTGTTGATTCTATCTTTCACCATTAGTCGAATGCAATACGAGGGCTTTAATTTTGTTTTGTTTTTTTTTTCTGATTTGTGTGTGTGTGAGAGAGAAATTTCATTTTGCTGCTGTTTATATTTTTTGTTTATTTGTTTGTTTCCTTTTTTCAATATTTCTTGTTTTTTTTCTAAACAGACAATCACTCAATGTTTGTATTTATCTGAAAATGACTCACACCCCTCAATCAATGCACAGTCTACTGACACTGGACTTTAAGAGGCAGGACATATACTGAACTTTCAGTGAAATTCAAAACACTGATAGCTAATAATGGATCCCGCCTAATCTTCAGGGAAGGAAAAGCTATTGGGTTTGTCTCATTTTTCTCATCCAGAGTTGTGCCACTTGACTACCCTTAAGGTCTTTGGAGGACAATTCAAAAGCTTAGGAGACATTTCTTGTGAGCTCCAAATGGGGCTTTGAGTTTAATCCAGCCCAGTTTGAGCCACAAAGAACCTCAACCACTGGCAGCTATGAATTTCTCCTGCTCTAATTCTAAGGCGTTTTGAGCAAATATCATAACTTTTATCAGCCAGATATGCTATCCCAAGACCTGGGTGGATCTGAGAACAAAAGAAGTGAATCACAGAGCTATATCCTCTGCAAGCCACAGGCAAAACTTCCCCAAAGCATGGCCATCACACACTTTTATTCTCAGGAGAAGGCAACGTGAACCGAAGATTACATGAACATCACATGAGAATACAAAGGCAAGATTAAGGGTAAGAATGCTCGTCAGAGCAGCATTTACAGAGGGTAAAAACAGTCACATCTGATAATGTCATCTGAGCGGAGAGATGGTATTGCTATTCTTATCGTGGTCCACTCAAGGTCACCTTGATGATTATTTACTTGACATGATGTCAAAGGCCTGGGAAGGTCACCACATGCAGCAAAATTGAAAGAGAAAGGAAGAAAAGAGAAAAAGAAAACAACCCTGCCCTTCCACCCCAAAATTAATTAAAGACCTCTAAAATTGCTCCAGTAAGACTGTATTCTTCCAGTGCTCAGCCTTCTTGAAGAGGTGGGCCTACGGCCAGTTGTGAAAGTTGTTAGTAACTGATTTACTCACATGGAAGTAACAGAAGGGCTTCTGGAGGGAGCAGGGTCTGGCTTGGTATGAGGCAAGCCAGGTACCCGGGGCGTTCAATTTAAGGAGACACTCACTCTCAGGTGCTGGCCCAGGAAGAGAGAAGAATGAGTGTCCAAAACAGCACTTTTAGAAAATGAGTTAAGACACCACACTGGAAAGAAAAAATGAAGTGATTTATCCAATGCACACAGCAAACTGAAAGGATGGATTGTGGAAAACACAGATCTTCTGATGTCCGGTCTGGAGTGCTTTACTTGGTTGTTTTTAAATTCCTTGGAATCCATAATTTTTATTTTATGATGGTTATTGCAATAATTTTTATCATCTTTGTATTTGTCTTTTGTTTTATGTTTTGTTAAAATTACTATGGCTTTGGGGTAGGACAGATTGCATTCCAGTTTTACCACTTACAAATTTATGCAACTTTGAAGAAATTATTTACCATTCCTGAGTCATAGCTCCTCATCTGTAAAATGGGGCTGTGGCTGGAATTAGAGATAATTTATATGAGTTTACTCAGGCATTCATTCAGAAAGTGTATTGAGTGCCCGTCCATGCCAGATACTGTGCCAAGGGCTGTGGATAAAACAGTGAGTAAAACCAACATGGACCTAGTTTTTTAGCCTACTGAAGGAAGCATAAATAAACAAAATCATTTGACTAGATTTGACATTAATGAACACCTACTCAAGTATTGGTTTTAAAGAGGTGGACTAGATGCTAACATTTGTAGATTCTCTCTTTCTTAGTGTAGGAATACAAGAATTAATTGGTATAAGGGATTATTTCTTCTTTATTCAGAGGTTTCATTTTTTTTCCAGTGGATTAATTTAACTTCAAACCTCACAAGGCAGAAATTAGAGCTTACTGAATGGATAACACAAATTTTATAAATTCCCTTACACAAAAGACGACAGTGACTCATGCTTTCAAAAGTGCTTGAAGATGGATTTACGCCACATGACAGTCATAATGGTTCATTTGGAGCAGTTACACAGTCTGCTGGATAAATAATACAAGTTGTATAAATCACACTGATGCTGTGTTTACACAATAGACCATAACTACTCCAGAGGAGCTCAAACAATCCAAGAACATTTTATAAATATAGTACAAGTTTAAGTTACAAGTGAAACAGCCTTGAAGAAAGACAGATTTGTCAGGGAGGCCTCAAAAAGATAAGATGAATTAAATATGTGACTTTGGTAAAAGTTTGTATTGGTTAAGTCTCCTGGCTTGCAAATAACTGGTGTCAATTTAAACTCCCTTAGTTAAAAAAAAAAAGAAAGAAAGTTAGGATAACTTCTTCAAAATAGGATGCTTCACAGAACCTAAAATCAGAATGCAGCAAGGTTTTAAGGATGAACTGAGATCAGGACAGGGAATGCTATGAAAACCCAGAAAATTTCTCATTTATTTTTCCTCTCAAAACTTAATTCTACTCTCTCTTTGCAAATTGGCCTTCTCTACTTTCCTGCCATGTGGTCTTATAACCTCCGAGTTTCCCTGTTACTATTCCAACCACATAAAGAACAAGATCCCCTGTCTCCAGGCCTTAGTTCCAATTTCCTAGGAGGGAGGGTCTCACTGGCTTACTTCAGGTGAACCCCCAACCCCCCACCTCACCCCCACTGCCATCCCCACCCAAACCCTGCCCCTGCCCTCAGTAAGTTATAGGAGAGGGCTGGGAAATCATGGCTAACTGGCCACATGCCTGTATGTAAGGAGGTAGTTTGAAGAGAGAGGAATGGCTTATTCCCTGGCAAGACAGACAAATAAATGTCTAACACAAGTTCTCTAACCTTAATAGGACCCAGAGGCAGAGAAACAGATTGTAAATAGATGCAGGAGACATTGAGTTGCTGTGGAGACATTCCATTCCTTTCTACATCCAGGAGGGAGAAAGGTTAAGAGAACCACTGGGGTGTTACCTATTTTATTATGACTCAATTTGCCCTATAATTTTTTTATTCTAATGGAATATTCATGTCTTGGCAGAATGCATTGCAAAGCAAATAAAACCAAAACAAAGCAAAATTTGAAACACTAGGAGGATAGGTTTTGTTGGTGTTTCTTTTCATGCCCCATATCCATAAAAAGAACTCAGTAGCTGTTCGCAAATTTCCACACTTTAAATAGGATCTAGAGTAGAAACCTACCAAGAGACAAAGCACTTGAGCAGTAGTACGGTATCAATACGGGATGATTATCACAAATTTAAGCTCATTACTTATAAAATTAATTAGCATAACCCAAAATGCCTCAGTACATTGTAAATTTGACTTATTCCTATTTTGCCAGGAAGAATTATTGCAGATGATTTTCATCATAATAGCATTAGGATAGTTTTTTGAATTTATCATATGTGATCGTCACCATCCTCCAATCTCAATGGTGACCCTCGCTCTTGGGATACCCAGAACCACTATTTTCTCTTTCTTTCCTCTCTCCTTCATTCCTCTGTTCTTTTCTAAATGGCTCTCACAATGAAAGATGAAAACTTATCAGCTTACTAGTTGAGCTAGAACATGACACTATTTGCCTTATCAAACAGCCCAATACACTTGTAAGTGGACTAGCAGGTATTTGTGGAGTGTTTGGAGGACTTCTGCTTCCTTTCTTACCATCAAAGACATAATTCAGTGCCAGATATGCCAATTCAGTCTGTCATTATATTTTTCTAAAAGGTTGTTGGTTTTTTCTGTTTTAGAAAATACAAGAAAGTTTAAGAAAGAAAAAAAAAACGAAAAAACACTGATTATTCCACCAATCAGAGATGACCAAGGTTAATATTTTGGTGTATTTCCTTTCAGTTATGTTTATTGGTAACTTATTTCCTTTGAGTCCACATTGTATCTGGATTATATACTGCTTTGATCCAAGTGTTCTAGTTTATCACTCATTTATCTTTATAAATATTTTAAGGGTTACAACATACTATTATACATGTTCCATCATTCTCCTAACAACAGCCTTACTTTTTATATTCGTATTACTTGCAGTTGTTTTAATATATATTAACAAGTGATACTTTAGAAAGATACCAATTAATATTCCCTCAGGTTCATGTATGTGTTCATCAGAAAAACCCCATCACAAGTGTTGAGTATTGATTACAAATTTTATAGTTAAAATGTTAAGTCCTTATTTTAATTTGCAATTCTTTAAATATTATACTTCATTTTTATTAGCAATCTTATTGCTTCTTATATCAATTATATCTATATATCTATAAATAATTCATATCTTTTACCATTTATTTATATAATTTTAAATTCAATTTTAGTTGTTTACATTTTGATAAATAATTTTTCAAGTTTGAATTTAACCTCTTAAAATTAAGGGGAGTTTTTTGTTTGTTTGTTTGTTTTGCCTAAGAAATATTTGGGCACTTATATAATCAAATCCATCAATATCTACCTTTGTAATTTTTCCATTTATTCTAAGCACTTAAAGTCCTTGATATGCAAAGATTTTAAAATATAATTTTATATTTTACTCTGATCTTAATATATTTTTATTTTTTACATTAAAAAATTTAATATATGTGGTATGCAGAGGATGCAAATTTATCATCTTCCCTTAATAGCAATCCAAGTTTCCTTGCACCAATTATTAACTTGGCTTGTCCTAAAATGTGTTCCTTGGAACATTTAAGTTTCTTATTTAAAAAAAAAAAAAAAAAGGAAGAAAATCTAAGAATTCCATGATTAAATCATTCTGTGAAAACGCTTTACATTATTTCTCCTTGTTACTTCATAATGCATAAATATTTATTAACATAATAAAGACTCTGAATGGTTCTTCAATAAAGGAGCCTGTTTAACTATTTAATCTTGCATTTTTTAAAGTCTTTTGCATTGTTTTTAAGGCATTTCCCCACAAAAGAAAGGCAAGAGAGAAATAATACAAAATGAATATTTTATTAAAGAATACATGTACTTCGAGAAGTTAATTAACTCAGTCAGAGACAGAAGGATGGAAAATTTCAGGCAACATCTAGTCAACACTTCACACCAGGCACATAAAACATCATCTCAGCTCAAGGTGATTCTGTAAAGTAATAACTTTCCATATGTTCATTTTAAAGGAGGTATTTTAGACTTGTGGAACTTGAATGCCTTGTTCAAAGTGACACAGTAATAAATGTTATCATTTAAACCGTCAGAATTTCTCCAGTGTTGACATTTATCCCCCTGATAAACTTCTCTTTGTAAAAACGAGAGCATGTGAACTTTTAATGGAATGAATATAGTCTTGCCCTTCAGATGCTCATCAGATGCTCCTGTCATTAAGCATCTCCTAAGACACATTTATACACAATCATGTGATTATTCAAAATCTTTTGATTTTTAAATAGCAATCCCTGCCCATCCTCTACTTTACCAGATATACAGGTAGGACAAGAACCTGAAACTCTTTATCAGATCCCACAATGGATCGCTGAGACAGTGCATTCTGAATAAATCATTATCAAATGGCCCATCTCAATCCAGAGTAAATTGCTAGATAAAAGAAGCTATAGGCAGAGAAGCCATATCAAACTCTGGAGCCAGGCAGACACTATGTGTGTAAGTAATTTCCAGGTCTTTGCTATATTTGACAGATAAATTCTGAATTTAGTGATTAATGTAGCAATTTATCCACACTGAGAAGCAAGGCAGAAGATTCAAGATGGATAATAAGTTTAAGGAAGAGGAGAGGACATTGGTAAGAGATTAAAACTGTGGTCACCTTATTTCACTACATTGTAATCTTTTTAATTTACATTTATGTTTTTAGCAGTACACAAAGTACAATGCCATGTATTTAATAGGTGCTCAACAAACAAATTCAAAACAAGTAAAAATATTACCAGGGGCAGAAGTGAAAGGGGGAGGTAAAAAAATAAAATAAAATAAAATAAAACACTTTACTCTCTAGATAGACAAACTGAATCATCAAAAGCAGATAAGATTTTCTAGCGTCTTACAAAGATGGATGTGGCAAAGCTTTTGAAATAAGCCACTTTTTAATATTCTGTCCCCTAAAATAGATCAGAAAATAATCCTTTTATACTGACTTTTAGTTGTACCTGAGAAGTCCAAAGCGTACATAGTTGGTACCCCACTAGCAGTGGGGACCAGGTAGTGGAGAAAGTTTGGGGTAAGCTGAACCCTTCAGTGCCTTCTCCAATTTGAGTGATCACCAAATGCATCACATTAGATGACTGTTCTGACCCATTAGTGTTTCTGACAAAGAAGGGACTTTCTATTGTCCTAAAATAAAGCTGCTATTGTAGGGGATTTCTTGCCCTCAGTCTAAAGTTTATTAGCCTTTCATTCTTGCAGCAGATGGGAAATCTCTGCCCTTCCCTGGCACTTACAGGGAAGACACTTCCTTGAGGACCTAGGGACTGCTAGAAGGTGGCATTTTTAATTTTAAAGAGTAGAGATTTTGTCATCAGAAAGAGCTGAGCTGAAAGTTCAGACCCATCACTTAGTAGCTATGCGACCTTAAGCACCACTTATCTAATGTATCCAAGCCTCAATTTTATTTGGTGTAAAATGAGAATAATAATAGTACCTACCTCATACAGTTATGAGCCACTTAATGACATTTTGGCCAACGATGGACTGCATATACGTTGGTGTTCCTACAAGATTATAATGGATTAAACACAAAAAGTTTGTTCGTGATGTTGAAAGAAAAGGTTGGACCTACTAAGATATTGAATTTACTGCTAGCTGGGTGATTTAAAGAGACGAGGCGGCTCAGCTTGCTGCTCACCCGCCATGAGTTCACGGAGGCTGGGCCCCAGGGTTGGTGAGAAAGCGAGAGGAGCAAGATGGAGAGGATGGAAGCCCTGTGCCTGCCCTCGCATGTGCACACGCACGCACACGCATGCGCACGCACACACATACGCACACACACACTACTCACGCATGCATTTGCACTCCTGTGCACAAACTCACTTCCCTTCCCTTCATTTCTCTTTATATTCTCCCAATCCCCTCCCTCGCTCCCTTTTATTTCTCATCTCAAGCTTTACCTCTCTGTGTCTTTTTGGATCTCTGCTCTACCTTTGTGTCCCCTTCTCTTTCTTCCTTCTTTCCTTTCCTCCTCCTTCCCTTCTCCTAATGTCTGCTCTCTCTCTGAAGTAGCCAACATACACAGCCTTTCCCCTGCCCCCACAACAGGCAGGCACACATGCACTAATCTTTTATACCTTTTTTTACTATCCTTTTTTAATGTTTAGATATGTTTAGATACACATATACTTACCATGGTGTTACAATTGCCTTCAGTACTCAGTACAGTAATATGGGGTAGCCTAGGAGTAATAGGCTCTACCATTTAGCCTAGATGCGTTGTAAGCTACGCCATCTTGTTTTGTTTTAATTGCACTCTATGTTGTTCTAACAACGCTTAAATTGCCCAGTGACACATTTCTCAGAACGTGTCCCCCGTCACTAAGTGACACATGACTATAATGTTGTTAATGACATTACAGAGATGGTGTATGCAAAAGGTAAGCCCTAGTTCAGGCTCTCGATAAATTATACTTTCTTTTTTTCCTCTCTGTTGATGAGGATACTTTTGTCATATGCTTTATTATCTTGGAGCGCTGTCAGGAATACATGAGAGAGTTCTCACGACTTATTGACCTTTATTTAACAGATGCAAGTAAGGGGATAAACCATAGGGGGTCAGCAAGAATTTAGGGCAGTAATGTTTATATAAAACCTATTTATTAATATGACTAATGAGTCAGAGTTAGTGAAAAGTCTCTTGTGAGATCAGAAATAATTACCAATGAGTTAAATAAGAATGTGTTCTGTCTCTCATTATCTTCTCTCTCCTAGTCAACCTCTGTCCTAGTCTCCTCAGGCTACGATAACAAGATACCATACACTGGGTGACTTAAACAATAGGAATTTTTTTCTTATAGCTCTAGAAGCTTGGAAGTCCAAGATCAAGGTGCCAGTAAATTTGGTTCTTGGGAAGAGTTCTCTTCCTGGCTTGCAGATGGGCCACTTTCTCACCGTATTCTCACATGGCAGAAAGAGAGACAGCAAGCTCTGGTCTCTTCTTATGAAGACACTAATCATCGCAGGGCTCCACCCTCAGGACCTCATCTAAACTGAATTGTCTCCTAAAGGCCCCATCTTCTAATACCATCATGTTGGGAGGTGGGACTTCAACATATGAATTTGAAGGGGATGCAAACATTCAGTCCTTTATACCCTTTCTTCTCCCCCATCATGCACCCATAATTATTCCTTCTCAATGTTTGAGATCTATTTTGTTAGCAAATACCATGGTTATAGAAAAGAGAAAGACAAACATGATCATGTAACCTAACAGAAATTATTTTTATCATATATAAATAATTGCCTTAATAAATTACAAGAGTCTAGATCTGTTATATAATTACCAATAGAAAACATGCAGATCAAATATTCTAAAATCAAAATCTTTATTTTGCCTATAATGGCTTATAGCTAGCAAATCTACACGTCATCTCAATTATCTAGGAGCATATTTTGCAACTTGTCTTGAAGATTGTCCCCAAAATTATATTTCTTAAAATTGGATATTTTGTAGGAAGGTATTTCCGTTATTGAGTTGCCAGGTTTTATACTACAGAAAAGAGTTCAGGAAACTTTTTATAAAGGGCCAGATAATAAATAATTAGGCTTTTGGGTCCATACAGTCTTTGTCACAACTACTCAGCTCTACTACTATAGCAACTAAAGCAGTCATAGAAAATACATCAATATAGGAATATAGCTGTATCCCAATAAAACTCTATTTATGGGTACAAGCTTTAATTTACATAATTTTACATGTTCTAAAATATTATTCTTCTTTTGATATTGTTCCAACTATTTAAACATGAAAAAAACATTTTAGCTCATGGACCTTATATAAACAGCACAGGCCAGATCCAGCCCACAGGTCATAGTTTGCTACTCCTGGAATATACAAGCCATGCTAATTTAAGCCTCAGAAATCATTCAGGTGAATACTGCCAAGTATCATTCACATTCAATCATTTATTTCCCTAGCTTTAGTGGGGAAATATATGTCAATAAAATTGACATATATTGTTTACAGTTAGGTAACATGGGAAACATCAAAATAAAAGACCTGGATTCTTGTTTGATTCTAGCTCTAAGTGATCTTGAAGAAGTTGTTTAACAACTCCACTCCCCCAAGCCGACCATAAGGCACATACAGAAGCTTCTGACACTGCAATGAATGGATAAGGTTCATAAAGTCTAGCCCTTGCCTGCCTTTCTAATCTCAACCAATTTTACTCTCCCTACCTCCTACTCCTTACATTTCGGATACTTGGGGTCACTTGTTGTTACTCAGATATTGCAAACTCATTTCTGCCTCAGGGTCATCGTACTTGTTTTCTCTCTGCCTAGAAATATTTTTCCCCAGAGACTTTAGATAAAGGAATTATACACATTGTTTAGCTCTCTATTTCAATATGACTTCCTTCACGTGGTCTTCCCCAGCCTCCTGATCTACCACTTGACACTCACCATTTCCTTCTGCTACTTTATTTGCTATATCAACATTTATTGATATGAAATTATCTTATTCATTTAAATGTTTATTTCTTTCCCTACCCTAATGTATCCATCTTCCCTAATAATCATGAAGACAAACTCTCTGTCTGATTCACTGCTAGAACAGTGCGTGGAATATTGTAGATGCTTCACAGACATTTGTTGGATGGGCACTGAATAATCAGTATGTGTCTCTGGAAATTAGAACTCTTTAGAGCCCTTATCTTTGGAGCCCATTCCCAGAACCTCATTCTGTGTATATTCTCTACATAAATAGCAGATATTAAATATACTCTGATATGTAAGGCAAGCTCAGATAAATCAAGTAATTTGTCTGGGAACATAAAGCTAATATGTGGCAGAGCCAATGGGTCTTAGAAATTTGGTATCAAATTTGAAACCCCTGTTCTTTTTACCCTCCTCTTTGATAATTCTAATATCCGATAGATATATGGTGACCAAATTTTAGACCATCAAAAGCCAAGGTGTTCCACCATCAGAAGTCATGATATATTAATAAATTAGAATACTACACAAATGTATAAAGGAACAAGCTGCTACTATATGCTACAAAATGGATGAATCTCACAGATGCTATGTTGAATAAAAGATGTCAGATCCAAAAGATTCTACACTCTGTAGTTCAATTTGTATGGAGTTTACCAATAGGCAAAGCGAACGATGATAATAAAAGTCAGAAGTATGGCTATTACTGGGACTCCTACAAGGTACAAGGGAATATCATTAGTGCTGGAAATGTTCTGTCTGTGCACCTTTGTACACGTGTAAATATCTCAAGATGTACATTTAAGATTTGCGTACTTTACTGTATGCATGTTATACACTAATGAAGAACCAAAATTGAACAAAAACTGAAGCATAAAGAAGTCAAGTTGTTTATAGAAGCAATGGGATAGAGCAGTTGAAATTAGGATGACCTGGAAAATTCTATGACCCTAGTCATAGAAAACTGAATAGGCCATCTAGATGGGAACTCACAATTGTCTCAGCAGCTGACAGCTGATGGGAAGATGAAACCAACCTCTGCCATCTGTCTGAAACCACCAAAAAAGCTGAGCCACATAAAAACTTAGAGAAGTGTCTTGTTTTCTCTCGCCTGTTTTCCCTCAGTCCCACTTCTTGAGTTTAATGAAGCACTTTCTTCTCAGATCTGGCTTTTCTCTCGACCCCTCCTACTTTCCCTCAAACAGCAAGGAGAGATGAGAAATGCCTGTCAAACCCGAATCATATTTGGAAGGAAAATAAGCTTGTTTTACTGTTGTTTGTCATCAGAATTATCTTACATTAAAAAGATTACATTGAAGACAGCAAGCCTTTTCCTTTTTTAAAAAACAAGTCATAAAAACTCCAAGTCATTTATGCATGGAAATATCCAAGAGACCAAATAGGCTGTATTAGTTTTTATTAAAGAAACAGTCACCCCAGGAGAAGGAACTGGAGGTCTGGATTCTTTAGGAAGAGAGTGTGTGTGACTGTGGAAGGGTGGAGGTGACCTCAGGGTCCTTAGAGACAAATTATGGATAAGCAGCCTCCTTGAAAAACTTTGATAAATGACATTTCTGCAAGTACCAAATCAAGGGACAAGATCAGTTTCCCCAGCAAATGGGGCCGAGCGAGTCATACATCTGGACTCTTTGGCATGCCTAGTAAATGAAGTCATCCAAGAGTCTAAAGAGAGTTATGTCTGAAGCTGAGGCTTGTTTATGGAAAAATGAGTTTCGGGGCTTGGCTTTGCTTAAGCACAGAGCCTTCTGGGCTGCGGGTACATTGGTTATTCTTTACAAAGTAGTTCTTGTCCTAGAGAACAAGTGTCCTGATTCCAACCCTCAGTGTGGAGCTCAAAGATTCGGCCTATCAGTTTTCTTCATTTCCTGTGGGCTCAGCCACCGCCCCTGTCTCAAAGGGCAGCTTTTAAAACTACACCCTCAGCCCACTTGGACGCTGGTACCTCATCCGAATAAGGAAGCCAAGAAACACATGAAGTGTATATTGGCTGGAAGCTGAAAAAGGTGGCAAGAAACGATGTGGCTATTTTACAGCATAACCAGCCCCATTCCTACCCCTCTCTGTATGCACAGACATCTTGTAAAAGTACTGAGTTGCCTCTTTTCTCTCTGAGAAATAGATTGAGCTTTTAAGACTCAGCAGCCATAGGACAGATGGCTCTTCAAACTTGTTCCTGTGCAATTTCCTATTCTCATGTTATTCCCTATCAGAAGAAACTAATTATTTATTGCCAGCTTTGCCTTCATCAAGAGCATTATGCAAAAGTAAGACAAGACGATATAAAAATTGATAAAGACTTTTAATTATGTTTCTTTGCTCCAAGCCTCCGCAGAGAGCTCAATATTTCCAGAATAAACTTGGCGTGATGCTGGAGGACTTGAACTACTGTTGATATTTGGGGGAAAAAAAATAATGAACCAAAATTTTAGCAAGAATGATGAAGGCAACTGTGGCAGACAAGATTTGGAGTTGTCAATCAAACACATTATAATTTATGGACTCTTTTTTCCTCTTCTTATCTTGGAAAACTTGTACTTTCTCCAAGGTAGACATGGTGAAAGTAAGTCTAAAAAACTTCCATTGATCTCTGACCTTTTCTTTAGTCTCTTTAGGTTTGTAAATAACAGGAAATATGTTTAGGGTGGGGATGAAAAAGAAGGGTGGAGGAGTCTGCATTGTTACGCAATAAGCCAGTCAGTGAGAATCACTATTCCAGCGTGGCACATTGAGCTGACCTTTCTCCATTACCATCACTCAGTAATGTATTGGATCACCAAAGGAGAGGACAAGCCTCAGAAGAGGAGTTGCTCCCTTCCCTTGCTTTAAAACACACAAGGGTACCCAAGCGAATCAAAATATCTCCTGTCCAGTGGGGTCCACAGTGTCCACAGACCCAAGAAGGCCTGGAAGGGTTCATTAGACTCTTCCAGGTTCCCTGGTATGGACTCTAGCCTCCCTCCATTTAATCATCAATTCACTACAGGGACACTTTGTTACCATCGCAAGCACCCTCTTTTTAGTACTTGAACCGCGTTGAGGTCCCAGAGTTTCTTAAAGAAGACAAATGTGGTTGACTATTAATTAAGAAGATTTTAGTATCTTTGAGACAGTAATGAGATTTATGGGGCATTGGCAATATGGTGCATTGATTTTACCTCAAAGGTATTTCTTATGGAATGCAACTTATGCAAACCTAAAGAATCACCTTCCCCAAACTAGTACTGTACGACCTTCTAATATCAGCGTCTTCCCAGCACAACTCCACATACATCCTATTTGAGAGGATCGTAAAAACGAACCTTACTAAGCAAGGCGTTGTGACCTTTGCCATCTGTCTCAGGCTGCCCTTACCCACCCACCTTTTACTTTCTCGTAGAAACTAGAATATTTCAAAATCCTTCCATAAGCACCGAAGAATCTCAATTTTACCAGAACATCAACTTTGACCTTTGGGACCATCCCCCAGGTTCGAATATATGTAGAGATCCAATAACCAGTGTTTAGAATAGGAGCCCTTTTGACACTTGGGGTAGAAAAATTCTTAGTTGTGTGGGACGGTCCTACACATTACATTGGAAGATTGTAATATCTGTCTCAGCCTGCTCAGGCTGCTATAACAAAAACTATAGACTGGGTGGCTTAAACAACAACAATTTATTTCTCATTTTTCTGGAGGCTTGAAGGTCCAAGATCAAGGTGCCAGTGTCTGGTGAGAGCTCTCTTCCTGGCTTGTACACAGACATTTTGTTGTGTTCTCATGGTGGTTAGAGAAAGTTCTGGTAGCTCTTCCTCTTCTTATAAGAAGAAGAGATACCATCATGAGGGCTCCACCTTTATGACCTCATCTAAACCTAATTCTCTCCCAAATGCTATCACATTGGGGATTAGGGCTCTAATATATGAATTTGTGTGGGGACAGGTGTGTGTGTGTGTGTTGGGGGGCGGAGGGAAGTCCATAGCAAATTCCCTGGTCTGCACTCACTATAAGCCATTTGTGACCCCAATCTTTGTGATAAATTGAAACTTACCTACATTTCCTAATGCTCCCAACAGAAAACCACTAAATGAAAATCAACACACGCACAAACAAAAAACTTAAGACAATGAGAAAGGTTGTTAAAACAGAATGACTTTCTTCATTACATGAGGAAACACACCCTGGAAAGCTATCACATTGCAGTCATGACACTTGACACCTCATCTTTCTCTTAGAAGCCTGAGACACATGCCCAATTCTAAGTTATGCCACCATTTCTTCTCTTAGGCACCATGCCAAAACTCAGAGTTCAAAACATAAGTAAAATGTGGTTCTGGTTCTCACGGAGTTCCTAGTGCAATGGGAGAGAGAAACCAATAAATAAGTACAATGAAATAACGTATTCTCAACCGTGAGAATATGTGAGAAGGGCAAAGGGAGCAGAACAGGAGTTGGGAGTGAGCACAGACATCCCAGAGCCATAAGGACACCGTCTGAGAGGATGCATACATGGTGTGAAGAGTCTGGCATCTTGAGCAATTCTGCCTCAGTTCAAGTTCATTTCTGCACTGATTACCTGTGTGATCTTGGGTAAGTTCTCTATCTCTCCATGGCTCAGTTTTCTCATCTTTCAAATGTGGATCCTGATAGTAACTATTTCACAAGGTGATTCCGAGGAGCAAACAAGTGAAAGCAAACATATCAGCAACTGGTGTATGGTAAATGTTTATTATGATGAAGATTATGATGAAGATTTGCTCCTTTGTATAGAGCAAAGGATGAATAAGAGCTCGTTAAGCAGATAAGCATCAGAGAACAACTGAAAGACCATTTTCACTCATAAAGCATCTTCCCTGTGCACTCATTTTTCTAAAGGTGTTAGAAGATGGGATTTCTAATTCTGGCTGCCTGACTTATAAGAGCTGTGCTCTTGAGTGAAAGAAATCTTAACTCAATGAGTCTCAGTTTCCTTGTCTGTGAAATGAAGATAATACCATCTAACATTAATAGAAATAATGATGCTTAGCAAACTCTAAAGCCCCCGTAAATATAAAAGAGTAGTTACTGCCTAAAGTGCAGGAAGCCACTTAGATAAAAAAAGAATAAGAAGGCAGGAACATTGCTCACTTCAGACACAGGCAAATTACTTTCTGAGCCTCCATTTTCTTATCTGAAAAATGAGATTAATAATGTCCATTTTATAGTTATCCTGTGAGGATACAAAGCGGTTGTTTATACAAAGAGTTGCCCTAAGCTGACCCATAGCAGATGCAGTAAATATTCATTTCCTTCTTCCTTTTCCTTCTTTCCCTCTTAACTTTAAGAAATTTCTTGAAACTTAAGTTCAGGAAGAGCTTATGCCCAAAGGGCAATATGTCCTGTGTTCTCAGGCTGCATGGAAGCGCCTCACCCAGGTCAGAGGGGATGTAGGAGGGACCGCAGGAACAGGCTTTCCAGGCTCCACCAACATGCTTTGCTCTAGGTGATGTGTATTGCAAGTTGACAGGAGATTGCACAATGGTGTCCCCAGGATCAGTCTCAGATGGCTCTCTGACAGAGAAGTGTCACTGGAGGGTTCCCGTAACTGGCAGCTGCAATTGATTCCAAATAAGTCTGTCTTCCACAGAAGTATGAGAACCTCACGGGAGAAATAAAAATGAGATCATATGACTTCCAGTGCACATAGGAAAGGCAGCCAGAGCATGTGACGTTCTCAGCCATGCGGGCTCATGAAACACTCTCTCTCATCCCTGCGTGTGCGTGTTATGTACTCAAGGTGAGCAAGGAAGACAATATCCAGGATTGAAGCTAGTCAGGCCAAGGCTGCCCTCTCGCTTAACTTGTGGCTTCTCATGTCCTTAGGGGGCTGGATTAGAGCACAAGAGGCATTTTACTGCTCTGAGAAACTGGAAAAAATAATGAGATAGTAGTAGAAGAAGGCTCAAGAGACTCTGCCACTTGTTTGTGTCCTTGAGTGATTGGGGTCCTGAGCTTTCTCCATCACAGACCAAAAGGTTGTGGTGAGTGAGATGCTCTAAAGTCTACTTGAGCTCTTCTTTTCTAGGATTCTGTGATGCTCAATCTCCATATCCCTCACACTCACAAGGAAATGGGATCTCTTGGATGGGCAAATACTCTAATTAGAAGTTGTTGACAGTGGTATGAATGGCTCATTAGAGACAAGTTTTTAAAAATTAAGTCGTACTTAAATCTACCCTAAAGGACAGCGAGCCTAATATGATCCCTGTGCTGAGATGTGGAAGTTCTTGGCTGGTGTTTTATTTATTTATTTATTTTATTATTTATTATTATTTATGCCTACAGCACCTGGTCTTCCTAGGTGGTCTCCCATCCAAGTACTAACCAGGCCTGACACTGCTAAGCTTCCGAGATCAGACATTGGGCTTGTTCAGGGTGGCATGGCCGTAGACCATGGACTGTGGCTCCACTGGGGTGTGAACCCAGGACCTTCTGCGTGTAAAGCAGACGTGCTAACCGCTACACTGTGGAACCACGTCCTGGTGTTTTAAACCCTCATTGAAACCATGATAGTTGAGAGTCCTGAATGGGGAAAAGACAGACCTGGACAGAGACCTCAGCTCTGTTTTTTCCAAGCCATGCAAACTCTAGCAAGCTGTTCAACCTCTTTGAGTCTGTACTTCTCATCTGCAAAGTGAGAATAATAATGCATACCTCATAGGATAGTTAGAAGTTTAAATGAGAGAAAAATATACAAAGCACAGAGCATAGTGTTCTAAAACTGGACTTATTTCTCCTTCCAATTTTTTCTCTTGTTTTGTTTTGTTTTGTTTTGTTTTGTTTTGTTTTGTTTCCTATTCTGGCAAGTGTTGTCACAAACAAACTCGAAACCTCAGAGTCACCCTTGATTTCTTGTTCTTTCTCATTGTTTCCCTTTGCTCCAATACCAAATAATCAAGTCCCGTTTCTTTGATCTTCTAAAGACATCTCTATACTATCTCTAGCCCAGTCCAGATCACACCTCTTTGTGTCTTTCTGTCTCTCTGTCTCTCTGTCTATCTCTCGTGACCTTTTTCTTCACCTTTTCTGAGTTGAGATCTGATTTATTAGAATTCATTTTTTTTTTCAAAAAACATGATACTAAAATGGTTGAGAAGTTTTTGTTGACTATCATAGATGGTTTTTACTCAAACCTCTTGGCCTTTTTACCCCTCTCCAAGCATTTCAAGGTATGTCACCAGTCAAGCAACTAACAGAGGAAAAGTAAATCTCATCTGAAACCAATAAGAAGCTTGAGCCATAAGTGGATCTAACAGATTAATAAAAGTCTTTTGGTCACATCATACACCCTACTTTTCAAAGCACTTTTCCATATTTGATCTTCATAAACAAAAGCATTGTAAGAAGCATGTTTTATAATAATGTGATTTTTTTTTTTCTTCACTAGATCTGTTCTCCAGCCTCCTCTGTCCTGCTCAGTGCCTTTGGGAGGCTGTATTCTAAGTCCTATACCACCCAGGCTCCCTTGTTCAATGACATCCTGCTACGTTTTGTAGCACATTTCAAGATTATTTTGTTTCAATTAGTATATAACGGCTGCATTCTTTTTAATAGCTTCTGAATTTTGCATTCTTTGTAGCTCACACTAAGGCAAGGGTTTGTGACCTTCAAATAGAGGATGGCATATTGAAGACACCCCCTTTCTTTAGAGGGGGCCGTTTTAGGGGTAGAATATGTATCTAGATACTGACATATATTTATTCTTTGCACTTCTAATTTGTTAACCAATCTTCCAGGTCCCATTAAAAAAATAACAATTTTTTTGCTATGACAGTGATGGAACAATAAATAATGCACATATTGTCAATTATTGTACACATGTCATTTCTCACATATAGAATTCATACCAAAATTTCTGGAAGTAGAATCATGGGTTTGAACTGTATGCTATTTGTAATACCAAAAAATTGCTGAAGTTTTCTCCATTAAGAGTATAACCCTTCACACTCATACACAGCAACGTATGAGCATATTAATCCCATACCCTTCCCAACGGTGTGTGTAACTAAACCGCATAAGTCAGAAAGATGAAAAATGTTCCTTCATAATTTTAATTCTGATTTCTCTTATTACAAATAAAAAATAAAACTTTTTCAATAATTTAAGCACCACTGTATTTTATTTTTCCTATACTATCTATTTTTATCTATTGAGTTATTCTTTTTTCATTCATTCATAGAAATTTGGTGATCTGAATTGCAAATACACACATAAATGTATACATTAGTTTTGTATTTGTACTTTGATGTTGTTTATGGTGTTTTGTGACATGTAATTTTTTACATGAAGTTTAAAAGAATTCCATTTATTACACATTTATAGGAGGCAATATATTATCATGGTTAAACATTTCTTCCCTCCCTTTTCCTTTGTTCACCTCCTTTTTCATTCAGTCTTTCCACTGGTAATTATTGAAGAATAACTATACGATAGGCTTTCTAACTTCAAGTTTCATCTTTTCTTTGCTTTACCAGAACACAATTAATCCTGTTAGAAATTTGGTGGAAATGTGGAATGGCACAGCAGCGAGAAATATCCAAGCCAAGGTTTATGAGAGCAGTGTCTGAGAGTTTCTAAATAAATTAATTAAAAAACTACTGGTTAAAAATCACTTGGAAACAAAAGTCACAAGTGACCTTACATGATCCACGAAGTGAAAATCTTCAACATATTTTTTCAGTCTTTTCTTATATGTACACATTCTCTCTCTCTCTCTCTCTCTCTCTCTCTCTCTCTCTCTTTCTCTCTCTCTCTCAATCTCTCTCTCTTTCTCTCTCTTTCTCTCACACACACGTACACACACATACACACACACCATGACAATGTACACTTACATAATCATATGCTTGAGTCTAGTCATTTTAAAAATAGTATTCTACATATAAAAAAAAAACTGAGAAAGCAGGTGAATTAGGAAGGCTGTCATAAATGTGCCACTCTAGGTTATTTGCCGGTTACTTTTATTTATTTTAAGTTGAAGATACTCTCCGATTAGAGCCATTTCATATATACATATATGAAAAGGAATATATTATATATATATAACATAGCATCAGTTTATAAAGGGGAAGTCCTTTTCATTGTGTAGAGCAGGAGTTAATGAAAGTTTTCTGTAAAGGGCCAGATAATAAATATTTTTAAAATTTTCAGA
>NW_011888782.1:15213358-15215998 GCF_000151845.1 Pteropus vampyrus
ATTATATATATATAACATAGCATCAGTCTATGAAAGAAACAAAACAAAATAATTTCACATTTGATGATAACAGAGGTCAAAAAATGAGAGCACCTATTAGAGTATATATTGTTATCACCACAAAACATTTTTATAAAGGAGAAATCCTTTTCATTGTGTAGAGCAGGAGTTAATGAAAGTTTTCTGTAAAGGGCCAGATAATAAATATTTTTAAAATTTTCAGACCATATTGTCAGTCTCAACTATTCAACTCTGCCACTGTATTACAAAAGGAGCCATAGGATATTTGTAAACAAATAGTTGTGGCTGTTCCAAAAAAACTTTATTTCCAAAAACAGGCTGTAGGATAGATTTGTCCCATGAGCCATGATTTACTGATCTCAGGTGTAGAAGGTAAATACTTATTTAAATGATGTTTGCTTGTAGTATATACCAAGGCTAGATATTTTCTATTTTCCAGATCCACTTGCCATCCTTCTTCACCTTGTTTTCTATAGAGAAAATTAACCGCTATGGCTTCATCATTGGACAACTTTATCCTTGGCTTCTGTCTGAATTTGAAAAACTGGAGGATTTGTTAGAAAACTAGAAAGCAGGAGAATGAAAACAAGATATGTTTTCTCCTGGCTTTCTCCATGCTGGGTTATCACATGTTGGCTATGTTCCTCTACCAAAGCTTACTGCTCCAGTTCTGATGACTTCATACAACTACAGCTAGGCTCTCAGGGTCCTACGTAGTATTCTCACCTTTTGTCCCTTCATGCTTCAGGGTGCTAATAGCTTCCTGCTGTTGCTAGCCCCTGCGTATTCCCTGTTGGTTTCCCTTAAACCAAAGTAATTCCTATTCCATCAGTAAATATCCCTTTAGTAAATTTCCTTGAATTATTCCGTTTGAATGTACCATTTGTGTCCTGTCAGAAACTTTGACTGGGTATATTTTTTTCTTCAAATAACTTTCGAACTTGGTAATATCAAGATGTTATTGCATGCATCACACAGAGTTCAGTTAATGTAAAACAAAACAAAACTCTTTTTTAATTTCATCTGACACCAAAACAAGGCACCTGACCCTAGTCATCAGATTCTCCCTCCTTTATTTTCTCATGTTTACGGCCCTTCACAAGTTACACATCATCCATAGCAGGGCCCAAAAACCCTTAGTTGCACAAAACACTGACAAGATTATGCTGACTTCTACCTACCTCCCTCTTGCCATGAGTAATTCAAAAATAAAAGCAATATTAAAATACTAAACAAGTATAAAAAAATCTAGCATTTTGAGTTTTTTTCCCCTAAAATAACTCTTTTTATATTTAAAATATTTATGAAACTTTCAAAATAAAATCATTGCCCTTCTCATTCATTGGTGTCTTAAGAATATACCTGTCCCCCCATTAGAAAATCCAGCATTGCTCTGTAGTATAAAGGCCAAACTCTTCATCATCATGAAATTAAGAATTCATGACGATCTGGTTTCTGCCTACTTCTCCACCATCGTCTACTGCCATTCCAGCCTTCATATTTTGTGCTTCAGGCACCTATGGTCATGCAGACTCTTTATGAATGAGAAACCCTGGAGTTGTGTAATGTGGTGACTTAACTGTGTTGTATCTATTCTGACTCCTACTCACCCCACACAGAAATACATATAGACACACCATGCAAGTTCAAGTCTGCGATTTTGTTCATGCTTTCACATTATGTGGAATTCTCCCCTCTTCACTCCCATCATCCAAATTCTACTCACCAGGCTAATTTCTGCTATTGTTTGAGCCTCAGCTCAGACATCCTCTCCTCCAGGCAGCCTCTCCCGAGCACCTGACTCCTTTACTCCTCATCCCTGAAGTCTTCCAGCAACATATGAGTCTTAAAAGCAAAGATTATGTCTTTTTTTTTTTTTATCTTCTATCTCTTTGGCTTGATAAATTTAATTATTTCGAGTTCTTTATAACTGTGGTCCCCAACCGTTTTTGGCACCAGGGACTGGTGCTCCTATGAGAAACTAATGACTGATAATCTGAGGTGGAGCTGAGGAGCGGCGGCAAATAGAAATGAAGCTTTGCTCGCTGGTCCACTGCTCAGCTCCCGCCGTGTGGTCCTGTTCCTAACAGGCCACGGACCAGTACCAGTCCATGTTCTGGGAATTGGGGACCCCTGCTTTATAATATAGCCTCCTGAAAGTTATAACACAAGTAGCTACAGTCATTCTTCAAATATATATGAAACTACCAAAAAAAAAAAAAAATGCTCAGCATTCTTCTATTCTCCATTCTCAGCAGAGGTGTCTCAGTTCCAGTCCCCAGACACTCATATACCAGGTTTCCCAAAGCTTTCTGCAACAGAAAATATCTTGTATTTTGCCATGCATACGTTGAGAGTCTGGCTCAAGACTTTTCTTTGCTTATTAAAATTCCTTCTTTCTTTGCAGCAAACTCTTCGACCCAGCTCTCTGGCAATTGATTTGACAAATCTAGCATTTCCAAGAAGGTAAGGTAAATCATTTAAGGTGGTATTTTAATAGTTATAATTTTTTATATCACCTATAAATATAATTTTTATTCATAACTTACATAACTAGCACATCAAGTCAGTAATTTCATAGTTCTTACTGCTTAGGAGGGGGCTAAAATGAAGGAGGAA
>NW_011888782.1:15216483-15224759 GCF_000151845.1 Pteropus vampyrus
TGTATTAGCTTATAGACTTGCTATCCCTGCCAAATATGTCAACGAGGATAGGAAGAGTAACATGTTTCAGCTGACATATATAACTTGACTCAGTAAAATGACACTGGTACTTGATATTCATGTGTGCTGTCAGAATAGAGGTGCTTTTTAGAATCTTAGGATACTCCAATAGTTAAGCTAGATTGCACAGAGCCCTTGCATCCAAATTATCTCAAATTATTATTATTAATATTATTATTAGATATAAGACTTCCTAGACAGTTTCCTACTCTACATTTCCATTCTAGTAAGTTAGAATGCCTTACAGAGGGCAGCCAGACCTTAATTTTTATAAGCTCACAGCTTGTGGCTTGTTTTAGCCTCTGGTGGGTGGAGGCAGAAATGACCTGCAGACCTTCATTGTAAAGCATTATTCTGGTGGTAGCTAAATGATACATAGTCTAATTCTCTAATTTTATATAGAGAAACTGAGGACCTAAGAAGCAAGATGACCATCCTAAAAAGCCTTAATCCAAAAGAGTAACTCAAAATGGTAGGATTCTTCATAACAGGCCAGAAGAGGGACAAGTTAAGAAAAAGGTTTTTAACATTCTTCCTTCCCATCACCCAAAGCAGATCAGCATCCTTAGGCTGATATACCTTTCTTTGGAGTAGCAGCATTGATCCCTTCTAGAAAACTTCACATATCATGCTCAGCCATGGAAACAACTGAAGTTCAATGGGACCACTTTATGCTCTGCAAGGCAAGGACTTGGTGTCCTTCCGCCTCCTCTGCTGATCTCAACTCAGTTACTCTCAAACAATCATGCACTGACTGTAGGAATAGAAAAAAATGCCACTAAATATTATTGTCTTGATCATCACAATTTATTTTTAATGCCAGCTATTAAGATGTATTCATCCAAATATTTTTATTTAATACCCCAAGAAAGCATCTTGCCTGTTGGACAATTACCTATGGCAGTTAATTTGATGGGGTAGAATGAGAGTGGAACTGTTTCTAATATTAGAGTCCAATTAATACTCAGACTTGGAATTGCTCTCTAATACTCACAACTATCCACAATGGGTGATTGACAATATGCTATAGAAGATATACATATAGAAGATATACAGAAGGACTCCATATACTCATGATAACCTAAAGGACATCTTTTTAATGCCTGCACATATCATAGAGCCTAGTGCTTTAGATTACCGCAGTATTTCTTAGAAACTCTGTTTTGCGAAATATCTTGAATTCAGGCCTAAGCATTCTGCCCATTCACATGGTGGGCTCTGTGGCAAAGAGAGATTAACATTACTGTGTGCTCACACAAGGCTTAGACTACGCAATGTTAGAAAAAAAAAAAAGATAAATATGATTCTAGGCACATTCCGTGCCTCATCTCCATGGTCCGGTTCCTGTTATCCCTCAAGCAGGTTTTAAAATAGTCTACGTTTTTCAGTCCTGCAAAGTCAACAGTACTGGAAAGTTGGCAGGTACACTTGTTTAAACAAAGCTCCCAAGTTTTCTGCTGGCAGGTGTTTCCAGAGTTCTTGGAGCACAATTCTTTGAATAGGATATTTGCCAATATACATAGCAACAGAAAAAAGACGTGTTTTCCTTTGCCACAGTGGAGACAAAAAATGCCTTAGATGCAAAGCTGGATATTTAGTACAGGGGCTTATTTTGGCTCTAGGTCAAGGAATAAACAATAATAAAATCCCACATCTCTCTGTCCAGAAGTCTGATGGGCTTCAGAGTGGAATAGGGCCACTTATCAAACTGGCAGCCTGGGCTCCCCAGCCATCTCTGTACACCTTGGCCCGATGAGTTTGCTTTTTCTTTTCTGTGTCAGTTCCTCCAGACTCCTGAAGGTGCCATTCTCAAGCTTTCAGCTAATTCTGCTTGAAATTGAGGCAGAGGATGGTGTGTTTGAAATGTAATATGATCAAGGCAGAATGGGTAAGACTTTATTCTTCTCCCATTCGCCGTTAGGCATTGATTTTAGTTACTCTTAAATCCAGCTTTCCAAAACTGAAACCTGAAACTGCTTTAAAAACACATGACTAGTTTTATAATCCATTCTTTGGCAGATTAATTCCCTTAGTCATTTAATTAAACTCAACATAGGTGCTAGAACTCCACGAGAAAAGAAATCTCTTTTCTCTCACCCCAAACTAAATGAAAATAAACAGAATTTTTTTTTTTTTTTTAAAGCAAGACCAAAGTCTGAGGAGGAGAAATATAAGCATGGAAGGGAAAGGTCTCGGGGACAAGTTTTTAAAACTCAAAGGAAGTCAAAATATTTCTGCCTTAGAAGGTACTTAAGGGTCATTAAATTGTAACCCAGTCGAAATTAACTTTCAAACCTCACCTACAAAAATTTAGAATATTGGGCATTACTAAAAGTTCTCTTAAGTCATTTTTTCTTTAATTACTTGCTAGTGGTGAATATGCGTCAGATTTAAGTTCTCTTATTCTTGTGTTAAATGGCCTTATCTTGGGGTTCACTTTATGTTTCTATGTTATCCCTTTGTTCCATCTACCTCATATTATCTTGTCACGTAATATCTTTGAAATCTTCTTTACAAATTTCAAAACAAAGATACCTTTTATAGATGTTTTAGGTTTAGAATGGGCCTTTTCAGTAAAGTGGGCCTTATCATAGACATAATTGAAGCTCTTACCTCATAAAATCCATCTGTTTCAAAAAAAAAGAACTGGCCATTCAGTTGTCAGGGAAGAAACCACTTTGTCCCTCATGTTAACTGTAGCTACAAAAAGAAACCATATTGGTCATACTATGCGTGTTTCATCTCAAGATGTTTGAAGGAATAACAGTGGCTAAAAATATAGACTGCTCAGTCAGAACTGAGTTCAAATACTCACTTTGCCATCTACTTGTAGGGTGTTTAAAAATGCACTTCTTAATTCAATAATGGTTGAACCCTGGCACTGTCTCCTCCTAGCTCTGAGACTTAGATCAACTTATTAAACTCTCTGGACTTTGCTTCCTCAAGGGAAAAATGGGCAACATAAGTAGATACGGTCAAGAGAGTTAAATAAGAGAATGTATGTCAAGTGCAGAGCCCGTTAAAGCAATTCAAGATGAAAACAGCTGCAAACTTTAAGAAACGTATATGTGGCTACAACCTTGACATCACCATAGTTTTTGTTTTAACTTTCATTGTGTTTTATAATAAATATTTGTTGTAGGAAAACTGGAAAATATAGATAAGTTTTGAAAAATGAGAATTTGTAATCACTTACAGAACCATCTGCCAGAAATAATTACCATGGACAGTTGGTTAAATCGTTTCAGACGATTTAATCATGAAACATCCAGGTGACATTGCGTTACCTGTCAAAGGCTTCATTTCTACCTTGAGGAATATCTGTCTGCTCACTGTCATCAAAGTGAGTCAAAAAGGCTATGGGAAAATTGATTTCTAGGAGATAAATTGGGAGGAAGGATCCTGAGAAGATTTCAGAGGAAATAAACTTTTTTGTTTGTTTTCAGCAATGAAGAAATGTTGTGAATTCTGGGCAGGATATTGTTTTCTGCCAGATCATTTTTGGAAGAGGCAACAATGCTAAGTCAGAATTTCTCCCAGAAAGATAACAGGCCCCAGAGGACTGCTGCTGGCTAAGTTTCAGTAAATATAATGAATCAATATTGTGTTTACTGTTAACTCCCAATGACTGAATTGGAAAAGATAGATAAAGTAATAACTTTTTTTATGAGTTGCCTCCCTTTTCCCTTGATTAGTGAAAAGTTTGTGAATATTTTTGCTGCCTCTGTGATCTTTACCATCAAAATATCTGAACGATTATTTTTTAGAAAGTTATTCCTAAAACTTATTTGTTAACAATGTTTATATACAACATTTAACATATTGCCTCATTATATTTGTAATATTAATAACAGAACTATCATTTTTGGTTGCTCTGGTTGTGCATAAATCCTGAAAATACCATTTTAAAATTAACGAAACTGAAGTTTAGAGAGATTAATTAAATTGCTCAAGGTCAAAGAATTAGTGAGTGGTGGAACTGAAGTTTAGACACAGCTCTACCACAGCCCTTAAACCATGTTCTATTCATTGCAACCTGTTATGCCTCGTTGTGTGTGTACACACAGAAGCCCATAAACACTTCACACTGCTCACAGGAAGTTAATGAAAGCAACTGCTCATAATGGAAGATATGCATAATTATGGAAATATTAAATAGGACTATGCTTTGTATGGGATTCATTTGGAATGGAACACTATGACCCTAAACTTATAATTCCATTGAGAACTTCACTAGTATCTGTGTGGCAGTTAATAATTTTAATACATTAGTAAAGTCCATTGATAGTCAAGAACTTTTACATTTACATGAATATTATATTTGTATAACCTCTTAACGGGCTTCGAAGTGATTCCTATGGGACATATAGTCCTCATACAAAGATGACCACAGCTAAAACCTCCAGCTACGTAGTGTGAGTGCAGGCCTAGCTGGAGAGGGAGAATGATATTGCAGTGAAAAGATGGCTCAGAATTGTTTTCAATGGCTCAGAGCCAAACCAGTCCTTTTTTCTTCTTTACTTCAAAGAGTCTTTAATCCCTTTAAAAATGTGATGAATATCAAAAGAGAACTTCTAGAACCAGATGAAGTTTATTTCCTCTTGCCCTTACCCTTTCTCCATTGAACTTCTATTAGCTCGGGATTGAAGAAGAAGCTTGATTAATAAAGGGAGATGAAAGTAGGAAGGGGGAACTAATGTTTATCAAACACCCACTAAGGGCCAGACGCTCGCCTGTATTTGAAATGTCAAGTCTCTTCCCAGTACCTCTGCAAAGTAGACATTATCATCCCCATCTTCCAGTTAAGAAACTGAAGCTCAGATAAGCTAAATAATTTGACTAATTCAACACATTGATTAAGTATTAGAGTTAGGATGCCTGATCATTTCTACTGCATTGGAAAAAGAAGAAATAGTTTCTGAAATAGTCTGTTTATCACATTCTTTGAGTAAGTATATTCACAATTTTTTTAATTTCAGATAAACTCCCAAACGTATTTCAGCCCACACCCTAGAGTAAAAGAAGGCTCATGCGGTAATTGTAAAACCATGCATCTCTGATTTTGTGCGACATCCAGCCCTTCTTACATTTTTTCCATAGAGTTTTGTAAATGACTAGGGTGATTGTGATACACAGACTGTGAGTTGTTTTCTTATGACACTAGCTGTCGACCATTTTCCTTCTCTTTTGCTCCATTTCACTGTGTTGGTATCCTTTCCTCTTTATAAGAGAGGCTGCCTGTCTTCGGTGCCCACCAAACAGGCCCTCATTCCTGCTGATGCTCAAGCTATCCTCTTCCAATACTACCAGTGCCGTGCTCTGTATCTGCCCAAGCTGCCAATACTAATGATGCTGACACGTTGAGATCCTAAAGTCCAGCGAAGCAATTAGTAGAAAAAAATAAATAAATAAAAAAAAGAAAATTTGTTTACCTGTTTGTAGTCTATGTCTACGGGGCCTGGGCAAAAGAACCATCAGAGCGACAGGCCCCAGTTATACTCAAGACCCACAGGCCTCCTCAACACCAATTCATGACTGTTGAACCAAGTTGTCTGTGATTGCCTTGTCTTTCCTTAGGATGTGATCTGTCTTAGGAGGCACCTCATTCCTTCTTGTAGAGACTGGCTCCAGATATATAAGACCCTAAAGATAATCTCAGTTTGGAGCCCACCCGGGATCCTTGCTGTATACATCTGCATGTGGAAAGTGTGGCCCCAGAATTCATGGGTTTGTTCCATGTTATTGAGCTTCTTAGTAGCAGAGTTGCAACCAGAGTTTTGATACCCTGAGTCCTCATTCAGAAAAGTATTCTTTTGTTCATTCATTTATCCATTCATTCGGTATACAGTGAGGGCTGGTTTTGTGCCAGCCACTGTAAGAGACTATATCTGATACCTGCTAGACACCAAGAGCTCACATTGTAATGATGTCCTAAACGTTCTTTCTGTAGGGTGAAACTCAAGTCCAGTGGGAGTTCACAGGAGAGGCTGTAAAGGGCTCTCGAGATGAATTTTAAAGTAAGCGTGAAGGACAAGGAGAAGTTAGCTAAGCAAAGGAGAAAGCTGACTTGGAGGCAGTGGGCTGGAGAGGTTGAGGAGGATAGGAATTTTTGACCCAGTGAGTCAGACGGCAGCCGAGCACTAAGCTTTCTTGCCAATAAGGTTATATTTCCTTTTCGAAATTAAATGAATATCCATTTTCTTTTTCTTGGTAATAACACAGAACTTTAAAAACAGCAGCTCCATAACACAGAGGTTTTCTTGTGAATTTATTAGAATGACGGGAAAAGGAGGGGATCTTAGCTGAGGAGAAGAGTAGGGCTAGAGGCGAGACTGTGACTTCAAATAAGTTAGGCAAACCAATGGGAAATAATCTTCAGGGTGGATCTAGTTTTTGTAGGGCCTAACATTTGTATAACACGGGGAACACTTTTTAGGAAAAATAATGAAAACATTTTATGCTTGTAATTGTTTCTAAAACATGACTACATGATTGCAATTTGGGAGAGGTCTCGTGAAAACGAAGAGTCCTAAAGTTTAAGTCTCATTATTATCATGATAAACTCCCTTCCATTGACACTATTTCAGAAAGAGTACAAACAACAATGATAAAATCACTCAAGCCAAGGGTTGAAGACACTTGAACTCCTTATTTTCTTTTTCAGACTTTTTCTATTTGAGTGGTCTGGGGGAGTTTGGAGAAGGGAAAGAGAGAAGGGGAAAGTAATAAAGCTATATTTTTCTGGTGTGTGTGTGTGTGTGTGTGTGTGTGTGTGCGTTTACTTATAATTCTAGTTCACTGAGGGAAATTTTTCATAGTCAGTTCTAATGGATTGCGTTCTAGAAAGATTTCAGCACCTTCTTAGTAAACAATGGCCATGTAAACCTGAAGTGAAGAGCCAAAGAGGACACGATCTTTCACCACTTCTATCTAAAAAACACTGCAGAGGAACTTCTGGTATTAAGGTCTATGAACAAATCAATCTTCCTGTGGAGACACATGTTCTCTGTGTCTTTCACAGGTGTTTCATTTGGAACACAGCTCTTCAAGTATGAACTGGGGAGTGGAAGAGGAGAGAAGAAGGGGCAGGGAGGGGAGGACTGGATCAGGAAAGTGATGTACTGTTAAACTGGCCCTCCGGAAAAATATTAAAAGCCTTGATACATGTACCAATTTCTGTGGTATAAATACTCTTACGACGGCTGATTTCAATTGACTTATCTGACATGACTAACACAGAGCTGGAAAGGCGTGAGCACCATCACTTCTCGTAGGTCAGTGAGATCCTCTCCAGCGAAGGGATGCCTGAATGTAAACTTTCTATGATCTGGTTGGTGCTTCCTTATGGAGTTACAAGAACAGACCTTTTTATTTAAAATACATCTCGAAGGTGAAAAGCAGGCGCTTTGCTTTGCCTTCAGCACCTGTAATAATATGCAGAGCCTGGATTTCAGGTCCCACATGCTCTTGACTTAATTTTGCTGGATTAAAGGAAACTTAGACCCTCATGAGTAGGGCTGGCCAGGGTTTTCTGAAGTCTAGATGAGGTCCTGACAGCTTGTTCATCAAGTTCTTCCATTAGCAGATGTAGCCTTCAGAAGTAGAGGCTTCAGGGCCCGGGGGGCGGGAGATGGAGGAAGGCTCAAGCTCAGAGAAAGGATAGAAATAACAAGAACTGCACCACCTTTTACCAAGACTGCTTAAAATATAGTTTAATTTTAGTAGAATGTGGTTAAAGAAATGTTTCCAACATAAAAATTTGGTTGATGGGTGGGTAGACATCATTTACTTACATATTAGGAGTACATGCAACTTGCAACATAAAAGTTTTTAATAAATCGATGTGCATTCTCAGTCTCTCCCTCCCTCCTCTCCTTCCTCCTTCCTTCACACTGAGTGATTACAAGGTTCTATGCTAAGCACTGAGTAAAACAATGAAAAAGATGACTAGGACCTGATGTCTACATTGAAGGAGCTCACAGTCAAGGAGACACTTATGCAAACACCTTCCTGAAGTACTATATTTCAGAGGTTGAAATAGGCTAAGCTGGGCACAAAGCATGGGAGGATTGTGAATTCTGGCTCCAATAAAGGGGCAAAGAAGAGAAATCAAAGCAGAATCTGTAGAGTCATAACACAGAAACTTAAAAGGTGAGAAGCTTGATGACCAGGAGTATAGGATAGTGTGCAGACAGTGTAACAAGGGACAAGCAGAA
>NW_011888782.1:15225714-15243728 GCF_000151845.1 Pteropus vampyrus
GATATATCTCAGTCCCAGTACAAGATTGGAAAAACAGACTGAACACTCGGAAGAGCTTAATTTTCTTTTTTCCTTCAGAGATATTTCTGCCATAGGTACTGTGTAAGATACCTTCGGTATCTGATTTTCTTGGCAGTTTCTCCATCAGATTTCTGTGTCATCTCAATGGAAACTCGAAGGTCTTATTTGAGTTGCCTAAAATGATGTCCAAACTGGTAAGGTCTTGACATTCTTAGAGCTTGAATGATCCATTACCTTAGTAAGTTCTAAAGTATTGGTCATCTCATTTGTCATCATAAGACAAACTGAAGAGGAAGAGGCTAATATATTGTCTCTTTTCCTTTCTGTGGAAAACAGAAAGCAAACCGCAAAAAAAGAACCTGCCATTTCCCTCAGGTCAAGTGACAGACACTGATCCTTGACATTACATTCAAAAGCTCCAAAATAAACACAGAATGACGTAGACTGAAGAAAAGAAACCAAAATAGGGACATCAAACTTTCTCTTGCCTAGAAAAGGAGAGCTTTTCCGACTACTCTAAGTAGAATTGTGGAAGAGAAAATAAAGTTACTTAACACTCAATTATAAATTAAAAAATGAAGAATGTAATGTGCTTTGTAGCTTCTCAAAAGATGACATGCAATTGGAAAATCTGTATAAATGTTAGCTTAGTTCTTGTAAGTTTTATCTATCTATATCTTCTCACTATGGTTACTATGCTCTTCACTCATTGGTTATAATTTAGAGAAATGTCATCTCACATATTATTTAAGGAAGTGGAGAAAAATGTATCATGATTCTTCTCTCTTCTCAAAACAGAAAAAAATACTCTGACTTATTTGAACATTTAAGCTTATCTTTAGAAGCAGGTGTTGCCATTCAATACAACTTTCATTTCAAACTAAAGTTCAAAAGTTATGGGGGTCAGAAAAATCAACAGCATTCACCACAATTGATCCTGACTCCTTCCTAAAATGTGTTTTTCTTTTGGTGTCTAGGACATCTACTCTTCTGGTTTTCTTTCTGTCTCCCAGGGTGTGCCTTATGAAAACTCTTCAATCAGTCCTTCTCTTCCTGATGTCAGTGTCAAGTCTCACAACTCAGCCTTTCTTATCAGACCCCAGGTGTTTTTATCCAGTCCCTTGCTTTAAATTACCTCTGCCTCCCAAAGAATACCAAAATTACATCACTGATCTTGATCTTTCCTATAAAATCTATATGGGCATAACCAACAGCCAACTTGACAATCCCTCTTAGATATCTACTGGCATGTCTGAAGAGACTTTTGATTGCCCACTCACTTCTATCCCCAAGCTAAAGTACCCACACATTCCCTCCCTCCTCATCTCCGCAAGTAAAACCTTCATATTACCTTTCTCCCAGCTATTTAGTGTGAAACCCTAGGAATCATCTTCACTTCATCTATTTCTCCAACATCCTGCATCCAGTCCACTAGCAAACACTGCTCTACCCTCACAATACATTCCAAAGCCATCTGCTTTTTGTTATTTTTATTATTTCTGCCATGAATTGTTGAAATCACCTCCAACTTGTATTCCTAGTTCATCTCGTCTTGTTAAGTCTATCCTCCCTCCACCTAAAAAAAGTTCTTTCCTCTTTTTTTAATTTAAATGAAATCCTAACATTGCGCTTTGTTTGCTTTGCTCTGAACACACTCACTTTCTTGCCGTCCCCTGACTATCCAAACATTTCCCACTTCAGAGCCTTTGCACTTTCTGTTCCTCTCCCTGGTATTTTCTTCCTTCAATTCTTTACATAGTTCGAATGTTATCTCTCGAGCTTTGAGTTAAATGTTACTTCCTTAAAGAGGCCTTTCCTCACCACCCAAACTTTTTGCTCTCTATAATATGCTATATTTTTCTTGAGAACACTATCACTACAAAAATTATATGTATCAGTTTTTGTTAGTTTACAATTTTTGTTGTTTCTTTCCCCCATATTAGTAGAGACCATGTCTCTTTTTGCATCGCCTATGTATCTTCAACGCTTTAAAAACTGCCTGATACATAGTAGACAGTATATAAACATTTGATGAATGAGTTAATGTAAAATATACAAATTATTGATCTCAACGTTTACAGCAACCTGAGAAGTAACATAATAAATTAGGAGAAAATTTCTCTTCCAAATACTAGCTGAATGGCATAAACATCTAACACCTAATAGTACTGCTGTCGATATTAGCAAGCAAAGTGTGAAACAACTTTCTCCAGAATATTCTAATAAGGCAGATATTGACATTACCTAATACGCTTGGGTGTATCCTTTTATTCTTTCACTCAGTAAAGAGCATCTGAGTGCCTACTACCTGCCAAATACTGATAAATCCAAAGACGTGGTTGAAAAGACAGACAAAATCCTGCCCTCATGCTGCTAACAGGGAAGGCAGATATTGAAGAAATAATTACAGAGAGGCAGAAAAATGTTAGAATTATACACTACTAGAGGAAACCATTATACCCACCTTTATAAACAGGAAAATGCAACTTACAGAGAAAATATGGCTAGCTCCAGTCACGCCACTGGTTTATGGCAGTCTTAGGCCTTGAACCTGACTCTATTATTTATCTTTTTTTTCTCTCTCTCTCTATTTAAGGTGACCTACATCCCAGTTTGGCCAGGAAAGCACTGGCTTATCCCTTTACTCTAATTATTGATATCTCCTTCCTTTCACTCCTGGTTTGGATAATACGACATCCTAGCTTTCTCACTGTCTCTACTGGAGCAGAATGCAGAAAACTGGAAGGGGCAGACATATTCAGGTTTTACTAGAAAACCAGTCTTGACCCTTGTATGCATATGTTATGCACATTACCATACTTGAGGTCATTTGACTCTAACAATTCTTTTTAGACTAGAAACCAATCCCAGAGAATCCAGCCACCGAAGAGATAAGAGAAAACCACCCAATAGGATTTTAATTGGATGGGCTTTTCCAGAAGTTCTGAGCTTAAGATCCACATAGAGAAGCAGAAGCAGTCACAGTAAAAGCAGAGTAGGGCAGGAAAATGGCAGAGACAAGAAAGCACTGTCACCCACAGCAATACTTCCAAGTTGCAAAACGAGTGGGTTACCCGCTAGTGCTGCTTTTCTAACATGGACATCAAAGAATGATATCTTATTACTCTGTGAAGCTCACTGCTCAATTATGAACATTTTTTCCTTAGTTTCCTTATTTTCTTATATTTCTTACCAACTGGTAATACATAGTGAATTGACAGAAGTATATCTCTTTAGTTTTATGGTTACTTTAAGGAAACAAAAGATATTATGTCCAAATATGCGCATATTACATATTAAATATACAATTCACATATTATATGTAACATGTATTATATGTTATATAACATAATATATATTATGTTATATAACATACTATGTACTAGGCATTGTGCTAATGCATGTATTATATGTTATATAACATAATATATATTATGTTATATAACATACTATGTACTAGGCATTGTGCTAATGCATGTATTATATGTTATATATAATAAAATTATTTAAATAATAAACAAAAATATTATTAAAACTAGTTTTCATGTATCTTGGCAATATTTATATTCTTGTTTCTTTAAAGTAACCATAAAACTAAAGGGATATACTTCTGTCAATGTCTACTAAGCACTACAGAAAAATATAAAGCCAAATGGTTTTCTCTTTTTTATAAATAAATTCATTTTCAAGATAAAGACAAAATAAAGAAAACTTAAGAGTTCAGAAAGACATAAATTTAAATTTCCAATTTTTTTATTTCTTTGGTTTTAATAACTCTTTATTTCCATGCTGAATTAGTTACATGAGAGTGGTCATCCAATATTTAGTAACATATCAACAAATGTTTAATACAGATGTTATTTACATTGTCCTCAAGTGATCACCAAACTACTTTAATTCCTTTAAGGAATAGTATTACAAAACACGGGAGGAATAAGGAGTCCTTTGTATAGCATGATATGAGTGAACTGCTAAAAAAAAATTCAGTCTCAAAAATGTCTTCCCTTTGTAGATCTAGGTCTTAAAATTCCAGTATTGCAAGTTCAAGGCTTCTGGTTAAAGTCTTCTGAAGTGTCAAATAATTCTAGAGGTTAAAACACATTAACTCTTAATTAACTCTTAGAATCTTAAAGTAAATTATTTCAGAAGGCCTTTCGAAGTGATTTTTAAAAATAGTTTCTCAAAAAAAAAAAATGAAACATAGAATTATTATCTTGATCCAGCAATTCTACTCCTAGGTATATATCCTCCCAAAAATAAAAATAGATATTCAAACAAAACTTGTACACACATTTATAACAGCACTATTCACAATAGCCAAAAGATAAAAACTACCCAAATTTCCATCAACTGATGAATAGATAAACAGTGTGATATATCCATACAATGGAATATTATTCAACCATAAAAAAGGAATGACATACTGCTACATGCTACAACATGACTGAACCTCAAAAACATTATACTAAGTGCAAGCAGTCAGATGCAAAGGTCACATATGATTACACACACATGAAATATCCAGAATAGGTAAAGCCACAGAGACAGAAAGCAGGTTAGTTGCCAGATGTTGGGAGGAAGGGCAAAGGGAAGTGACTGCATAGGGAGAGGATTTCCTTTCGAGGTGACGAAATGTTGTGGAACTAGAGAGAGGTGTTGGTTATTGCGCAACACTGTAAATGCACTAAATGCCACGGATTCTACACTTTGAAATGATTAATTGTATGTTGTATGAGAATTTTAAAGACTCTGAGAATTACTGCAGTGACTTAGATTTATTTAACTCAGAATTTCTCAAATACCTTGGATCACAGAAAGCTCAGTGCTTTGTGTGTGTATGTGTGTGTTTGGGGTCAGGCTTATAGAGAGATATAGCAAAGTAAAAAGTGGATACATCGTAATAAGATCGGTGATGAAGAAAAAAAAGAGATCCACAGCAGGAGATCAACAGTAGGGGATTCTTAAATATCAAGGACAGAGCGGGAGAGAGACAGACAGACAGATAGACAGACAGACAGAGACAGAGAGAAACAGAGAGACAGAGAGAGACCAAAATTCAATTGCGAAGTTGCATTGATAATGTCAATGAAGTGAGGACCAGGAAGTTTGTACCCACATGTCTTAGGTCAAGTATGTCTTAGGTCAAGTTTTCCAGCAAATAGACTCTGAGATGGGGATTTGGGGCAAGACATTTTAGAAGAACCCCCCTAGAACCCACATCCGTAAGGGGTATGAATAAAGGATTGCACAGAGGCAAAAGCTGAATAGCAATACAGGTCTAACAAAGTCCTGAGCCAGTCCAGGACTTCCCAGTCCCATGGGAAGCTGTGGAACTAGATGAACCTTCAGAGTTGTCCAGGCCTTGTATCTCTGAACCAGCTGGCCATAGGATACTGGCAGCCCCAAGAATGTAAACTTGGTTAAGGAGGACAATTCTTGCAGAGCGAGTCATCTAGAATTCCTCAGAAGGAAATATTCTTGGCAAGTAGGTGATCAAGTGCCTCATTTCTGAAGTAGAATATGGATGCCACGCCACTGCATTAGGCCACTGTTTTCTGAAAAAAAGCCCAACATCCCATAAAGTTGATTCTGAGATAAGACCTCTTTCCATATCCATACACCTGAGTAATTCCACCTTCAAAAAATCCACACTCAGTGATTCTGAGTGACTTCTTATCCCCATCCATTCTTTGACCAAGAAGGCATTTTCGCTTTGTAGAGAAGATAAAAAATACAAGTCCATCTTCCACTAGAACATCCTCTCTAGTAAAGTAGTCTACTAAGTTTGCATTAACATTACTTCAAAAAGAGTTGTTATAGATTAATTTTTCTCAAATCGAAATGATCATTTCTTGCTGATATCTCCAGATGTTTCATTAATTTACATCAGATAGAGCTGCTTGTTACTTTTGGTCTCTGTTCTTTCCATTGTGGTTCATCTATGTCCTACACTGGAATCTCTTCAAGAAAGTTAAAAATAGAGATTGGTGGATCCCATTCCAGTGAACTAAACCAGAATTTCTGAGGAAGAAGTATATCAATCCATCTTTTTATTTTGTGATTCTTATGAATATAAATGTTGGAGAACTACCATTGTAAGTCCTCTAATCTACCCTAGTTCAAACCAAATCATCATGTAGTCATTGGCTTATTGTTCATCACCTTGGTCCCAGTAGCTCTTCTTACTTAATCGTACTTTGGCCAGATGCCAGGAGCTGATACTGTGGTATGTCATTTGAAACTCCTCTGTACAACTCATGAGATGATGCTTATAACACTACCTTACATGGTGTCCTCTCTGTAAAGTCTCATGGGAGAAAATCCTGATCTCAGAATCAGATAAAATTGTTCATTTCTTGAGCAACTAGATATTTTTATTATAATGAATAGTGTGAATCACCTACCTATAGTGTTTTCTTCTTCTCGTTGGCTAGCAGAAACTTAGAATCAAGTTTTTGGCACACCTCTAGCAAATATGTACGACTTCGTTGTGTGATTTTTTGTGTCCTGACTCATCTCCGCTTCTATTGAACTTTCCTGACTCATTTTTCTCATGTATTTGCTATTCCATATGTATCTTGGTAAGTTGTTTTAATCTTTTTCTGGAACAAAGCTGGAATTGGAATCAAATGTATTCCAATTATTAACAAGTAGATAGGCATTCAATAAATTCAGCACATCAGTGAAGTGTCTTAACAGCAAAGAAGTAGCCCCTACTAGGATAATCTAAGGGCTTCTGCACAGAGCACTGTATGAATTAATCCTAGTAATGTTGTAACCAATTAATTAGATAAAATTTCAACTTTTGACACCAAGAACTGGTCTAACAACATTTGTGACTTGGCACATCGATGGACATAGAAGAAAATAATAGGACTTATGCATTTCCAAATAATTCTTAAGGAAAGAATTTAGAAAATGTCCTGCAATTTTAATTTTCTTTCCTTTGCTTCTAATCTTGTTTGCTTATGCATGCTCAGGCATACAAATAATAGAAAGGTTACAGAACCCCAAGATTTGATTAAAATACTTATGGCTCTCTGGACATTTACAGAGAGCAAATTGCCTCTTTTCATCCAGTTGAAATTCACGTTATACGTTGCTGTGGGATGAGGAAAGTCCTAATAAATGTTGCCATATTTAGTTCACCTTGGAAAAGTAAAAGTTATATTGAAAATATGTAGAAGCTTGGAGCTAATATATTACAGATGAATTTGCATCTTGTAATAGATATTAACTGTAAGCATACATTATAAATAGTGCTGGATGTCTCCTAGAACAACGTGAAGTATCTGAGTCCACCAGAAATGACCTGATACTTCTAATGACTTAGGAGCTAATGAGTGAATCAAGAAACAACTCCCCCACCGCCACCATACACGCATACAAACACACACTTTTACTGAAATAATCTTGAAAAACATGGAAGCAGCATAGGCCTCTGATTCTGATAACTGATATGGAGAGAAAAGATGGAGACCTGGAAAATCTTTTGGGCTGTTAGAATTGGCCCCCCATAGCAATATGGGTGACATATCTCATAGTAGTTAAGCAGGCTCTAGCATTAGTTAAACCCTGGCCCTAATTTGCATTATTTAGTCACCATTGGGAAATTCAGCTTAGTCTTTCTGTGCTTCAGTCTCTCTTTCTAGAGAGTACAGATAATAACACTATCTTACAGAGTTGTTTTGAGAATTAAATGAGTTACTCTATAGAGAACTCTTAGATCTAGACAATAATACTAGTTTAATAAATGTTAAATTTGATTTTAATTTTTCTCTGGCTGATGCCTTGAAACACAGACACACTGGCATTCTTTATTAGGAGATTTGACCAGAAGTTCAGCCCAGGAGGAGCTGTTAATACCATAACTATCACTAGCTCCATCCATAATGGAGGATGGCAGGGTGGACATATAGACAAGGTCAGAATGAATCAACCTGGTATGCTTACTAAGGAGTTGGGACTCTATCCCAGAGACAAATAAGAATCACTGGAGGGTTGTAATAAGAAGAATAAAATGATCAGATTTGGCTTTTAGAAGATTTTTTTTTTTCTTGGTAGATAGAGACTTGTTGAAATGAGGTAGAGAAAAAAACACAGAGAGGCTTAAACAAGATAGAAGTTTATGTGTGTGTGTTTTCATATGTGTGTGTATTTATTCCCCCTCCTTTTTTTTTCTTTTGCCATGTAAATGAAATCCATTTTTCCCAGCTCAAGACTGGAAGCTGAAAAGTCAAATTCTCAATTCATCTATAACCAAGGCTCCTCTATCTTGATGCTCCTTCATGCTCAAAAATGTGGATTCCACTTCAAGAAACAAGACAACTACTCAAGATGCAAGCATTATGTGTCTATTCCAAGTATCAAGAAAAAAAGAAAAAAGAAAAAATGCTGCGCATTATTCCTTTAAGAATATTCCCTGAAAGTCACACATGAGATTTTCAATTACATTTACTTATCTGAGCATAATAACATGGCTACCCTTGCTGCAAATAAGTAGGAAAGGGTAGTCTTTATTCCAAGTGAGCATGCTCATTAAAAATATCTGATTATTAAGTGAGAAAGAGGAAAATAACTGATTATTAAGTGAAAGAGTGAGATAAGGGACAATTACTTGGAAACTTTTGGAAATAGCTATTGGAGATGTGAGAAAGCTAAATCTTATAGGACCAGCTTCTTGCAAAGGGAAGAGTCAGAGAGTGTCCCCAGGTTTCTGTAGATGGTGGTTTTATTCACCAATCTGAGGAAAAATCAATTTGTAAGAAACATCACACATTCAACTTTGAGTATGAGATACTCGTGGGACAACCAAATGGAAAATATATCTAAACAGTTGTGGTTGAATTTGAGGAGCTCAAAAGATTAATTCCAGCTAGTAATACAGACTTGAGATGCATCTATGTAGTAGGTAGTTAAAGATAAGGGAGTGAATGAGATAGTGTGGGTTCCACTGTCCTTTACTTATTATAGCCTAAATGGGTAAGAGGATGTGGCTGGTAAAGGCAATATTCCAGAGGCTCTGGCTGTGACAGATACCATGTGACCACTCTGAGGGCTGAGGGCGAGGATAAAGTTCTATATCCTCACTTCACATAAGTTGGGAAGGGCTAATATGGAAATAGGAAGCATAGTAAAGACAGAACAAGTAGAAAAAGGATTCTATGAAGAGTCTGTGGATGAAGAAGAGTTTATTTACAGTGGAATAAGGTTAGACAGGGCACAACAGAAAGCCTGAGAAGGAGATAAGGAGGATAGAAAGGAAGCACACTGTCGAAGTATATGAGAGAGGAGCCGGTCAGAAAGGCACACATTATAATGGATGGTTGAAGATGGAGACATGAATGTCAGGGTGGGATTCCCTGACCCTGGGCCTTACTAACTGCTATTTCTTTAGGAAAAGTTTTCTCCAAAGATTTGCTGGAGATATGGCTTATCATATAGGTAAACCAGTGTTCTAAATCCAAGTAGTAGCTGAGGCCTGATAACCCCACAATCTGTGAACCTTGACCACTGTCTTCAGCCTGAGCTCAGTGCTCCAAGGGCAGCCAGGATTAGTAATCCAAAAGACGTGGAACCAGAGACTCCTGGAAGAGGTGGATCCTACATGTCCGGGTAGTAAAGGGAGAAGTTTTCTGGTTTACTCTGTAACATTTGCAGCAACCTTCAGTGGCTTAGAGGCATACCCTCAGTAGATGATCATCAGTTATTTATGAAGATTCATTTAGATCAAATGTTGACAAACTGGAGCCCAAAAGGTCGAATTGGGTCCCTGCCTGTTCTCGTAAACCAAGTTTCATTGAAATATAGTCACTGTTGGCTACTTAAGTGCTACAACTACAGAGTTGAGTAACTATGACAGACTGTATGGTCCACACAGTTTAAAATGTTTATTCTTTGGCACTTTACAGAGAAAGTTTGCCAACCACGAATTTAATAATACATATAAAGCTCTTAGTATAGAATCCAGCACATAGTAAGTGCTAATAAATAATAGATGTTTTTATTCTTACTTGTAAAACCAAATATTGATTGCCAATGTCTTTGTTATTGGCAATTTGATTTTAGATGCTCTGAAAAGCAATCTCTCTTGCTAATTTACAAGTTGTTGGTGGTAAAAGTTTCATATCTCTCCATTTTATCTAAAGGCATGTAAATATAATTTCAGCCACATGGATCTTTATGAGTGTGGAGATCATGCCTAATTCAACCATATGGAAATTATTTTCAACTTAAAAGCATTTAAAACCAACAGATGATTTCATCTATTATATATGCAATTATTATGAGAGCCAAATTGTCATACTTTTGGATGCCAGGACAAATGTATTCAGAGGGTTTTTTTTAATCACTAATACTGAATATAAAAAGGGAAATAAAAGTGAGATTCAATTAAAGTATAATATTAACGTTTGTCACATATGACAATTAACAATGTGCTAGAATAGCAAAGCATAACAAAAGAAGACTCATGGATCCTATGACTTATTTTCCATTTACTTTAAGCATGCGATTAAAAGATTTCAGCATTAAAACTAAAATGCTGTGATATAGAAATACACTGAATGTCAACCCAAATGATGTTCAAAATTTTGTGGAAAGAAATTTCTTCTGGAAAATATGAGAGATATGCCTTTTTAATATGTTTAATTAAATTGAATGGAAATCAGTTATAGAATGTACTTTGAGAATAGGTGGACCGAATTGACACCTCATAAAGAAATACCAAAAAGTGACTCGTGAAGTAAAAGGTAATAATAGCACATCTGCCCTGCAAGGAGGCGTCAGCTGAACTCAGGTAGTGATGGAAAAGGAAATGACTAATCTGGGGAAATCTGAATGTGTTGTGTTCAATCCATAACATCCTTGAAGGGGCAGAGTTCACATCTCATAAAATCTCAGACCTTGGGCAAGGTCAAATTGGAAGCAATCATAAATTAATTTTGATGCCTGTCCAATTCCTCTTTTAGTACTTATTTACATCTATGTGGTAGCCTCCTACCTATACGGTGGCTCCTGAGCACTTAAAATGCAACTGAAGAACTGATTTTTTTGGTTTTTTTTTTCAGTTTTACTTAATTTAAATACCAGATATGGTTAACAGTTACCACAATGGACATCACAGATTCTAAACCGAGTAGTTTTCAGATTATATTTAGAATGAAGGAAAATGCTGGGGATTTTTTCCATAAATGACACTGATCGATTATTGCTTGAAGATGTCTCCTAACTATAAAGAAGACTTAGTAGATTTGAACCACTGCCCTCTGTACCTCTCACTACTTCTCATCCTTCAAAATGTACTTATCCTGTCTCCCATTTCTGAAATACTTTTCTTCTAATCATTTATCTGATGAGTTGACTCGGTAAAAGGTAATCAATGAAAGAGCAGAAAATGTCAAAAGACAGTGCTTTCTCCACAAAGACGATTTGATCCAAAGACAAATATTACAAGTTTTTAAGAAAAAATAAATCATTCGGGTTAAGATTTTTTAAAAAATCACTTAGAAATTGTAAGGAATCCTTACAATATCATATTTGCAAGAACAAATATATTTAGCATATAATTCTAATTTTGTTTTTTTTAGGTTTATAATCCTTAGGTGTTTAAATATTTGGATACAATAAAAGTGTTATGATTTTATTAATGCAGACGAAAGAGTTGCAAGACAAAACTGACTCTTTAATATAAGAAATTCCTAGAAAATCTGTAAAATGGAAAATTCGTATCATCTAGATGTATTAACTTTTCTCGAGGAATGGCCCATCTGTGGTAATGCATTCAAAAATTGTGTCAATTTCATCTATGACTAAAGTAATATATATTCCACAAACCTGCCACCAAAACATCATCTTTTTGAGGATATTAATTATGTATTATTTTCTTTTTTTCTGAGTTTCAGTATCATTTCTTCATAGTTTCAGTCTCTCCACCTCAAATGGAGATCAAGGGCCCGAGAGACCTCCCTATGACTTAGAACTCAGGACACGCATTGCCCGCTGTCACTGGGCAATTCCAAGAGGAGAAGACGAATGTATCTTTGAAAGAGTTTTAAAGAGCAAAATGTGCTGTCCCCTACATGGTGTTGATTTTTATCCAGTTATGTTTCTGTTTTAGAGAAAGTGCCATATTTCAACAAGTAATTGGAAAGAAACGACCTGCAGTCCTCAACTCATTTCCAGCTCCATCACCATTTCCCTTCCAGGTAGATCATACACAGAGCAGTATCAGTCTGATAGTGGAAACTAACTTCTCCAGCCACTAAGCCCAGCCTTAGGAGAGAGAAAGCCGCCTGCTTTTAAAAAAGAATGAGGCCAAGTCCTTTATATGCCATCTGGCTTCCACCAGACATGGCTTAATCCTCAAAGCTAGTTTCATCTGAGTTATTTTGCTGCTTTTCATTGGCTATCATGTTATACTTTCAGTTGTCTAGAATCTAAATTCTTTTCAAATTTATGTACTTAAAAAAATTAGGTAAGTTCTAGTGTTAATGGAAAATTAAATCAACATTTAATGTGCACACATGAAAGGGATATTTAAAATATTTTTGGTATCCTAGGGATACTAATAGTGATAATTAAAATAAAGGTAAGTTTGGATACGCTTAATGTTAACAGAAAAATAGAGTTTGATAAAAGTTGCTGCCTTAATTAGATTGAAGAGACATAATAAAAGATAGAAGTGCAATTAAATATTGTTTAAATTGCCATCAAAAGGAAGATGAAAAGCGAAAAAGTTACACAGGCAGGAGGAAGTAAAACTTAATTATGCCAAAAAAGTAAAATACACATAATACTGCAAATTCTATGCCGATTTTTTCAGTTTTAAAATTGAAATTGTCTGTTCTCACCGGCACTTGACCCTAAGATCCACCTTTCCGCTCCCCACTCCTTTCTGAGGAAACTTTGAAAAACTCCACTTTACAGCCTGCAGTTCAGGAGGAGAGAAACCTCTCACCTCGGACTTTCCTCTTGTGTGAAGCAGGCCTTCAGTAGCACAGACGAAATTTTAAACCAGAAAAACGTTTGTCTAATGATGAACCATAAAGGGATTTGCCGCTAGTAAGAAGTGAAAAAGGCTGAACTGTGCTCGCAACATCCATATGTTGGACCTCCAGTACCTCAGAACATGACTGTATGTGGAGAGAGAGCCTTTAAAAAGATATTCAAGGTTAAACAAGGCCATGAGGGTGAGTCCCAGTCCAATATGACTGGTGTCCTTATAAGAGGAGATTAGGACACACACAGAGAGAAGACCATATGAGGACACTCAAAGGCGACAGCTATCTACAAGCCAAGAAGAGAGGCCTTAGAAGAAACCAAATCTACCAAGAGCTTCATCTTGGACTTCTAGCCTCCGGCACTGAGAAAATACTTTTCTGCTGTTTAAGCCCCCCCAGTCTGTGGCTCTTTGTTGCGGCAGTTCTGGCAAAATAACATAGGAACATTTTCAAAACTTCTAAATCCAATTGGTTCTTAGATCAAATCACACGTAGAAAAATGTTTAATATGTGTCTCGTTACTATGAAAAGAAGAAACGTCATCAATGCATGCTCTGACTTCTACAGGTTTACCAGTGCTGTTCACAAGACTATCTCACTCCACTTTTAAACACAAGAGATTTCCCAAGCCAGATCTGAGGTGCTTGCTCAATTTTCTTGCTTTGAAAATGCCTAGCAAATAGAACTACTGAATGGTTAATCACAGATGGTGAATAGGAGAAGTAGGATGAAAGAAAAAGCTATCTCCTTGTGGCATTGTGGCCAAGGTCCTTTCCCCACCTGGGTTTGCAGCAGAGGAACTACTCAGAAAAGAAGAAACTGAGGAGAACTTTAAAATGTGAGCTTTGTGAAACAATCGACCTCACTTTCCGGCAGCACTTGTGTCTTTGTCAAGCAACAGGAACACCAGAATCGCCCTAATAGAAGGGAACAATGTCCTATTTATTCTGATATCCTGTCTCCTATTGAGACTTATGCCAGGTTCTTTTGAGGAAGGGCTAAACACCACATAAGCACCCTATTGTGTACTATTTGATCTAGTATGGAGTGGGGGCACTTTAGAGACTATGGGAAGGGTGGTCTTCTTCCTGAAGCATGTGGGATGTGTAAACAATATCCAGTCATTTGTCCCCTAGTTTGGATTTGTAGGGACTTTGGTTAGAAGGGTTTCTGAAATTCAAAGATATGCTGGGAGTGGTGACAAATATGCACACTACTATGTATTTTAATATTTTCAACCACTTTTTGGTTACTCCCTGCCTTGCCTTCTTTGCTCTCTAAGATGATCACACTACTACCTTTTCCAAGCTTTTTATTTTGACCTTGGATAAATGTTACGTATTCAATTTTCCACTCCTGGATGTGAAATATATTAATAATTTTTAGTATTCCATATTGATTAGGTCCATTAAAAATGTACGATCTCTAACTTTACCTGCAGCATTAAGACAATTATTCTATTTATTTGATATTCACTTTTTTTCCACAGTTGTTTTTTTAAAAAACAATTCACTCTGGAATGCTTTGAAAACCCCCAAATGCATGCATTCTTGTATTTCCTACAACCTGCATTATTTTATTAAAATCTAGTGTTTACTCAGTGAACTTTTTATTACATATTTTATATTTATTCATGAGGTTTCCAAATAGCACCAACAATTTTAACTTCTTAACTGAGGAGCTGTATATTCTTATAAAAAGTTTAATCTCACAACACACTGAGTCCCTGGTTCTGTCCACTGTTTGTAGCACTAGCAACGCGATGCCCTCGAACTATGTAACTTGAAATCTTTTATATGGTAAGAGCCGCAAGATGAGGGATAAAACCTCATATGAAACATTATTACAAAGCAATTTTCTCCAAAAGGGTTGTGCTCACTGAATAGATGATAGGATTCATATGGAGAAACGCTCCATTAGAAGCCCTAGAAATTGCGGTGTATTCAAAATGTTATTTGGAGTGGCCTGCAGGAGTGGATGAAACATTAGCAGAGGATGAAGGGCCACGAGCCATTCAAATTGCATTTGAGTTTTTTTTCTTATTCTGACCAATCTCCTATTGTCTGGTTCAATAAATTTGTAAAAAATATATATCTTATTTTTATTTTATAAGAGCAATTTTATTAACCTCAATGTATGCACTGATTCAAAATGTATGAAATACAAAGAAGTCTGCCCATATAACCTGAAGTTCATAATGACTCAAGCCACTTGCAGAGATAAGCCAGAAAATTACATCATATGAGAGAAACAAAAATAAAGCAAAAGAGCAACAGATGAATTCTATTTGACTAAACCATCCATGCTACACTAAGGCCTGGCCCCAAGGTACTTGGCAGAAATGGTGGAGTAGTTTCCATTTGGTGATTGTAGGGGATGAAAAATCTTTCTCCCTCTACCTTCCTAGGTTCAATGGCTGAGGCCCACAAATCAAACTGATAAGAGTTTAACAAGTGGGGAAAAAAAAAAAACAGTTTTAATTATATATGTGTGCACTAGGCTTCATAACCAAAAATGTGGCTCCAGAAGGCAACTAGATGATTGAGATTTGTAGACCAGTTTAGGGTAGACAAAGGAAAATTGGTTTGGGGCTTCTGGGCAGAGGATGCAGGTAAGGAGACAGGATGGAAAGAAAAGGTCTGATAAATAAGGTCTGTCTTGTTATGTAGATTAGAGCCTCTTCAGCGATAAGAGTTATCTCTCTTCCTGGTACAGAAACATTTCTACAAATGGAAATTTCCTTTAGAAATGTAAATTTCCTTTATAAAAGGAGAAATTTATATTTTATTTTTAGACAGTTAGGATGAGGTAAAGAGCTTTACCCAATTTCTTCTGGCTTTCAGTTGCCTTTAGCTCAAAATGCTCCTTATGCTAAAGTGGCATATTTTGGGATGGCACATTCTGGTACCATTCAATGACATGTTACCATAAATTAATGACTGTTAAATTCATCACTTGTCACTCTTTTTGTTCATTGGATAATTAATGGACTTCATTTCATCCCAGGAAAACTGCTAAATAATTTAAGACTATAATCTGCTACAAAGGCTTTTGTTTTATAACAGGAGTTGGAAAAACTTTTTACAGAGAGGCAGAGAGTAAAGAAGTACAGGTCCAGGACGAGGGTAAGACAAGTAAGGCACCTACTGCACAAACTTTTAGAAGGCTCCTTCTCACAGGGTCATTCAAGTGCCCCTGGGAATAAGTACGCACTTACATTTTACACCCCAGGCCTTGCTCATCTCACTTTAGTCCCGACTGTGAGCAAATCAGTCAGGCCTGCAGGCCAGATGGTCTCCTGCGACTACCCAACTTCCTGCACCACAAAGCTATGGACAACAGTAAGTAAATTGGTGTGGCTGCGCTATGGGCCATCACTTGCAAAATTCTTAATCTTTTTAGTAAATCTAGTTAAGTCTTTTCTTTCCTCTTCTCTTTGGAGAAAGACCCTCTCCCTCAAACTTAGATAATTACCTTGAAACTGGTGACTCAGGTCCTCTGGCTATTGATAAAGATTGAAACTCAGCATTCTCTAGGCCCATTATAAGGCAAGAGTAGCTTTAGGCCAAAATAGGGCCCTTAGAGTCCAAGAAGAGAGTGGACCTTTAACCCAAATTTTTTTCTTTCTTTTACGAAATGTATTAAGCCTGATTTCCTTTACCCGCTTGATAGGCAAATCAATAATAGAAATGTAAGTAGGTACATGATTCAAGTAACAAGTTTGTATCTTTTTCCTCGTCTAAGGACAGAGACAGCACTTTGTCAGTAAACTCAAGACCCCGTCTTGACTAAGGCAGAGAGGGAAAGAGCTCCGTGAAATCCCAATAAGCAGGGACTATGACCCTCCTGAGCAGGAGACAGATACAGAAGAAGAGACTTCCCGTCCCTCAGCATCCACACTAATAAGAAGGAGTTCATGGCTCTTTGAAAAGGGTTAAGCAAAAAAGTTAGATAGGGGGTTTCAGGTCCGAAGTTAGATAGGGGTTTCGGGTCTGCCTGCAAAGACGCTAAGGTCATCCTATTCTAGAAAGGTTCTCCCTAGTCCGTCCACAGTTAAGCAAGCCAGAAGGCATTTTGGGGCTAAAAGTAACTCACACAAGGAAACTAGTAAGCAGGAAATTGGGTACTAGTTTCACCCAGTCGCTTACACCTGCACAGTGAAGACCCCAACGACTATCAATTCACCTGAGCCTCATTATACCATCATTATAATATGATGCCTATGCTCGGAAGTTCATTAGTATCATTGTAACAGACTGAATTTTGGGAACGAACATGCACAGAAAGCAAAGGATGAGTCACTGAGTCTTGTCCATCTTAACCATCAATCAAGAAAGCCCACCCCAAAGACTTTGTTACTGTGCCCTTGAGCCTTTTGAGCCTTTTGAGCCACTCTTCTGCTCCTGTGCTTCCCAGTCTGGAAGCGTACTGTTGCTTTACTTTCTCTTCTAATAAAGCTTTCTTTTTTGCTGCATTTTGGTGTCTTGCTCAATTCTTTGTTCGAGACATCAAGAACCTGAACAATGCACCAATAACACTCTCTGGTAACAGATGTGTTCCAGTTAAACTTTATTCATAAAAACAGGCACTGGGCCAGACTTGGCCCAGGGGTTATAGTTTGCCAACTCCAGTTTTATGGCAATATTTAAAAAGAATATAAATATTACATTATTTGATTTGCCCATTACATTTCATCAGTATGCAGAAAGTGTTCCATGCCAACAAATGACATCTATTTAAAAATAAGTTTCTAGAACATTCCTTGGACTTACATAATACAGGAAAGAAGGTTCCAGAATTGGGATTCAAATGTCACTGATTTCTGCATTAAGACATGTATATATTTTCACACCTTTTAAAATTCCTTTTTTCTTTTTCTTTTTGGCTTTCACCTACCTACCTCCTGGTCCACTTGTCAAAATGCTACTGACTCTTTAAAAGCTAAATTTAAAAATTGCTTCCTCTATAAAACTGTATCTCTGCCCTCATTCC
>NW_011888782.1:15243778-15246287 GCF_000151845.1 Pteropus vampyrus
CAGTAAGTAAATTGGTGTGGCTGCGCTATGGGCCATCACTTGCAAAATTCTTAATCTTTTTAGTAAATCTAGTTAAGTCTTTTCTTTCCTCTTCTCTTTGGAGAAAGACCCTCTCCCTCAAACTTAGATAATTACCTTGAAACTGGTGACTCAGGTCCTCTGGCTATTGATAAAGATTGAAACTCAGCATTCTCTAGGCCCATTATAAGGCAAGAGTAGCTTTAGGCCAAAATAGGGCCCTTAGAGTCCAAGAAGAGAGTGGACCTTTAACCCAAATTTTTTTCTTTCTTTTACGAAATGTATTAAGCCTGATTTCCTTTACCCGCTTGATAGGCAAATCAATAATAGAAATGTAAGTAGGTACATGATTCAAGTAACAAGTTTGTATCTTTTTCCTCGTCTAAGGACAGAGACAGCACTTTGTCAGTAAACTCAAGACCCCGTCTTGACTAAGGCAGAGAGGGAAAGAGCTCCGTGAAATCCCAATAAGCAGGGACTATGACCCTCCTGAGCAGGAGACAGATACAGAAGAAGAGACTTCCCGTCCCTCAGCATCCACACTAATAAGAAGGAGTTCATGGCTCTTTGAAAAGGGTTAAGCAAAAAAGTTAGATAGGGGGTTTCAGGTCCGAAGTTAGATAGGGGTTTCGGGTCTGCCTGCAAAGACGCTAAGGTCATCCTATTCTAGAAAGGTTCTCCCTAGTCCGTCCACAGTTAAGCAAGCCAGAAGGCATTTTGGGGCTAAAAGTAACTCACACAAGGAAACTAGTAAGCAGGAAATTGGGTACTAGTTTCACCCAGTCGCTTACACCTGCACAGTGAAGACCCCAACGACTATCAATTCACCTGAGCCTCATTATACCATCATTATAATATGATGCCTATGCTCGGAAGTTCATTAGTATCATTGTAACAGACTGAATTTTGGGAACGAACATGCACAGAAAGCAAAGGATGAGTCACTGAGTCTTGTCCATCTTAACCATCAATCAAGAAAGCCCACCCCAAAGACTTTGTTACTGTGCCCTTGAGCCTTTTGAGCCTTTTGAGCCACTCTTCTGCTCCTGTGCTTCCCAGTCTGGAAGCGTACTGTTGCTTTACTTTCTCTTCTAATAAAGCTTTCTTTTTTGCTGCATTTTGGTGTCTTGCTCAATTCTTTGTTCGAGACATCAAGAACCTGAACAATGCACCAATAACACTCTCTGGTAACAGATGTGTTCCAGTTAAACTTTATTCATAAAAACAGGCACTGGGCCAGACTTGGCCCAGGGGTTATAGTTTGCCAACTCCAGTTTTATGGCAATATTTAAAAAGAATATAAATATTACATTATTTGATTTGCCCATTACATTTCATCAGTATGCAGAAAGTGTTCCATGCCAACAAATGACATCTATTTAAAAATAAGTTTCTAGAACATTCCTTGGACTTACATAATACAGGAAAGAAGGTTCCAGAATTGGGATTCAAATGTCACTGATTTCTGCATTAAGACATGTATATATTTTCACACCTTTTAAAATTCCTTTTTTCTTTTTCTTTTTGGCTTTCACCTACCTACCTCCTGGTCCACTTGTCAAAATGCTACTGACTCTTTAAAAGCTAAATTTAAAAATTGCTTCCTCTATAAAACTGTATCTCTGCCCTCATTCCCCCAAAATAAAATTACTCACACTTCTGGAATGATACAGACTTTGATTTGGAATTTTATACTAAAAGTCTTCAACCTGCCTGGGGAAATAATTAGTTATACATGTGTCTAAACTCTAAAGGCTGGGCTCATCTTGAACTCGCCTATTTTCCTAAATACTAAAGCACATTAAATTCTGTGTGGTCTTTAAGTATCTATTAAAATAAAGCGAGCTGATATTTTACATCGATTTGTTCTTATGGTTTGTAATGTGCCTCTCAAAAATCTATCTCATACCACTGCACTCCAGAAAGAAGTTCCCTGAAACCATGTGGGAAGCATGTGTGGCTGTCTCTTGGCTCCAGACCATGGTAACAGCCCACACTTTGTATTTTAACAAGCTGATATACCACCCACCAGTTAATTATTATACTCTCATTTTCTGATGCTATGTAACTCAGGATGAGAATGCTCCAAGAGTCCAAACATGCCCTCCTTTATTAGAAAAAGATTAATTGCAAACAGTTTTTCAAAGTTATTCAGCCAAATGCTATGACATCTGGGATTTTCTTCATAATAATGTTGTGGGACAGGGAAACAGAGGGCATAAGCAAAACAAGAATGGTCATGAGTTCATGAGTATTATACTTAGGTACTTGTACACTTCTCTTTGTGTATGCTTAAATTTACCAATATAAAAATAATAGCAATTTAGCTAAAAAAGCAAAGGTATTTTAAAGTCTACCTCTGCCTTTGATATATATTTTTTTCTTTAGAGGCAGATAGATAAATAGATGATAAATAGATAGATAGATAGATAGATAGATAGATAGATAGATAGATAGATAGATAGATAATAGATAGATAGATAGATAGATA
>NW_011888782.1:15247442-15256362 GCF_000151845.1 Pteropus vampyrus
TGAATGGATGAATGGATGCTGAGAATGGATGACAGAGAGATGATAGATGATAAGTAGATGATAGATGATAAATAGATACATGATAGATGATAGATAGATGATAGATAGATAGATAGATAGATAGATAGATAGATAGATAGATAATAGATAGATAGATAGATAGATAATAGATAGATAGATAGATAGATAGATAGATAGATAGATAGATAGATAGATAGATAGAACATTTCTCACTAGACTCATTTTTCTGGCTTTCATTTGTCTTATCCTAATTTCTTCCAGACCTTCATGGCTCTGGTGGTTTTCTTATTGTCTTAGCCAAAAGCAGAGCAGTGTAGCATTAGGGAGGAGGGGCGGAAACTCTCTCACATAAATACTAGCTAACTACTGAGTGCATAATTTAGACAAAATACTGTTTGAAGTGCTATATATTAAACATTTGGTCCTCCTTGTATACCAACCAATGAGTTAAATCCTGTTCATTGCCTTATTTTAAAGAAAATAGTTACTTGACCAAGGACACACAATTTGCAAATGGAAGAGTTGGGATGAGAATGCATATCTCTAGCTTCAGAGCCACGACTTGTAACCATTATGTCATGTAATAGAAAACAATTGGCAGAATTTAGAGAATTTACCAAATGAAGCCCAAGTTCCCATTATTTAGTGTTGGACTCTATTTCCTAGCTTTTAATCACAATATCCTTCTTAGATTATGGCTTTTATACATTTACAACTACCTCTATGGACCGCTTTTTGTTAAAGGCTTGTAGGTTCCTTGCAATCCTAGTCGGTTTTTCTGCAGTTACAAAACTCTAAAATCTTAGTGTTGCTTATAATAACAGAGGTTTATTCGTTGTTTATGTTATGATTCAGCTGTGGATTGACTGCAGCAGGTTGTAGGTCTGTCCCATGTGTTTTCTTATTCAGTGACCTAGAAGGGAAGAAAAGCTGCTCTGTGTGCTATGCCTGTGCTCAGGACACAGGAGAAAAGCAAGAGTTCTGAAGGAAATTTGTGATGCCTTTGAAAGTTTCTGGGTGAGCATGGGACACATCACATCCTCTCACATTTCACTGGCCAAAGCATGTCATACGGCCAAGCCCAAAGTCAGTGAAACAAGACATTTACTCTTCTCCCAGGAAGCACAGCAAAATACATGGAAACAGGCAAGAGTAAGTGATTATGAAAGGTGACTTAATCTGTCTCTTTCTTTTCAGTGTTTATCTATTTTTCACAATAACTGATTCAGCATGTACCTAGAGTCCATCATTATCCATTCTCTGCTTTAAGGTTTTCTTTAATCATACAAGCAAGAGCCTTCAGTGTACTTAAATCCAACCCTCTCAGCTTAGAGAAAACGAAACTTCTTGTCCAAAAGCATACCCATAGCTCATAGATAACTTCTTATAAGAACACAGCACTCCTGAAATGTCATCCAGGGCACTTGTCATGGTTCTCCTAAAGATGATAAAATAAAAGCCCATTGAACCGAGCTCTTTGGTGATCAAGGTTACATTTGGAACAAAGAAGAAATTATTATTTAGGATTAGTACCCAGTCTTAAACATCAAAGGAGGTTATTTTACTTACATGATACAAAACCTCAAAGTAGGCTGTCCTGGGCTCATGTAGTTGAAAACACAAGCCCTTTATAATTATTAACTTTACCTACTTATGCAAGAAAGTACTTTGTACTTGCAGGAAACCAGCTGCATATCTGGCCCCATATTTATGTTCCATGCAATAAGAAGGGTAAAAGAACAAAAAGTGAAAACATATGCAACAGTCTGCACCTTTTAAGTATAATAAAATAGCCTACTCAGGAATACCACCTGTGCAATTCTGCTTATATCTATCTCATTGGTCAAAATTAGGTCACAAGGTCATCCTTATTTGCAAAGAAGTTTGGGCAAATACCTTTATTTATTTTTTTTTTTTAATTTTTATCTGGAAATAATAAAAGAATAACAAGAAGTTGCAAAAATCATGCCAAGGTCCCAGGTAGCCATTACACTGCTTCTCCCAATGGTAATATCTTTCATAACTATAGAACATTATCAAGATTCTAAAATTTACATCGACAGATTGCAATTAACTAGACCAGACTATCGACCTTGATAAGATTTCACCATTTTCTTTTTCATGAACTCAGTTTTCATTTTTTAGGTGTCTGTGACATTTTATCGCCTATCTACATTCACATAACTATGGCCACAGTCAAGATACAGAGCAGTTCCACAACACAAAGGAACTCCAGGAGACAGGTCTTTTTAACTACATACATAGCAGCCCTGAACGAAATCAGGGATCCCGCTAGGAAGGAAGAAGAAAAATGGATTTGGGGTAGGCAAAAGCTATACCTGCCACAAAAGCGCAGCTATTTTAAGGAGAGGGAGTTTTCCGTGATCTTGGAGGTATGAATAGATTCCATCCACCCTCATCCTTCCTCCCAACACATACACTCCTTTTGTTCTTTAGAAATCTCTCAAACAAATGCCATACAATTTAATTTATCTCATGCTGCCGGGCTATAATGACCCCATTGAGATGTGGAATTCATGGTTTGAAGAAACAGCAAATATATGTCTGAGTTCAATACCACTAAAACCACCCAAGAGACCTATGAAAGAACAAAGAGTTTTTGTTGTTATTGTTCTAGTGAGAATAATTCCTTGACACAGGACCAAAAGACAACAAGTGTAGGGAAATGAAAAACCCAGAGAGTCTGAGATTGCACTATGTTTGACAGGGGGCTAGAGTAAAGGTGACTTCTTAACTAGAGAACCAACTATTACTTGCAGTTTAATTCCAGAACTTTCTGAATGATATATGGCAATTTTCTTACTATGGGACCTGAGGAACAACAGTCCTTCTTCTTAACTAACATTAAAGTTCTTAAAGTACCAATAATGAGAAGAAAAGAATTTGAAGAAACATGTGGAGAATATGTGGATTCAGAGAGGGAGAAATATATCTTTCACAAAGTATAAATCCATCTAATAAAATAGGATCATTTATTAAAGTGTATGTTGTGTGAATTTGCTTTGTCAAAACAAGGGTAAGCTTGATCTGATGATGCGTTTGATTGGTGACTAATAAAGGCAATCTCATGATAGTCTAATGACTTATATAAGATTTGCCCTCCCTATGACTATTAGCTATTGAAGAGTCCATTGCAATCACTGTTAATATAAGTAACAACTAGGTGCTCAGGCCATGGAGGAAATGACACCTGCCCAAGTAATGAACTAGCTACAGGGAAAGCAGCTGACCCTCCTAGGAACATTATTTTAAAATGGTGCCTTTTCCACAATTTTTGAGATAGTCTTTGGCATAAAGGTGGTTAGGATGGATGATATAGGACAACAGAGTAATCAGGTTGAAACTAAGAATCAATCTACTCAATATTGGATTTAAACCTTAGAAGTCAAACTACAAGACAGCCAGAAAAATAACCAGACGGTGTTTCCATTACTATATACCAGTTCCCCCAAGACTATGCTGCAGACACTATTCTACTCTCTCATTATTCCAACTCCCCTCGGCCTCAGTTCTAGGACCTATTCTTAATAGCTAAGAGTAGATGATGTGTTTTTTATGTATTCATTTTACTTCATGTTATAGATTAACTTTTAAACCAAAAAGATGTTAAAGACCAGAGAAGGCCTTAGGAGTAATAAGGCCTTCTCAAGTTTCAGGCGCCAAACAAGTAACATACATAAGTGAAGCAGATCGATGTGTATTACAATAGGAGTTAGTGAGGACTGTGATTTACAATAGGAGTTAGTGAGGACTGTGCTACTCAGAGGAGCATGAATACCCTACCCAAATATATTCAAATACACAGTAACATATGACAAACAAAGAAAACAAAACAAACACAGTGGTGTGCTCACTGATTAGTGCAAGGGACAAATTTAATCTGGGATCCTCCACTATGAGATTTTAACCAAGTAAAAGACAAATATAAGACTAGTCATGTTCTTTCAAAACTCCCCACTTTTCCTTTTCTGCCTAGCTGAAATCCAATTTTTGGCCTTTCTCGTGGTTTCTTCCATTCATAGGCATTTTTGCAACGGATTCAAGCTTCCTATTTTATTACCAGTCTCTAACACAGGTGGTTCACTTTTAAGCTGATCTACAAATCCTGGAAATTGGCACACCGATTAGTCTTGCAGTTTGCGAACATCAAGTAGCATCACGTAGGTAACAGATGTCCAAGCACTTAATTGCCAGGTTCTAAGAACCTGAATTCTCTTGTGGTCCAATTCACAGAGGAGAAAGTAGAGACAGTCAAATCTTAAAATCAAGACGTTCTACATATCTTTTGCAGTATAAAATAAGTTTTATCGATACTAAGAAAAAATTAAATGTTTATTAGCTCCATGATTTCTCTGGTCAAAAGTCCCCCAAATATAAATTTTTCCTAAAAGTGTTTAAACTATTTTTCATTCAGAAACACTTGTGACACTGAAGAAGGGATACGTTCACATGCTGTGATCTAGTGGTACATGTCTCAGCTTGGACCAAAGGGATGTATTCTTGATGTAATAGGTTAAAGGTGACAGCAAAGTTTTTACCCTTTTCCCATTGGAATATGGAGTCTCATCCCTGTTCCCTTGAATCTATATTGATCTCTATGTTTGCTTGAACAATAGAATGTAGCAGAAGTTATATCCTGGAATGTCTAGGGCTAAGTCTTAAGATGCCCTGCAGCTTCTACCTGGGCCTCTTGGAATATCCACTCTGGGAAAGTTGAGCCACCATGAGGGCTCTGTTGCGGAGAGGCTGCCAGGTTGGATAAGCCATGCACAGGCACTCTGTGTGACAGTACCAGACTTCCAGTCATCGCTCAGAAAGTGCCAAACATGCGAATAAAGCTATCTCAGACCCTCCAGATCAGCCCAGTCCATCCGCCAGCTGAGTCCCACTGAGTGACCCCAGCCAACGACTCGAGCATCAGAAAAATTGCCTTTTATGAACCCTACCAAATTCTTGACCTATATAATTGCTTACTTTTTAGAGTGACCAAGTTTGGGGCTAATTTTTTTTTTTTTTATGAGAAATAGGTAACAAGAGCCCTGAGAGATATAGACCATGGTTCAATATTGTAGTTTATAAGAAACGTATATTTGGTCATTCAGATATTTGCCTTCATCCATGGTTCCTGGCATAGAGCTCCCCAAACTCTTAACATTTCCAGAGCAATAAGAGCAATGAGAGCATCTTTTGTCATAATATTTGGTCTCTTGTCCTCAGCTCCTACAAACCTTCACAGCCATAAAGGTGAAATGGGTGTTTTATTATATATAACAAGCCCCTTTCCACTGCAATTGGGTTTATGTTAATGAGGTGACTTTTGAAAAGCACCTAAAGATGGCGGCTGGTTGCTAGGGGAGGCAACCACAAATGAAAGGTTGGAACTTGCATTCCCATCCCTTGATTTCAGAGAAGGGGAGAGGGCACTGGAGGTTAAATCAATTACCAATGGCCAGTGATTTAATCAGCCATGACTGGGTACTGAAGCCTCCATGAAAACCCACAAAACAGGGTTCATACAGAGAGTTTCCAGGTGAGTAAACACATGGAGATTCTGGGAGAGTAGCAGACTGGGAGAGGGCAGGGAAGCCCCTGAGCTCCTTTCCCATACCTTGCCCTGTGCATCCCTTCCATCTGACTGTTTCTGCTTCTTTCTTTTTACAAGAAACTGGTGATCTAGTAAGTAAAATGTTTCTCTGAGTTTTGTGAGCTGCTTTAACAAATAATTGAAACCAAGGAGGGGGTCATGGGAACCTCTGATCAGTCAGTCTGTCAGAAGTACAGGTGACAATCTGGACTTGAAGTTGGCATCTAAAGTAGAAGGCAATCTTATAGGACTGAGCCCTTAACCTGTGAGATCAAAACTATCTTTGGGTAGATAGTGAGCACCCAGCTGATGTCCAAAAATTGCTTGGTGTGAGAAACTCACCCTCATCTACATTGCAAGTGAGTACAGAATATTTTACATGGTTAAATTTGAAGCCTTAAATATGATAATAATAATTATTTATATAGTATTTATTATATACCTGGAACTGTAATGCATGCATGTCTCACAAAACTCTATTAACTAAGTGCATAAGAATTTTGTGACTTGTCCACAGTTATTCAGCTAATAGGCAGAGAGGCTAGGATTCCTGGCTTCAGAGTCTGTATTCTTAACACTTATACAAAAACCACAACACTCTTTATAGGAAATTAGATCTCATCTACTTATACAAAGCAAGGGTTATCCTAATGTGCTCTATAAATCCCTTTTAGGTGATCTATTTAGGTAGACTATCCTCTGCTTTGTCTTGGGCTGCACTGACGAACTTTACAAAGGACCACACACTTTGTGATTTCCTAGTCAAATGTTGAAGGATGCCATCCCACAGAGCCTGGTTATATGATACAATATTTTATTTATAAGGATCCTCAGGAAAAAAAAAAATTCCTGACATTGGGATCAGGAATATTTACAATTGTTCTGAACAAATGGTTTGCTTTGAATAACTGCTACTTGGTTTAAAAACAAATCTGTAGATGGCCTTGCTACAGAACATCTCAGGTTATGCATTTTTCTATCTTCCTCTCTCCAGGTTCTATTTTATGTCCTAATTCTTATTCTCTTTTAGAGGCTGTTCTAATTCTTTTTATTTGATGTATCTGTAATTTACGAATATTTACAAGTTTTTTTCTAAACATATTTTATAGTAAGACAGGGTAGATGTCTATCAATTAATAAAATGATGGTTAAGAAGATAGTTTTGAATACTTGTGCAAGGCACAGAATTTAACTTTGGGTAATCTGATCTTAAATTTGAAGTGTGTATGTATACCAATTATATATAGGTCACCCAGTTAGAAGTTCTAGAATATTACAAAAAAAAAAAAAGTTCATGGGAAAATATTCCACTAAGAGAAGATGGCTCAGAGAAGAAGTTTGTTGTAGACAGCATCAGTTAGAATGCTCTCAAATGAAAGACAAAAATCCTAAACTCAAGAAGACCTAAAATCAAGGACATTCATTTTTATTTAATTGAACAAGAAGTCTGGCAGTTGCCCCTTCCAGCGTTAGCTCATCAGCTCTGCCATGACAGTGTAGAAAACTGCTGTCTAACATTCTCCTGGCTTCCGCCCTAGAGTGGTAAGGTGGCTGCTGCCACTTCTTGCATCACTGCCTCACATGACTGCTTCCAAAGGCAGGAAGTGGGGAGCAGCCAGGATGGCAAGAAAGTTCTCCCTTCTGCTTTCATCACAGAGGAAAACTCCTTCTTAGAAGGACTCCAGAAGACTCCCTCTTACACCTCCTTGCTCAAAACTATGTGACGCGTCATTCTCGGTTGCAAGGGAAGCTGGGAAAGGCAACACCGACTTTTTCATCCTTTATAGTGGAAAGCAGAAAAGGAAAAATGAGGCTGGGAACGGTTGTTAAGCAGCCAAATATTACTGTCTGCCTCAAGAATTTAATAAAAACACTGGATATATAAAGTATTTAATAATGGAGATGGCTGGGCAATAACCAATCAGAACATAGGGTGGCCTCAAATAGCGTGTTAGGCTGTAGTGAGGGGTTCCACTCACATTTCGGTCTCAGTTAGACACAAGTCCCCCAAAATATTAGCAAAACTCTCACAAGAATGTTCATGTTAACTTTGTAGTTCTTCCCAGGCAGGAGAAAGAAGAGCTTTTGTTTAACCAAGCACTGTGGAGAGAGGTATGTTGGCTGACAGCAGTCCACGGGGAATAATTCTTGGTTTTCTTCTTAAGGTTGAAGGGCAGGTCAAGGCTGCAGGTCCTAGAATGACCACCTACCTGCCTTTGTGAGAGTAGCTCTGAATTTGTTCTCTTCCTTGACTGAGTTTAAAAAGCGTTTAGCTGCTAGCAAAATATCTGGTAAACATGGTAATCTGTTGCAGCTGTAGTGTAGGGTTTCCTAAAATGTGATCTGCATCAGAATCACCAAGCCACGCTTGTCTAAAATTCAGTCCCTAGATCCTATTCCAGACTCATAAACTGAATATTCTGACTCATTGATTTGGGGTAGGTCCCAAGTTTCTGTACTTTAAGCCAGATCTAAAGTGGAAAACCCACCAAGATTCCCTATAACTAATCCTGCCCTAAAAAGACAGCTATTTTAATCATTAGAGATGTGAGTAAAAGTTGTTACAAGGTTGATTATTTTTAATGGCTCTCTTTAATGGCAATATTTTTTTTCTTCCTTAAATTCTTGTTTTTGACATTCACCCTTGAAATTCTCGTACAGATTCTGAAACTACAGTCTTGGTTTCTCTTGGCTTGTGTCTCTGTATGCAAAGTGAAAAGTGAAATATTCATTGAAAGTGTTATATATAAATCACCTATTGGCCTTGCCAGGAATTCTTTGTTCCTTTCATCAGAGGCAATATTTTAGAATAATTGTTTTAAATGACTGAAGCAGGCTTCCCCGCCACCCCCAGGAGTTAAATAAAAACACGCAAGCATAGAGAAATGCAAGAAGTAGTACTCTGTAAATGGTTGAAATTCAGGTACTCTTTTGTTAGATCACAGCAATGTGAGACAGATTAAATTTTAAGCATGGAGACTTTCAGTATTGTTCCTGTGATTGCGAAGCATCCACAGGCCTTCCTTTGCACTAATAATTACCCTTTTAGTTAATGTAATTGTTCCTAAAAATTAAACAGAAAGGTTCTGAGAAAATTACGGTTTCTTTTTGTTTATCACAACACTAGAGGATAAGCTGAAGATTAATTAAATGCTCTTGCTTCAGTTTCTATGTGGTATTGATTTCCAATTCAGAGTTAAAGCTTATGCTCTCACACTAAAAAGCCTGTTTATATGATCATTTTTAATCCTCTTCTGAAAAGGTTTCATTTATAATTGAGTATGCTCTCTCCTC
>NW_011888782.1:15258267-15260035 GCF_000151845.1 Pteropus vampyrus
ACTATGTATTCCAGTGTTTAAACAATAGCTTGGAAATAAACAATGATAGCACAGTGATTGCAAAGACAAGAAACAGAACTTGAGTGACTGTCATTATATGGTGTTTTAATTTGTGTTTATAATTCTTCATCTGCAGAGACATTTATTTAAAGCCCCCAGAATCAATCACACTATCTTGAAGAAACAAATAAGTGGGCAGTTACATTTGGGGGGATTTATTATAAAATGGAATTTTTTATGATCTCTGCCAAATTTATCCTTATGTTTAAGATTTTTTCCTGTTTCTGTATACGTTGTTCCATGAAAAAAAAAAAAAACGTTTTGAAATTAAATTTTAAAAAGCGTTTTCTTTGATCAATTATGAATGAAACAGATTGGAAATCTTAGCTATACTCTTTTTTTTTCCAGGAATATCTGAAGAAGATTAATTTTGATGATTTTGATGAAGTCATTGACAAATTGGCAGAAATTAGACCTCAAAAACAAACTGTCATGTTATTATTTATTACTGTGAGGGAACAGCATGATGGTATACATTTTTCCCTTTGTTCAAAAAATATATTAATGAAATTACAAAGTACTAATCCATTATTCTGTATTTTTTTTCCAACCATTATTATTATGAATCCTTTTACTTTGGGATTATTACTAAAAATAATTCTATCTAATAAAGAAGGTGATGTTAAAATAGGATAAGCTCTGGGTGACAATTATGATAGATCTTTCACATTGCAAAATATCACATTCCACCTTTACTCCCAAGAAGATTCTCAGGATTTATCAGATGTAGGTAGTAGGTTTTTACCTGGCCTACAATTTAGACGGAATTTACTGCCAGCTTATTATCTACAATAGAGTTCTCTACACTGGAATTTTCCCAGAGGTCCTACTACTGAAGAATTTGAGAGTAATTCACTCCTCAGTTGACCCCATAGCACTTTGTCCAGAAATAAATATGTCATGAATAAACTTTTACATGACTGTCTCCTCCAGTAGACATGAGCTTCTATAACATGAACTTATAGTAGATATGAGCTTCTATAACATAGGGAATGTGCATTAATTATACCATTTCTACTACATTTCAGGTAGCTAATAAACTCCACTGAATGGATAGATGTATAAATAAATGGATGCATGAATGGATGGATAAATGGACAAATGGATGGTTGGTTGGATGGATGGATGGATGGACGGATGAATAGATAGTGTTCCCATCTGAGAAGAACACTTTTTGTGGATACATGAGATTTATATTCCTATTAAATTAAACAGATACCTTTGAAAGGAGTGGCATATTTTAAAGAGCATACTCTAACCCTAATATTCTTGATATCACTTAAAAAACACATCTCACTCATGTTCAGTACCAGGAAATCTAAGCAAATTCTTTGGAAATCCTTAAAAGGCCAATAGTCAATCAATGATATCATGGTAGCCTAGCATAGTGCCGAGTTTTCCAAACTTCAGCTTCATTACATACCACTTCATATTTTTGCCTAAATTATTTTATATGATTATTATTTATGTGATTAGTATATATTTTTCTTTAACTCTACCTACTTTTTAAACTTAAATAGATATCTTAACCCTGTTGTAGAAAATAATATTCATAAATATTTGAGTGTTATGTGCCTACACATTATTTTTCTAATGCACACTAAAATAAGCACATACATATAAAATCGCATCCATCTTTAACTATCTAATTATATACCATGGGAATATACCTTGTATATACCATGGAAACTGCACAGTAGAATGAACA
>NW_011888782.1:15260085-15267321 GCF_000151845.1 Pteropus vampyrus
CCTAGCATAGTGCCGAGTTTTCCAAACTTCAGCTTCATTACATACCACTTCATATTTTTGCCTAAATTATTTTATATGATTATTATTTATGTGATTAGTATATATTTTTCTTTAACTCTACCTACTTTTTAAACTTAAATAGATATCTTAACCCTGTTGTACAAAATAATATTCATAAATATTTGAGTGTTATGTGCCTACACATTATTTTTCTAATGCACACTAAAATAAGCACATACATATAAAATCGCATCCATCTTTAACTATCTAATTATATACCATGGGAATATACCTTGTATATACCATGGAAACTGCACAGTAGAATGAACACAGGCTTTGGGATGAGATGAACGAGTGTGCAAGTCAGAGCTACACCATTTCCAGGGTGACTTAACCTCTTAAAAAGTTAATACTTCATATAAATACAGAGATAAGAAAACTGACTTCAGGGAATTGTGAAGATTAAATGAGATAACATATACAAATCACCTAATAGGAGCCTTCCATCGATTATTTAGATGCTCAATCAAAGCTGCTAAAATGGTATTGATGTTTTACCTTTCAAACTTTTCTTTCTCCACTTCTCACTCTCTCTAAAAATCCATTGACCACTCTTATTCTAATGTAGCCTCAAAGAACCAAAGTGGTCCAATTTTATGCAACACAAACATCAGTCAGAGCAATTGCATTGAATAAAAATAAATATGAACAATATAAAAATAAGCATAGACAACTCTTACGAAAAGAGTACAGAATCAAGAATTCTACCTCAGGCATTGCTTCCATTGGTATTCTGCCATCTCAGAAACATCACTTTGGCTTTCTGGGCCTTGGTGTCTTAAACCAATAAAATTAAGGGAGTAAATTCCTTTTCCATCTAAAACATTAGTTGATGAAATGTTTGCCCTTTAATACAGCATCTCTTTGCTTTCTTCTTTCGCTTAACATTCTTATTCTTATTGCATGAGAATATTGGAGCAAAGTTCACTATGAAAGTGAAAAGACCTTCTACTGGGGTTTCGAGAAAGGATCTTTCAAGTTCAAACAAGTTTGGATTTAAGGTCTCTTGACCCTTCTCCTATTGAACCGTCAACTCAAGCCCTTATCAAGGTATTCTAATCTCTCCTCCCTCTTTCACCCAGGTGGCACCAACTTGCTTTTATTTATTCTTATCTTGTTGGAGAACTTGCATTCTTAGAGAGAAAGTAGGTTAAAAACAAGGCCAGAAATCAATAGCTGGAATCTGAACAGCGGACAAGAATTTTCGTTTACTTTTTTTTTTTTTTCCAGAGAGAGAAAAGTGCTTAGAGTTTTGATTGTATGCTATTGGCCTCCAAAGCATTTAATTAAGATGTCTGAGGCAGATAATAACAAATGTGAGAGATTCAGCTCCTCGAGTGATCATCCTGCAGACAGCCTGGAAGCAAATAAATGCAGAAGCAAGATTATAAGTCTCTCCTCCTGCCCCTTCTTCCTGTGGACTCAGCAGGCTGGCTACACAAGTGCCCTCAGAGATCAGCCTGATGCGGTTAGAAGAACTCAGCAGACCTGAGTTCAAATGCTAGATCTACCATTTTCCATGGTATGACTAAAAGTTACATAAGTTCTCTGATTCTCAGTTTCCAACTATAAAAATTGGGATTATGTTGGGTTTTGTGGAAACAAGTTGAGAAACTGTTTCAATTTTTATTATTGCATAATACATGACTCCAGAATTTAATGGTATATCAGTGACTATGTTATTTTGCTTATGAATTTTGTAGGTCAAGAATTTGAAACAGGTATATAATCAGCATGACGTCTTCGCTATACTGTCTGGAACCTAAGCTGGGAAGACCCAATAGCTGGGGTTGTCTTGAATGGATAGGGGCTGAAATTCTCTTCAGTTACATATCTGATGCCTGAGCCTATTGACTCAAGTGGCTGAGGCTCATCGTCATCTCTCTCAATGTAGTCTCAGGGCCTTTCCATGTGATTTCTCCTCAAGATCGTACAATCATGGTGACCTCAAGGTGGTCAGATTTCTCATATGGCGGCTCAGAATTCTAACAGCAAGTGGACCCAAAAACAAGGCAGAAGCTAAATGGAAATTTACATAGCATCATTTTCACTGTGCTCTGTAGGTCAGTGCATGCTCCAGCCCTCTCAGATTCAAGGGTATTTAAAAGATGCTATATGTAAGAGCTAAAAGATGCTATATGTAAGAGCATCAGGCTCAACACTTGGAGTATTATTAGAGTTCCAGAAATATTATAGGTCAGAATGCCCCAAATCAATTCTCTGTTGTAATAATACTATAATAAATAATCATATAATATTTGTGAACATACCTTCATAAAGCACTTTTATATCCATTCATTCATTATGTTACATTATCTCTATCTAAGCTGAAGATATATTTTTCTTTGCATTGGAAATAAAGAAAGTGAAATTCAAAGAAGTTAAATCAGTTACCCAGGATTACACAGCTAATATATAGTGTAGCTGGGCATAAAACCAGGGATACCTAATTCATTATGCAATCTATTTCAGTTTGTAGAGTGAATGGGAATGAATATACTCAGATATAGAAATATACAGTTTCTTATAATAAAGAGACCTGGTAATTGTTGGCAATTTCAGCTTATCAATTATAAAATTTGTTTATATGACATTAATTATATTATATGTTTTTCTTTTTATCTATGTTTCTTTTACTAGCTTGTTAAAAAATAATGGTTTCTACTTATATTATGTAACAATATGTTCTGTGAAAATATGTTCTGTGAATCCTCCTCTTTTTTATGTCATATAAGAGAAAAGTCCCTGACAGAACGCCTTCTTAGAACCTGTTAACAATTACTTACTTTTTGACAGAAATTTGTTGCTCAGGTGAGTGGTGTACCTGGATGTTGGTGTCTCATTGTCTATTCCACTTCTCTTTCAGTGAGAAGAAAGTACTTAATGTGTGGCTAGTTCAAATTGACATGTATGGTCAATGTAAACTATATAGTGAAAATCAAAGACAGTGTAAAAAGTACTAGAAAGTATCTCAATAATTTTTATATTAATTATGTGTTGAAATTATAATATTTTGGATCTAAAGAGTTAAAAATATATATTATTAAAATTAATCTTACCTGTTTCTTTTTACATTTTTTAATATGTCTATTAAAAATGTAAAAATACAAATGTGACGTACATCAAATGTCTTTTAGACAGGACTTATCCAAACAGTTTAAGGCACAGGGCTATGTCATTCTAATAACACAAAGTCTAATCTTGGAGCAACATGCCAAAAATTTCTAAAGAGAAGCAGCTTGAATTTATAGCTAATAGTAGTAAGAAGACATGACTAACAAGACAACTAAAAGCTAAACATTCATGATATTCAGAGAAGTTTATGTCACAATATGCTCAATCCAGTATTTTACCAAATACCACTCAACAATTATAAATGTTTTATGTTATTCTTTCATAATAAAAAAAAAAAAAGGCTTAAATAACATTAAGGTGCAATTGGCAACAAACTGAAAGTCTTTTGCCAGCAAACTTACAGGAAATGCATGGAAAACATTAATGGAGATGTGAAAGAGACAAATATTAGAACAAATGATACAATGTGGGAAAGTGCTGCATAGTTGAATAAGACACGGATATTTTTATCTGTTTCAGCTTATGTTATTTGCTAAATTCTTTTGTGATACACAGATACATAAAGGAATACATTTGGGGAAACTATTTTTAAAAGATGTAAGAGAGATGATATATTCTTTAAAATGTTTTAGAGAAGATCTATGGCTATTTTGACTAGGGAAAAAAAAGCAAACTGGCAGGAATAGCATTTTTTTCTTCTATAATATCTGTTGGGTGTGGTAGTGTGCCCAGCTAAAGCACTGTATTCTCCAGCCTCCTTTACAGCTTTGTGTGGTCAAGTGACTAAATTCCCCAGCCTCCTTTACAGCTTTGTGTGGTCAAGTTGTTGGGTAGAACTTACGGGAAGTCTCTTTAAAAGATAGAACAGAGAGCTAGAATACAACCCTTTTGATCTTGTCCTTCTTTTTATTCCTTCTTGGGCCAAGATGTAGTGGCTGGAGCCCCAGCAGCCATTTTGTCAGTTTGAGGATAGAAGCCACAGGAAGGATATGGAAGCAGAAAGACAAAAGGAGCTTATGATTCTGTGGAGTTGATATACTAGCCCTGAAAGGTCAGTCTCAGAGTTTATTCTTTATGAGAGAATAATAGTTTATTTTCACATTTTCTTAAACATAAAGGTATGCATAAAGGTATGCAAACTCAAAATTTTGGAGATCCCTGGCCTATGAGAGAAGCTAGAGCATTCAGGATTAGTGGTGGAGAATGAGTAACAAAAAGGAAGTGAACCAGACCAAAGGAAGATTTATAGAGAAAGAGGACTCTCTTCTACAACTGCACCAACCTCCACTAAGGAAATAATCAAATCTGACCACAGAAGGGCTCTTTTTGTTTAAGTTTCTTGGGGGCACCTTTGAGCTATCTTGATAAAGTTAAAATAAAAAATACTATCGGATCTCCTTTTTCCACAGTTCTTGCAGCTTTTTCCTCTTCTATGTTTGTTTGTTTGTTTGTTTTTATCCTTAGACTAATTTCCCTCATGGTAGGAAGATGGTTGCAGTAGTTTCCAGAGCTTCATACTTCCTTCTTCATTTCCATTTGGGGGATATTACTTTTCCCCCCATCATCAATTAAAATGCTAAGCTTCACATTGATTGTACCATCTCTCAACATATTATCTCTAAACTATAAATGTCATAAGATGGTTAGAATTATCTTGATTGAATTGGACCAAGTGTGACCTCTAGAGCTGGGAGAGTGTTCAATCTCAGATAAACCTCATGTGTAGTATTCATCAGGGAAGGGGCGAAACATATCCCTGAGAGGTCACCAGGACATCCACTACCAAAGAAGATAAAGAAGTATTTCTAAAGTATACTATTTACTTTCCTAATACCACAATCATATAAAACCATGACAATATATAGTCCCACTTAAAGAACCCACAGATTAGATTGTATAAAACTTACCATAAGGAAAGTATAGTTTAGGAGAGGGTATCATTAAGTGACCAATAAATACTCGATTATGTTATAAAGTACTGTGACCAATAGAACCATGTAATTACATGGGGTTCAGTTCCAAGCTCTGCTACACACTAGTTGTGGAGGCCCTTGACACACTTCCTCAACAACAAAATGGGGATAATAACACTTTATCATTCATGATGCTTCTTAACAATAAGAACAATTACTTCACATTAGAGAAGACCAGATCTTATTAATTCAGTCACTGATGACATTATCAAAGACCAAACTTCCTTGCATTATATTGATGTTTTTGTTTAGTAATACCTCTTTATATTTGCTCGATGGCTATAGGGGCTCAAACTATCTCCTCATATAGCCAGGTCCATAGGACCAGAAGTGGAAGTCATACGTCTCTCTGTAAGAGCAACAAAACTGTTTTGTCAGAAGTCATTCCTCTCCCATCTACTCACCCGACCACCAGCAAACTTCTTGTTGGCCAAAATTGTATCACATGCCTATGTCTTAACCTCTGTTTAGTAAAGCTAGTGGAACCACATGATTAAACTAATCAAGATTTATCCTCTTGAAACATGCAGGGAAAGGGCTTTATTCTAGAATACGTGGATAGACAGAAACAGAACATTTGGAAAAAAAATAAAATCTGGAAGGAAGTCCGGGAAGCGAAAATACATGAGGTTGGGCCTAGAGATAGGCATGGGTCACTAAATCAGCCTCACAGTTAGTGTATGAAAAGAGCTTAATAGTATGCAGCATATACAAGAGCTAAATAAATGGTTATTAATGTGGTTATTATCTAAAAAAGACTAATGCAATCTGGAAAGCTTCCCGCAGGATGTGTCATTCTGAGTTTTGAAGACTGAGACAATTTGAAATTGTCTACATGAGAAATGACAAGGGAAGGAGGGAAACCAGAGCTTCTAAGGGTGCAGATGGTAGACGATTAAGGAAATGCTAAGGACATGGTTTCCAGTTGTACTGGGGTATAAAAGAGGAGTCTAGAAAGACATTGAGCTTTCTGACATAACGTGACTGAAATCTGTGGATAGTGGTGTCATTTGCTAGGATAAGAATGCTAGAGAAGTGTCTTGTTTGATTGTGGGGACAAGTTCAGGAATGGAAATGGTGAGTTTAAGGTGTCTGCAGAATATTCCAGTGCAGATTTAGTTGTGGTACAAACTGATACAACTTATTTAGTAGTATGTCATTCATCCATTCAACAAATATTTATTGTGTACCTACTATGTGCTCGTAAATAAGCTAAACCCTTTATAAGCATTCTTTAATGTAATCTTCCAAATCCTCTTACAAGATAGTTGCCCAATGATCTCCAGCCATTGCTTTAGAAGCCAGTTTTGGAATCCATTCATCAATACCTCATTGATAGTTAATGACATCGAGGGCAGCAGCATCCTCAAACACAAAAGCCACATTGCATATGTTAACTCAGGAGTGACAAAATGTATCTCTTTCGTTATCATTAGATCAGATCTGCCACTTGTTAACTATTTCTCATTCCATATACACTCAAGAATCTAAAAGTTAAATGCTTGGAAATGTATCGAGTACAATAGACTGATGAAATACCAGATTAAAATATCTGTAAAGAAAATCTTAACATTGGCGTTATTTTGCTAAAAAATTATATATATAAACCTAATATTTGTTAATACCATATATGTTACAGCTTTCATAGACATTATCACATTTGAATCTCAAGGAAATATAGACAGTTAGGCATGATTTTTAAACTTTTAAGATAATCATCGATTCACATATGGATATAAGAAATAAGACAGATTCCGTATGCTCCAAAATCCTATTTTCTGTCAATGGTACCATTGCAAAATTTACAGTACAATATTTCAACCATGATATTGATATTGATGTGGTCAAGATACAGACTATTTCTGTCACCAGAAAGTCCCCTCATGTTGCCTTTCCATTAGCCACACTCACTTCCTATTGCCTTCCAATCTCTTAACACCTGGCAACCCCTAATCTGTTTGCCATTTTTACATTTTTATTATTTCAGGAATACTATATAAATGGAAGCATATAACTTTTTGCAATCAGATTTACTCACTTAATATAATTCTCTGGACCTCCATTCTGGTTGTTGCATGTATCAATAGTTCATTCCTTTTTATTGATAAATACTATTCCATGGCTAGAT
>NW_011888782.1:15268056-15275242 GCF_000151845.1 Pteropus vampyrus
CATGCCTATGTCTTAACCTCTGTTTAGTAAAGCTAGTGGAACCACATGATTAAACTAATCAAGATTTATCCTCTTGAAACATGCAGGGAAAGGGCTTTATTCTAGAATACGTGGATAGACAGAAACAGAACATTTGGAAAAAAAATAAAATCTGGAAGGAAGTCCAGGAAGCGAAAATACATGAGGTTGGGCCTAGAGATAGGCATGGGTCACTAAATCAGCCTCACAGTTAGTGTATGAAAAGAGCTTAACAGTATGCAGCATATACAAGAGCTAAATAAATGGTTATTAATGTGGTTATTATCTAAAAAAGACTAATGCAATCTGGAAAGCTTCCCGCAGGATGTGTCATTCTGAGTTTTGAAGACTGAGACAATTTGAAATTGTCTACATGAGAAATGACAAGGGAAGGAGGGAAACCAGAGCTTCTAAGGGTGCAGATGGTAGACGATTAAGGAAATGCTAAGGACATGGTTTCCAGTTGTACTGGGGTATAAAAGAGGAGTCTAGAAAGACATTGAGCTTTCTGACATAACGTGACTGAAATCTGTGGATAGTGGTGTCATTTGCTAGGATAAGAATGCTAGAGAAGTGTCTTGTTTGATTGTGGGGACAAGTTCAGGAATGGAAATGGTGAGTTTAAGGTGTCTGCAGAATATTCCAGTGCAGATTTAGTTGTGGTACAAACTGATACAACTTATTTAGTAGTATGTCATTCATCCATTCAACAAATATTTATTGTGTACCTACTATGTGCTCGTAAATAAGCTAAACCCTTTATAAGCATTCTTTAATGTAATCTTCCAAATCCTCTTACAAGATAGTTGCCCAATGATCTCCAGCCATTGCTTTAGAAGCCAGTTTTGGAATCCATTCATCAATACCTCATTGATAGTTAATGACATCGAGGGCAGCAGCATCCTCAAACACAAAAGCCACATTGCATATGTTAACTCAGGAGTGACAAAATGTATCTCTTTCGTTATCATTAGATCAGATCTGCCACTTGTTAACTATTTCTCATTCCATATACACTCAAGAATCTAAAAGTTAAATGCTTGGAAATGTATCGAGTACAATAGACTGATGAAATACCAGATTAAAATATCTGTAAAGAAAATCTTAACATTGGCGTTATTTTGCTAAAAAATTATATATATAAACCTAATATTTGTTAATACCATATATGTTACAGCTTTCATAGACATTATCACATTTGAATCTCAAGGAAATATAGACAGTTAGGCATGATTTTTAAACTTTTAAGATAATCATCGATTCACATATGGATATAAGAAATAAGACAGATTCCGTATGCTCCAAAATCCTATTTTCTGTCAATGGTACCATTGCAAAATTTACAGTACAATATTTCAACCATGATATTGATATTGATGTGGTCAAGATACAGACTATTTCTGTCACCAGAAAGTCCCCTCATGTTGCCTTTCCATTAGCCACACTCACTTCCTATTGCCTTCCAATCTCTTAACACCTGGCAACCCCTAATCTGTTTGCCATTTTTACATTTTTATTATTTCAGGAATACTATATAAATGGAAGCATATAACTTTTTGCAATCAGATTTACTCACTTAATATAATTCTCTGGACCTCCATTCTGGTTGTTGCATGTATCAATAGTTCATTCCTTTTTATTGATAAATACTATTCCATGGCTAGATGCATCACAATTTGTTTAAACATTCACCTGTTGAATGACATCTGTATTATTTGGGGCTATTAGAATAAATCTACTACAAACATTCTTGTCCATTTTTCTGTGTGAACAAATAATCTTATTTTTCTGGGATAAATGTGCAGGAGTGAAATGGCTGGGTCATATTGTAGATTCATGTTTAGTTATTGGAGAAACTGCCAAACTATTTTCAAAAGTGGTCATGCCATTTTACATTCTTACCAGTACTGTATGAGAAATCCAATTTTTCTACATCCTCAGTAGAATTTGGTATTGCCATTATTTTTATTTTAGCCATACACAGGGGTATATAATGATATCTTATTGTGAATTTACTCTGCAATTTTCAAATGGCTATTAATGTTGAACAATTTTTATGTGTTTATTTGCCATCTGTGTCTTCCTTGGTGAAAGGTTTTCTCATGTTGTTAGCCTATGTTCTAATTGCTTTGTACTATTGAATTTTGAGGAATCTTTATACATTTTAGATACTAATTCTTTATTAGATATATGGATTACAGATATTTTACTTTCCTGTAGCTTGTCTTTTCAACATCTTAAATTGTCTTTCACAAGCAAACATTTTAATTTTGATGAAGTCTAATTTATCATTTTTTTCTTCTATGGGTGTGCTTTCTTTCCTCAAGGCTAAGAACTCTAGCCTAGAACTAGATCCCAAAATTTTCACCTTCTATGTTTACTTTTCTAAAATTCTCATAGTTTTAATATCTACATTTAAGTCTGTGACCCATTTTGAGTTAATTTTTGTATAGGATATGAGAGGTCGAAAGTTTGTTTTGGTTTGGTTTGGATTTTTGCATATGGAAGTCCAAATACTCTAACACCATTTCTTGAAAAGGCTATCGTCCCACCATTGAATTTCCTTTTTTTTTTTTGTAAAACATCTCTTGGGCATGTTCTGTTTCATTGGTCTATGTGTCTATTCCTCTGCCTCTACCATGCATGCAGCCTTGATTACTGTAGCTTGAAATCAAATTGACCAATTCCTCCCACTTTTTTATTCTTTTTCAAAATTATTTTTAAGTTCTTTTGCCTTTCCATGTAAATTTTAGAACAATTTTTTCTATTAACTTTTTTCTTCATTAACAACAAATCTTGCTAATATTTTGATAGGAATTGCATTAAACTTGTATAAATTTAGAGAAGATTGACATCTTCACTATTTCGAATATTACAATCAGTAGACCTGGTATATTGCTCTATTTATTTAGGCCTTCCTTGATTTCTTTTATCAGTGTTGTATGGTTTTCAGCATACAAGTTCTTTACATATTTTGTTAAATTTATACCTGTTTTATTTTTGAGCTATTTAGATAGTATTATACTTTTAATTTCAGTATTTACATGTTCTTTGCTAGTGTGTAGAAATACGATTGATAATTATATGTTTATTTTATATCTTGTGACCTTGCTGAACTCACTTATTATTTCTAGGTTATTTTATAGATTTGTTAGGATTTTCCATGTAAAAAATCTTGTCATCTGAAAAAAGGGACAGTAATTTCTATTGTTCTATCTTCTAATTCACTGATTCTTTCCTCTCTCTTCTCTTAATGTGCTGTCGAGCCCATCTAGTGAGACTTTTTCCTCAGTTATTATAGTTTTAGTTCTATATTTTGATTTACTTCTTTTTTATGTCTTCTTATTCTTTGCTGAGGTTTTCTATTTTTTCATTTATTTGAAGTATATATTTAATTGCTTGTTAAAGCATTTTTACCATGGCTGCTTTAAAATCTTTGGCAGATAATTCTAACATTTCTGTTAGAATTACTTTATTGTTTAACTTTTTCATTCAGTTTTAGTTCTTCCTGGTTCTTGGTGTGATGACTCAAATCTTGAAACCTAGAAATTTTTATATTATGTTATAAGACTCTAGATCTTATATAACTCTTCTGTTTAAAGGTTTTTTTGGTTTGTTTTTTTGTTGTTGTTTTGTTTTGTTTTGTTTTTGTTTTTGTTTTTGTTTTTGCTTTTTTGGACACTGTTCAATGATTCAAGGGGCACCACCTTACAACTAACAAGTGAAAGTCAAAGTTCAGGCTCCCTACTTGACTTCCATTGACACCTGAGTTTAGGGTGGGGGAACTCTCATTATTGCTGGGTGCAGATGGAAGTTCTGAATCCCTATGTGGTATCCACTGACACTGTAGTGGAGGTCGCCTTATTACTCCTGTGCAGTTGTGAAAATTCTGAATCTCCAACAGCTGTCTTCTGATAACACCCCAGCGGAGAGGGGTAGGGACACTTGGTACTGCAAGGTGGAGACAGAAGTCCAGTCTCTCTGCATGGTCTCTACTGACAACACAGAAGCAGGAGGGAGTGCAACGGGTATCTCATTACTGGTCAGTGGGAATAAAAATTCTGCCTGTCTACTCGACCCTCTTTACTCCACCACGGTGGGGTGTTGGGGTTCTTCATTATAATCTCACGAGAATGAAAGTCTATGCTCCCTATCTGGTCTTCACTGGAATGCATGGATGTGGAGCCACGCGGTGTTTTGCTAGAGTACAGAAGTTATTGTCTAAAAATGTTTTGTCTTGCTGGGTTCCTTCTTTCCTGATCTTTTGGCTAAGAGAAGAGGCTTTGATTAGAGTTGTTGTGTTTGTTGGTTTGTCCTATGTTGATATTTCCAAGTTCCAAGCTGCTGGTGTCTTCACCTCCAAGTGTGGACAGTATTGGGGATGAGGGAATGGGGAACTCACCACCATGATATGCTTTGGGTCCAAAGTTCCTAGCTAATTTTGCTTCTTCTCTCCACCTTTTCATAGTCCTCTTATGTCTTCTTATATTTAGTGTCCAGGATTTTTAGTTGTATTTACCAGGAGGGATAGAAAGAAGTAGATCTACATCATCTTCTAGGAAGTGAAGGCCTGACACAACATGATTATCATCTGGATTTCAAACTTAAATCAGGCTCACAAATGTTGTATAAATTATTTAGGGTCACTTAGAAGGTGGAAGACGAGAAAAAAGGGTTAAAAATAAGGACTCTAGAGTTAGATGGACTGGGTTTGGATCCCAGATCGATCACATACTCTAACTAAATAGTAAACTTTTCTTTAAATATGAGATCACTTTGAGAATCTGATGAAATTTATGATCCCCTCCTTTGAAAAACACATACAACATTTTGCACATGATGGTAAATTCCATGAGTTCCAAATTAGGATCTCCTGTTTTGGAGAAAAGTATGTTGTAGGCTTGAACACAGGGCAGAGAGAGGCCATATTCATGAAGCAGCAGCAAAGAATCACATTCTAAAAGGTCATTCACTGGTTCAAAAATCGATCTCAGGATTAGGAGGCTCTGAAGCCACACGAGGAGGAGAGAGCTACTAGGGACCATCATGGTAGTGCCAAGAGCCATGCTTAAACTAGAAGGTATCACCCCTCTCACCAGGACTTTATTGTCCTCTGCCCATCTCCTTCAGGGATGACTTTGGACACAGCTCCAAAGGGCTCCTGTATGTGTCAAAATACTATCTGCTGTCAGTCCCCATACTGCATGCACGGTAGCAATGCTTCTAACCCATTCTGGCTCCAGAACCAGTGGCTGTATGTGGACTTTAGGAATTGACTTAAGCATACCAGTATGCCCTGAGCTGAGGGCAGAAGTGATAGTACAGTTTAGAGACACGTAAGCCCGCAGAAAAGAGAGGTTAAGAAGGTCACGGAGAATTTAAAAAAAAAAACAGGTAACTGATCTGTGTTCCAGCTTTTACTAGTTGTGCAGCCTCAGGCAAGTTACTAAAGTCTTGGAATCTAAATTTCATCATCTGTAAAATAGAGTTCACAATTCTTGCCACGTTCACATGGTTTTCGTGAAAAACAAATAAGATTATGTACGTAAAGTCTCTTTGTGAATTTGAAAATGCTACACCAATATTATTTTTAGGTCTGACTAGAGATGGTATACTTTACCCAAAAGTAGAATTTTATGTACAGAATTGTTATTTTTCTGTTAAAGATATTTAGATAAGAGACCAGATTTGAAAACGTATAAAAGTTCTACGGCAAAATCATGATCTAGGTTTTTCTACTTAGAGAAAAATGTCCTAGGTAACATGGATGTTCCTCATAAAAGAAGTAAATATGTTTCATTAGAGCAGATGGCTGAGCTGAAAAAAGTAGAGCGTAATAAAAGGTGTCTATAAAATCAGTCAAATAAAACATTAAGTGTTGTGAAAATCGCCCAATGTTTTAATTGCCTTTCAGGAGTTTGGTTTGTGTGTGGAAGCAAAATGGTAACGGTAAATTTCAAAAAAGAAAACAGCCTTTCTGAACTACTTCCTCTGGAATTCTAAAAAACTGGTAGCATTCTGATGGCCTTTTAGGTGAAGAATGACTACACAGAGCAGATGGTTTAATGTTATTGTGACTTGGAGATAAGCATTTACCATGGCAGTTCTAAACAAGAACCAATGAGTCTATTGTCAAGTTCAGGAAGGAGACAACCCTTTGAAATGCCTGAAGGCACAAGTGGCACATGCTTTTCCAATGATTCAGTGGGTTAATAATTAATAACTTCTTGAGACTTTCACAAAGATTAAGCAAGAGCACACATCGCACTGTGAAATTCTTCACCCCTGACACACTAAAGCATAAGTATTTTGTTACCAAATAGTCTTTGTAATTGTTCTTAGCAGTTGATCTAATCTTTCTTAGATTATAGAACTGTGACCTCACCAAAGTTATTTTGCATTGACAAATATTTGGTTACGTTTGGTAGATGGGAGATTTTAGAAACAGGTGAAAACTCAAGGTCTCCCCATATCCTTGCTACCAGATAATATTTAAGAAGTAAGTCACAGATTGAATTCTGCTACACATAGAAATATTAGCAAACTATTGACCTTCCCTTTAGGAAGGTGAAGAATCTGCTCTAGGTCCTTTCACATACTCCAAAAGTATTTTGCCAGAAATGCAGGAAAATGACAATTTCTAGAAGTAGGATTGAATTAATTTGACATCAAGGTGGCTAAATACAGGATACTGGGTTAGGTCTAAGGCTCCACTCCTATAAGCCAATCAACATATCTTGAGCACCAATCATTTCACTAATGAAAATTCATTTTTGACTTCTGTCAATTAAACCTGGAATTGATATAAGATAAAGATTGTAGAAGTTGCCTAGGGATACATAAGAAGTTTCTAAATGCTACCATTACTCTAGAAAATTTATCTTTGACTAGGGTACAAAATTTTTACCTGAAAATCTTACAATTTATTGAATCTATTTGCACACATCCATATATGTCCTAAGTTGTGCATTACCATGGATTTGAAGTACAAGTTAAGTGCAGCTCTTAAAATAGTTACTATCATCATTTTCTTAAATCAACTAAATAAATCCACCTTAAGATATATTTTTAAGTCAATAAACCTATATCGTTACATGATTTTGTACTTTTGTGAAATGGACAATTAAAAAGTTTGTTATAATTAAAGCAATAACTTACATTTGGTTAC
>NW_011888782.1:15275551-15327434 GCF_000151845.1 Pteropus vampyrus
AAGGAAGGAAGGAAGGAAGGAAGGAAGGAAGGAAGGAAGGAAGGAAGGAAGGAAGGAAGGAAGGAAGGAAGGGAGGGAGGGAGGGAGGGAAGAAAGCAAGCTGTTGTAATTTTCTTTCTTTTTAATTTAAAAATTGGAGAAGAACATTTTTACAACAGTGGAATTGTTTAATATAACTATCAAGGCTATAAATGCTCTCTTGGGAAGTGAAATCTATTCTTTTATTTGTACCATTTTTACTTTTAAGAGGTATTTTTCAAGATTTTAAGAAGTTTATGCTGGTGTTTAAATTCCATGACAAACATCTCTAGCCTCATTTGGTAGTCAGGCATCGAGAGCATTACAGATTTTACTTCCCAAATTCACAAAGTCTCAGTTCTTGAATATTACATATTTGGAGTTTATTCATTGAATAATTTTCTCATTTGCAGGTATTTATTAAGCAACAAATATGATCAAGCATAGAAAGCTAAAGGTGTAAAAAATACAGTCCCTGCCTCAAGAATGTCATAGTCGAGTGGGGGAGATTGAAAGGTAATCAATGTAATGACGGCAGATGGCAAAGTTGCTTAGAGCCTGGTCTCTGCATCCAGTCTTGCTGGCTCGGAATTCTGGCTCTGTCCTTACTTAACTTCTCTGGTTTAGTATCCCAACCTATAAAATGGGTATGATAATATTACCTACTTTGCTGGGTTGTTAGGAAGACTGAAGTCATTTATTCATATAAAAAACTCAGAACAGTGTGTGGCACATAGTAATAAATGTGCCAGACAACATACATTGGCTACGATTGTTATTATTTATTAAGTGCATGGTACTTTGGAAACTACCTTCTGCAAGAGCATCTCTCTGCTTCATCCCTTATCATTTCAAATACCAATTCCTGCTCAAGCAAGTTCTTTTTTATCTTTCTTAGCTATTGATTTCCTTGCATTCCTATGTTCGCAACTTTGGTTCAGACTTGTTATTTCATATCTGCTTTCCTGACAAAGTCTTATGCCCTCAGATGCATCTTTCAGACTTTGTGATCACTAATTTGAAAATCTTATCTGATTATCTCTGATCATTACCCTCTCACGATCAAAATCTCCTTCAACGTCTTTCATCATCTTGAGTATGAAATATGAACTCTTCTGTCTGGCATGAAAACAGGGCCTTTCAGAGCTGGAGTCACCCTGGGCCACTTTTGGATTTTGAGAGTTTTTATTAATGTGTAAAAATGGATAACTGCTAAAATAAAATTACAAAATTTTGGTATATTTACATGTTTGCAACATATAATCAAACATATAAAATACAAATGCATATGAATATGTATTTATTTATAAATACTAATACATAAAAATACACTCACATGTTTCATAAGATAATTGGAGAAACCATACAGTTCTTAATTCAGAGTTGATATGGTTTTGTATTAGGTACACAGATTGACAGCCATATGGTGACGGGAACATATTCCTCTTTCCATTTCTTCAGTGGACTTCTCTGTATTAGTTAGAACTGATTTTGACTGGAACTAATAATTTATATAATATCAGTTTACTATGTCTTATGATTCTGCAGTCTGAATTAGAATTTGCTAGGTATTTGCTAGGGCTAGAAAATCCAAGATGGTTTCCTCACTCATATGTGAGGCCTCTGCTAGGAGGTCTGGAATAGCTGGCAGCTGGCTGGGTACCTCTTTTTCCATGTAGTCTCTCATGTGGCTAGCTTGGATTTCCTCACAGCACAATGGTCTCAGAGTATTCAGACTTCTTTCTTGGTAACTGGTTTCTAAGAGAGGAAGTCTGTCTTTGAGACTAGTCCTAGAACTGGCACTGTGTTATTATTTCCATCATATTCTATTGGTAAAAACTAGCCCAAACTCAAGGAGTGGGAACATAGAAAATAGATTCCATCCCACCTCTTGATGTGAGGAGCAACATGTGAGCACAGTGAGGAAAGGAAGGGATCATTGCCATCTTTGAAGACTAATTACCACACTCAGATCATGTCCACAATACCATTTTTACTGATATTGGTTCAGTGGATCTACTCTGCTATACTTTTGTCCTTCTTATTGTTGAAAGGTGATTCTGTCACCTCTAACAGTTTTATATGCCCCCGCCCCCCCAATCACATTTAAAAGTACAAAACAGGAGGGGTGAGGGGCAGAGAGCCTCTCCTTGGGCACTTCTTTCTAACCAGGTAGAAAAACATCTTTCTCACAAGTTCGCATCAGATTTCTTCCTACATTTCCTTGCTCAGAATTGCATCACATATCTACCCTTAAACAAGATGTAGTTATATCCATGTCCTAAACAAAATTGATTTCTGACAGCAAAATAGAAAGGAGACAATAGATTTTGTTCAAGCAAGCAGTGATGTTGGCCATATTCTGTGACTTCACATAGAACCAAATTTGTAGATGACACCAAAAATTTAAAGTATAGTCCTACTGCCTTCCTCATTCCTAGTCCCTGTAACACACCCCATGAGAGTTTCTGCCTGTAAGAACCCTTTGCCTCTAGTGGAAGGAGCTACATAGTCACAAGGTAAAAGGCATGAATTCAAGGAAGAGTGCATTACCGGGGCCAAAAGTTAAATCTAAAAACACTTAAAATCTATTTTCTAGGCATTCTGAAATATTTGTATTTCCTTACTCCAAGTTCACACACCTCCTTGTCTTTACACTGCTGATCTGTGTATCTGTAACATCCTCCCCATGGCTTTATCTGACCATTCTTAAGGATTCAGTTCAAAAGGCATATCTTCCCTCAGGCCTTCTCTTACTCTCAGATTGGATTAGTGAGTGGCCTCTAGTGCCAGCTCCTGTGGTACCCTGAGCTTATCATCATTGTGACAATCATACTATCATATTTATTAATATTATTTGTTTACTTATCTATGTTTCACATTAGATCATAAGAAGAGCTTAGTGCCCTTCATTAAGGCTAGGATTACTGTTTTTGAGTCTTTATGTCTTCATCACTTACCATGGTAATTTGGTCATGCTGGTTGAATGAATAAATGGATGATCAGTTGCAATTTGATCCTGAAGGCAGTGGGAAGCCATTGGATAATTTTAAACATGATTATTCTCATACGTTTGGAGGGGAACATTTTGGTAACAGTGGAGGATACAGTAGAATAGGATGAGACTAGAGAGACAAAAAGACAAGGAAATTGAAATAATCCCACATGAAATAAGAAATAGAATTAAAATAATGTCAGTCTCACATGAAATAAGAAATAGGATTAAAATAATGTCAGTGGTGAAATGAGAATAGAACTGATTCAAGAGATCTTCAGGAAGTATGTAGATAGACCTCAATTACATTCTGGGGAGTAAAATAGAGGCAAACTTTTACCTGATTTCTATGTTTGTGGCTTAGGTCACCCATTGGAGATAGAGCCTTTACTTGACATAGGAACCGTGCGAAGGGGACATACATTTTACAGTCCCATTTTGGAGTGATGAGTGTGTGATGTCAATGGGGTATCTACAAAGAGAGTAGCATAGGCAATTAGAATAATTGTAGCTTAGGTGAGAAATTAGAGCTTGACAATTAGATTTGGAAATCATCAAGTATCAGGGAAGCCGTAGAAATAGCTGTGTTCCCTAGAAAGAGTGAGAGAAGAGCAGAGGACAGAATTTAAATAATGAAGGGAAGAAAACAAACCCGTAAAGACATCGAAAAGAAACAGCTGAACAAGCAGGCAGGGGATGGGGTGTATTAGTTTGCTAGAGCTGCCAATAACGACTCTGGCACTAGACTGGCCTTAGTTCACACCTGAGTTCTAACCCTTACTAGGTATGTGACCTCTGCCATATGCTTAAATACGTAATCTCTCTCTAATCCTCAATTTCTTCAACTGTAAAGATTAGACTAGGACTTTAAGGACATGCTCCAAAATGTTGACAATGATTATCTTTGGGGATAAGGTTAGGGATCCTTATTTTCTACCTTTGGCTTATCTGTATTTCAGACTTTTTTTTCTACCTATAAGATTATATACATATAAATACACACACATTTACATATATACACATATATGTATATCTTTTGTAATTTAAAAGGAAGTTATCTTTTTCGCCAAAAGAACCTATTCATCCTTTCTATAAACATGTGGCATAATTGTAGTTTCTATTAATATCTGTGAAGAATTGCAAACAAGGGAATGAATTAGGGAAATAGATATTCTCATTTTTCCCTCTGTTGAAGACAAGAAATATACATTGAATATGGTAGGGTGCAGAGTAAGGTCTGAAGTTGAAAAAGAAATAATCTGTTTTCAAGGAGTTTTCGATTGGTGTGGTAAACAGAAATGCATAACAATAATGCACTTCATGTCAGCATGAGACTAAATAAATAAATAAATAAATAAGTTAAATAAACTTAATGTTCCTTGGGTTCTCCCTGGAAGAGGAGAGATCGTATTAGCCTGGAGGAATCAAAAGTTTTCCTGGCCACCTAGCACCACAGAGGACCTTAAAAGGGTGGGTGACCCTCACAAATTCATATTGTCTCAGTGCTTACTGGACTGCTTCACAATAGAAGGAAAATTGGGCAGGAGATAAGAGTTGAGAATACAGAATGATTAATTTACTCGGAGAAGAATCTCCCTGTCAACTGCGTTAGTCTCCAGTAACCTCAGCAGCTGTATATAAAAAAGTTCAGGGGAGTACAAAGTTCTTGCCTCATCACAAGCGGGAAACACAGGGCTGAAATTAACTATGTTTCGATTCGGTCCAATTGTTTTCTGTGTGTTCAGAGTTTGTAAAACTGAAAAAAAAAAAAAGAAAATATTCAAGCTGTTTAACTTGGTTCAAGGTGGTTTTTATTGTCACCTTGATAGGGCTTAAACATTACCTTCCCTGTTTTTTAAGTGTTGAGTTGAGTTTTTATTTTTTGTTTCTATTTGCAAATGGCCCAATTTTTGCATATGCATATTAAATGCCTATGTGAATACACAGAAAATTATATTATATCAATATACAACTATGCGTGAAAACAATGTCTAAATTGAAGATATCAAACTTCTCTTTCAACAAGAATCCCAAAAGGAAAGGTATATTGACCAATTTTTAAGATTGTCAAGTTACAATATGTGTGAGTTTACATGATTTCATTGTGATGGTTTCTAAGAGTTTGCACTTGGCGATGATGAATTCAGGCTCATTTTCACAGGAGATTGAGGATTAAATCAGAAAAGTTAAAGGCAAACAAAATTTAAATCCACACTAGCGATACATGATGACAAAAGTCATCAGTTAAATATTCCACCATGGACTCAAATACCTCAGACCTGGCCTCTAACAATGAAAAAACATCTGTCTTTGCAATAAATATGAAAGAGAAAGTCTTTAAAATCAATTGGGCATTTATTTGCCTCAATGTGTTTTGGAGAGAAAGGAAACATATGTATGCTGTCCAGAGGAACTTGGGCAAATTAAAAAAAAAAAAAAAAGGAAACACACACTTCTCCATTTTAAGAAAGGAAGTAGTAATGACATCACCCTCACCTAAAATCTAGCTTGTTTATCTCAATTTATTAGGTAATACGGTGCCTTCTTCAAAGTTATGAAGTAACTGGGATGATTAAGTACAATTTCCTTGTGAATATTACCTCATTCACTCATTCATCCAAAAAATATTTATTAAACACCTATTATGTTGTAGGTGCTGGGGATACAATAGTGAGTAAAGGGGAAAATATGATCTTTGTCCCCAAAGAATTTGGACTTGAGTGAGAGAGAGGAATAGAAGCTAAAGAATGGTAAAAACTATAGCTGTAGTAAGTGTTAAGAAAGAGAGGCATATGGTGCCAAGAGAACGTATAATAGAAGATCTTCTCGGGGAGGTCAGGGAAAGCTTGTCCATTACGGAAGTTCAGATTCACCTAAAGAAGATTAGAGATGCCTGGGTGGAGAGAAAAAGAGGGTCAGAGGAAGGGACGAGTGCATTGGGGAGGACTCGTCCTCCTGTGTGGGAAGAACGTAGGGGAACGTTCTAGGAATTTAGAGCAGGACCTCAGGAGGAGAGGAGGGGAAGCCCAGTGGAAGGTAAAGTGGGGGGTGGGCGGGGAGGAGGCTTTGAAGGCAGGCTAAAAGTTCTGCTTTCTATCCTCTTTCTTAAGAGGAGTAAGAAGCCATTAAATAATTTTAATCAGGAGGCCGGTATGATCATATTTGCATTTTGAAAAACTGACTTCAGCTCTGGTTTGAGAAACGGAGTAAAAGGGCTCACAATGGCCCTGACTGAAGGCGAGTGGCTGGGAGACTCCTGCTCACTGCTGCCTTGGGGGAAATGGGGAGGAGCAAATTGTGAAAGCAAATTTTCTCCATCTTAAAGTGACTCTGGCTTTGCCTAAGCTGTTGGTGGGCAAGAAGATGCTCAGCCCTCCTAATTTCACTGCCTTTCTTGCATCCTAAACGTAAGAGCTGGGAAGTGGTATTTTCCTAAAAGACACATTCAGAGTCAGCTTCAGTGATGCGAGGAACAACAGTGACAAGACTTACGGTGCCAGGATCAAGCAAATGAAATCCTAGATTGACAGTGAAGATGTCAAGAGCTGGGGTTTATGGAAGGGCTATTTGCCTTCAAGTATTTCCAGTAAGCCTGGCCATCTGCCTCCCTGCAAACAATCTTTGTCTCAGATAAAGGAGTTCCTTATTTAACCTGCTGGAAGATCACCTGACCAAAGGGCTATACAAAATCTAAGTCTCAGAGCTAGAAGTAGGGTAAGCACATCATTATCCAAGCAAGACACATGGAAAAGAGAATGCGTCTTGGTTGGGTAATGATTAACGTCAAAACAGATGTACACCAGGATCGCGTGGGGCAAATCCGGTCACCCTAGCAAGAAGGGAAAGTTGAAAGTTTATCTTGTCCAGCTGAATTTTCCCTTTTGCAAAGGAGAAGCTATGCATTCTCTCTCCTCACTGGCACTATTGGAATGCAAACCCTGGCATCCAGCTAACTTTCAGATCACTTTTATTTTTACATTTTCTGCAATACATGATCCATTCTGAAGAGAACATTTCCCATCATCGTCACTCTGTGATGGCTGATCATTTACAATCCCTCACTGAATCAGCCCCAGGAAAAGGCAGTTCAAAATAGGAGCCACCACTCAAGAGCTCAAAAGAAATGCCACATTCTCGAGGTACTGAATAAGAATCTGTATTTTTTAGGAAGATTCTCAGGTGATCAATATGCACATTATTTGAGGAAAAAACTTCAAGACTTCCACCTATAGTAAGAAAAACATTTCACGATGTAACGGTGTATGTATACATAAGTGAAACGAAAGTTTAATGAGGCAATACTTACTTGCTTTTTTTATTAGAAAAAAAAAAAAGACTCATTCCATTTTAGCATCCACTCCCTGGGCTGAGAATTGTACTTAAAAACACAGCTTTTAAAGCACCTAGAACAAGCCAAAGAAGGTTGGGAGGAGGGGAAAGGTGCTTCGTCGAGGTGCTTTGGAAAGTTTATGCACTTTCTACGTTACGAAACGTGTGCACTTACTCTGGAGTAAATACTGGGAGCAATGAACGGAGGGCGGAGAGGGGCAGCTGAAAGTTTGCCAAAGTCCTCGGAGGGGCTGGTCTAGGAGACATGATTGGCAGCTACGCGAGAGAGCGAGGGCTGGAAGCGAGGAGAGGGAGAAGGCTCTCAGGCGGTGAGAGGTCCTGCCCAGCTGTTGGCGAGGAGTTTCCTGTTTCCCCCCGCAGCGCCGGGTGAAGTTGAGTGAGTCACTCGCGCGCCCGGACCGACGACAACCCCGCGCGCGCACACGCCCGGGGCAGGAGCCGGCCTCCTGCGCAGCTCCCCTCGGCCGCCGGGGGCCTCCCCGCGCCTCGCCGGCCTCCAAGCCCCCTCTTTGCTGCCGAGCCGGCGCCACATCTGGCCCGCACATCTGCCTGGCCGGCTGGGCGCGGGGTCCCGAGAGGGCGCGGCGTGGAGGTGCAGCCAGGGGTCTGGGAAGGCGCCGGCTGCTGCGCTCTGGGCTCGGTCTATGACGAGCATCGGGGTCTGCCATGGGTCGGGGGCTGCTCAGGGGCCTGTGGCCGCTGCACATCGTCCTCTGGACGCGCATCGCCAGCACGATCCCGCCACACGTTCAGAAGTCGGGTGAGTGGCCCCCAGCCGGGCTTGGCGAGGCGCCTGGGGTCCCCGGGGCTCCCAGCCCCTTCGCTGCGCTTGACAGGCGGCCCCAGGAACGCAGCGCCCGGGCGGAAACGGGAAAGTTTCCCCTCGGGCACCCACGCAGCGCTGCTCCCTTAGCCACGGGGATGTGCGAGTTTTTCTTCCAAAAGAGAAGGAAAGTTAAAGTGGCAAGGGGCGCAAGGCGCGTTTGGCCCGCTTTGTGCGGGCAGGAAAGGCGTTGTGTGTTGGCCGCGTTCGAGGCGCGCCCCCACCCCCGGAAAGGGAAGTTTGAGAAGTTGGTTATCTGAAGGAGGCAGGGGAACAGCGGCCCGGAGCGGCAGCCGCCGAGGCTGCCAAAGCAGCGGGCACACCTGGGGCCACCGCGGCCGGTGGCGATGCTGCGTGCCCACCCGGGACTTGCCGAGCCACCCCCTTAAGTGGCCAGTTACTCCAACCTTAGCTCCTGAGAAGGGCTACGCATTCGCTCAGGCCGGCTTCTTGGCCCAGAGTTACTGGATAAAACTTTAAAGAAAAGAAGTGATTTCCAAAGGAAAGTTATCTGACTGCACTGAAGGCTTGGCCCGGATGGACTAGGGAGCGGGAATTGTCAGGTGGAGGCGGAGGATTGTTTACTAAGTGTCTGCTGGGGGCTGCGTGCTGGACGTGTTTCCTGGAGCAAGACAATCCTGCCTTCTGGGAGTTGATGGTCCTCTGCAATTATCGTTTGGTGGAAATGGAAGGGTTAAAATCATAAATCTACTGCCCACCTGATCTCTCTATCTCCAGAGGTGTTTGTGGGGGTGTGTGGGGAGGGGTGGGGTGCAGTGGAAATGCACGAACTGAGTTCTTAAAGATATGTTATGGAAAGTACCAAACCCCTGAGACTTTAAGAGTTAGAATTTTCGCAGCTATGATCCACATAACTGAGTATTTGCAGCTGTACCCTGGGTAAGTGAGTATTTGGAGCTTTCGAGACCTCGGTTTCCTCATCTGTAAAATGACATGGTTACATTTTGAATAAGTTTACATGCCCTTCATCTTTAATATGTTATGCCCCTTTGGTGACTTGAAGATGCCCTTGGAGATGCGTAGATCTAAGATGAAACGCATCACTCTGACGCACATGTTTGATTTACCAAGGGCCTCAGGCAGACTTACCCTTAAGTGTATCTAGAAGAAATATGCTCCAGGTTCTAAATGGTACATTCCAGAGTATTTGAAGTGGTTGAGAAGTTCTTAAAAAAATTACGTTTCATATTGAAGGTCGCATGGAGATGGAAGTTTTTAATGGAATGACGAGGAAGCACTATTGTAATAAAAAAAAAATTCCTAACGCAAATTTGAGTTCTATGGTTTAATAAAATCCCAGTGTTTTATTCTTGAATGTTTTGCTACATTGCAGTACCAGAATGTCCAACTGTCTCTGATTATACCCCAGACTCTTAAAAACTCAGTTATATTTTGCTAATAAATATTTTAAATGCACCCTTAATTTTCTATGTACATTAAAAATCATTAAAACTTTTGTTTCACATTACGAAAGAAGGAAATTTGTGGGCTCTGATTTTGTTAGGTTTTGTTTACAAGGATAAGATTTATGATTTGCAAATTCCAGACTCAATAGTTCATGAGTCCGTTTCATTTCATCTACATACACACTTTTACACAATTAAAAACCTAGTGGCTTTTTATTTGGCCTTTTAAAGGTTTACAAAACCCACAGATTTCATACTTTTATGGAATGAAAGTTTCAAAATGGTTGAACTAAGGAATCATTTTGAGCATGTATGTATTCGAAATAAATTTTCGAAGATAGTTGAAGGTCGAAAGTAGCTATAATGAAATGAAGACAAGAAACCTAATTCCATGATTGCATTTTAATTTTCTATGTGAGTAAATGGTTTCAGGATTTTTCTAACATAATTGGTAGACTGTCAAAACATATTTCAAAATATTTTAATGCATGATAAGATATGAGGAAATGATATTATTTACAGCCTCCTAGTAGGTCACCAAAAAAACAAAACAAAAAAACCAAAATCTTCTGTTTAGTAGATTGACAAGTGGGCAAAATATTTCAGTATAAGAACTTCACTAAGAAATACACTTTAAAAATTTTTTGTTTCTGAATTAGAATCATTGTTTCTAAATGCTCAGAATTAAGTAATTATTCTTTTGAGGAAAACTTTAAATGTCTGAAAACTCTTCAGAGCTGAAACATGTAACTTAACTTTTTGAATACCTAATAAAGATTCTTGTTGATAACTAAATGTTGGTAAAAGTGATATAAGCTTCTTTCCTAAAATCATGTTAAGGATATGCTTATTTTGTCAGGGTCAGAGACTAGAAATGAGTAGGCCCAGAGTTTGATCTTTGGTCTATTCACTTTTGTTCCCAGAAAGCACATTTTCACCTCTAGGCCACTTCCTTTAATAACATATTTTTAATGAGTTATGGTTTACACAAAACTCATCACATTTTGGATTCACCTTTTTTTTCCAAGATGGGACCCCATAGTGATGAGTCCTCATTATTGTCTATGTGGTTGACATAGCTGCTACATGTTTTTCACCTCAGTTTACCAATCCTCAGTTATCAACACAACTTTCAAATTTTTCCTTTATTTTTTAACCCAATTTTTCCAATTAAGAATGACACTTCCTTGGTGCCATTATAAAAAGTGGCCATTACTCATTCTTCCTTCTCAACAGTATTTATAGTGGCTCCTTGCTCCAGGCAGGAGGCTCAGACTGGAGACACTATCCCAAATGAATAAGATAGACGTGGTCTTTGCCCTCACTGAGTTTAGCATTTGGGAGCGTGTCGAAGGCAAGGAGAACATTCATATTTTAACCCACTGTACGTGGGAGCATCATCGTACATGGTAGTTTATTTTCTAGACCCCTTTGTCAAAAGTTCATTTTACTGTTGAATGCACTCGGAGGGCGTGCAAGTAGAATGTTTCCTTTCAGTCCCTACGAACACGTGTTTTTCATTGACCTGTTCTTTTCTATACCTGCCTTGTCACAGGCCTGCAGTTGGGCCACCTCCATTCTCCATTCTGTAGCCACAATATATCCATCCAGTCTTTCTTTTGAGGATAGGCTTGGTGATAGAAGAGTATAGAGTAGGAGTTTTGGAATCAGGCCATGCTGGTTATCAAACCCACCTCCCATTTACTGGCCTTGTTGCCTGTTCCAGTGATTTTCCTTCTGTAGCCTTCAGTACCCTCATTTGTAATATGGGGATTCTGGAGTTCTGGTGAAGATTAAATAAAAAAATACTCTAAAGTGCTTAACGTAGTGCCTGCCACATAGTAAATGCTCAGTAAATATCAGCTTCCATTATTATTATTGCCTGAATCTGACCTAACAAGGTCCTCAGTGACATGGCTCCCATCTGATTCTGCAGCTCCACATCTCTCCAAGAGTTACAGTTTCCCAGTCCATGCTCATCACCTTGTTGTATACAGGTGCTGTGAGCAGTTTCGGTACCTGTGCCTTTGTTCACGGTGCTGTCTGGAACACCTGCTACCTGGATAATTTTCTCTCATCTTTTAAGACTTAACTCTAGTGTTATCTTCTTAAGGAAACCTGCTCTGAATGCCTCAGGTGGAGCTAATGTCCTCTTCTGAAGATAGGCCTCTCTTTTACCTGTAACAATGGTTAACAATAGTAAGCTCAAGTTATATCTTTATGTAACTTCCTTGCCTATTAGGCCTTCAATTCTTTCAAAGGCAAGTGGTGTGCCTTATTCATTTCTCTATCTCCAGGTCTCCTGCAGTGCCTGGCACATCATTTAACATTCAGGAAATGCTGAGTTCAGCCTCCAATTTATCCTCCTGAAGGTTGTATGACTGAGTCTAGCATTTTAACAACCAGGCAGGCACTGTTTATTGGGAGTTTGATCTGAATGGTAAAATCATAGTTTCAATGAGAAGAGTTTCAGCTCTCACCTAAGTAGGCAATTTGGCACTTTTATTCTGATGAACTAGGGGAAAAGATACTATAATTTCTGACAAACATGATGGAAAGCTACTAGAAGTTTCCATCCAACTCCTTTAGCTTTAGTGTAGGGCATTCAAAGCTATTGCAAACTTTTAAAACGTTTCACCAAAGAAATTTTGCAGTAAATACTGAATTCTCTCTCTCTCTTTCTCTCTCTCTCTCCTTTAACCTAGAAGGTTGTCGAAAGGAGACTTTCATTAACAATGAAGTGCTGAAATCTTAATTTAGTTTTTAAGTTTCTTTTTTCATCAGGGTTTTATGTTTTGGTTTATAAGCAGTGAAGCAGAGTTGGTCTAAGGGAAGTGCGCTCCAGCAGCAGCCACTGTCTGCTCTAGAGCAGTGTGGGTATTATTTAGGTCTGATGCAAATCGCCACAATGGTTTAAAATAAGGTGCACAGGAAACGTACTTCCTAGCTACAGCACGGCATTATATAGCCAATTTCCACATGAAAGCATAACTGTATCACCTTCTTAGCTTCAGCCCTCCAAGGGTTAATCCAGCAATTTTAACTCATGATTTTCAGTAGAAATGACTTAGCAGATATGTATTAGCAGCTAGAATACTCACCACTCATTTGGTATTCCCCATTTTTCTTATAATATTTTGCTCCCAGATACTTGTTGCTTCTGACTGAGACAACATAATGATGATTGTCTGCTTGGCATGTCAGAAGAGTTTGTAACACTGAGCAGGCAAATTGGCTCATCTCAGGGAGAAGTGGGGAGAAGAGAGAACTAACTTTTGAGAATCTACTCTGAGCTAGCCCCTTGACATTACTTATCTAATTTAATCTTCAGAGGAAGCCTGTAAGATAAGTTTTATTATCATTATTTTATAAATGGGGAAGATAGAGTCCGCCCAAGGTCATTTGAGGTGTGACTGGGCCTGTGTGTGTGTTCTAAGCTTGCCCTGCTTGCACTTTGTAAGCTCTTTTTCATGATGTATCTGTGTGTATGTGTGTGTTGGGGTGAAAGTTAGGGAGGGGATAAAAGGACATCACATTTGAGAAAAGGGAAACTTACTATCTAATATCATCAATTCAATGATGATTTGCATTGCTTGCATGATCTGTCTCCTTCCTGATTGTCCTTGTTCTACAGAAAGTCAAGATAAGATAGAGTCTCTTTGCACAAGGAAATTCTACTGTTCCTAGTCTGATAATGGCATCTTGGTGGTGGGACCCACTGTGGGTGATCTGGGTTGGACTATTTAGAGCAGTTGGACATGCACCATTTTCAAAGATGTGTAATGTGAAGCCCCCATTCCAGACACATAGGACCAGCATCTGTGTACAGGCCTCAAACAACTGCTGGTGAGGGCAGAAAGAGCAGAATTTATTCAATATAACAAAGACCCAACTAATATGAAAACTTGTGGATTAAGATTCTTCTCTTCATAAAAAGATCTGGCCTTTTACTTGCCATGATCAGCATTTTAGGTGTTGGCACTCAACGTGGAGCAACTGCCTCCTGGGATGTAGTCTACTTAGGATCTCTTGCTTAGGCTCTTAAGGGTTCCCTAGCATCTGTGTTTTGTTTACAAGGCGGAGCTATAGGTCATTAGAATGGATTTAGCTTCAGGGCAAGTGCCTATGACTGGTGAGATTTTATTTGGGAAAGGCCTCTTCTTTTAAGACATGTGTTTCTTTTTCCTCCTTTTTTTCTGATGAGCTATATCCTCTCAAATTTTTTCAGCTCATCTGAAATATATGGGCAAAAGGACCTCTGCCCTGGGCTTTAGAAGGTATTGCTTTTATTCTTCTCTGATCAGGCCCCTATCCATCAGGGGAGTTGATTCCCGGCCTCTGAGTCCACACTTCTGCCTCCCTTCGTAGATCATGTTTCAAGTAACTGGGAACCCCAAATTCACTGTCTGGATGGTCCTGGACCAGCTTTTACAGCCTACTTGGACCCTTAGGTCTATCTTTTTGAAGACCTTTACAGCCACTAGTCTGTGCACCTGAGGGTGGTTAAGGGACAGATATGTGTGTGTGGGGGGGGTGTATAGTGTGTGTTAAACTTGGGTGTCTGTACACATCTCACAGAGTCCCACTTGATGAGTGATAGAACGGGCAGTAGCAAGAGGAAGGCAGAAACTGGGACAGTTCCCCACAACACCCAGTCCCAGGGAGGGACTTTGAGTAGTTCAAGAGTTTTAAAGTTGTACTTTCTTCCAAGACATTATGAAGACATACTTTTCAGTTAAAATGGAAGGATAAAATTTATTTTATTGAACAGTTTCTTAGCTTGATTTATAACTTTCAGTATTTTGACCTGTGGTGTTTATCTCCATATATCCTCTTCCCCTGGGCCTTCCAATGTCAATGGTGGCTCTGGAATCAAAAATATTCCTTTGCTGAGATGTTAGGGACAAACTTAGTTTTTATTGATTGTATCACATTTTCCATGGAGTAGAGATTACTCATTAATGAAAAAGCTGAGTTTGTAATCACAGTGCTGTATTTCCTTTAGGAAATTCAGCTTTTTGTAGTGTATATTTTCCTGAAAAAAAACTTTAACTCAATTCATTTGACTTGTTCTATTTCTATTTCACATCTTTTTTTGTTTTTTGTTTTAAGATTTCTCAGTGCCTTTGTTGCATTTCCTCTGTGTATCGGGAACACCAGGGCAAGGTGAAGCTTATCTGGATGTTTTCTTCTGTTATTATAAACATTTTATTTGAGTATTCCATGTCCTTTTTTCCAAGCTTCTTTAAAGAAAATAAGAATATTAGGAAAGCGTAAAGAAGTAAAAAGCACTCTAAAAAGTATAAGATTGTGCAAACTATGCATTTTAGAGAACCAGGTGTTTGGCAGAACAAACACGAAAGTCTTCGAAGAAAAATATGGGGCCAGGTGCCTATTTTCATCATATACCACAGAGAATTTTTATTAGTTTAAGTAGCTTTGGAGAGTCCATTGACTTAGGAGGAAACCCTCTCTGCTGCTTTGTGGATGACTACAGGTCATCCTAAAACTCTGTAAAAACCTTTCTCCACAGGGAGATGGAATTGGCCTCATGCTCCCTGTGAGTGGTGTTCCTGTCTTTTCTCATGAGCCTTCGTGGATGGTTTCCCAATGATGTATGTAGCTACCACGTACTCAGATGTTACTGCTGCCCGGATCGTGCCGAGAACTTCATCTGTAGTAGTTAACCTTCAAAATAACTCTGAGATAGATTTTATAACGCTCATTATACATTCTCTAGAGATTAGGAAACTTAATGAAGGCCACAAAATTAGCAAATGATTTTGCTGGGGCTGGAACTAAAATGGTCTGATTTGGGGACCTAGACTCTAATTGTTATGCTATACTGAAACTAGACCACCTCAATTGACATAAACAACCTCTCCTTTATAGCATGGGTGATGGATGGGAAACTCTAGGGATTAAGAGAAATAATAATACCCAATATTTTTCTAATGCTAATTTAGCATTTGTCATATATTACACCATTCGATTCCTTTAGCTAAATAAAATACAATTTGATTCATATTCAAAGCAGTCAGATACGCTGGTCTTTTGATCTCCTCGATGAAAAAATGAAATGTATACATTTGGTGATAATCTTGGCTGAATCACAAAATAGTTACACCATCAGGGAGTTTAGGTATTCTGAACAAAACAAGAGCTTTATTGGAAGAACTGGGAGAATTCAAGGATGCATAAACATGTAGGGGATATATATGGAATGCCAAAGTGAATTTACCGTCATGTGAATGGAACTTAACTCAAGCCTTCTCCCTGGTACAGGATTATCTCTTGGCTCTGGGAGGGGCCCTGGCAATGTGGTTAACGAGTGTCATCAAGTTAAAGACTAGTTAAGAAATCTAGCAATGCCCTGAATGTTACAGTTCATATATAAAAGAAACTTGCTAAAGGTTTTCTCAAATTTAGAGGCAATCCAAAACATTTATATGATATTACTTATAATGAGTGATGAAACTGAAACTTTTCCAAGTTATTCAAGAATAAATTATACATTCTGATCACTTCTGGAGGAAAGATTGAATTATTTTCTTTTCTTTCTATAGTGAATATTACAAAATATCTTTGAAGAGGTGATGAAAAGTATGCAAGCAAAAAATGTAGCACAAATATTTCAGAGGTACATCAGGTAGTTAATTAACACAAATATTTGTTTTCTTTCAAATTTTATATTTGTATTATTTACAGCTTTCAAAAAATTTTATAATTTGCAAGATACCATTTTAAATTCTGAAAAATCACTTTCATACCTAAATTTCTATTCTTAATATTTGTATTCTATTTCTTAAAGAGTGTTCCTGAAATATATAAACTTCAGTTTCCGTAAGACCTAACTCTAGGCCTAATGGTAGGATTTGCTTGTTGGCTTAGAAAGTAAATAAAAAATACCTCTTCTCCTTTTCTCTAAATATGTTATTATCACAAACCTTGATCTTGAGTAAAAGGTAACACAGATCTAACTAACCCTTTGTTTGAAATTAAAACTCTGCCTATGAGACAGCTGCTGAAGACCAAAGCATGTTATCCTGGCATTCGAGGGGCCCGGATAACCTGGTTAAGTCCTTTGTTCCCACCATGTCTCATTTTTCTTCTATGAACAGTGATAAGAATTGGACTAGGTGAGACTTTCTGCTTTTTCTATCGAGATGTTTCATTTTGTATGTTAGTAGAGGAAACCATTGTTGACTTAGAAAACATAATCATTAACTAATCAAAATAGAAAGCCAACAAAAGTCAAAAGAGGTCAAATCCAACAAATACCACGAACATCCACTTGGAGTTTGTTGGGGATGACTGCTGTTAAAAAAAGAAAAAGAAACCAGAGTTATTTTGAAAGTTGCCTGGTACAGGTGCCTGAGCATATGTCCTCACTAAATAGCATGTTTACTTCAGCTAACACTCACTCCTTGCTGAAGAAAAGGCTTCCTTGGTTTTGGTGGTAATCCCATTTCTCGTTGGTTAATTATGGTGTTTTCATTCTCCCCTTCCTCTGAGTTGGTAAAAGTGTCTGTGAAGGTTTTTCCTAAGGCAGAGAATTATGAAATGCTTTGCTATGTCTAGGAAAAGAAAGCCCTAAAGGAGCTTCTATATTTTGGGGGAAAAGAAAAGAAACTTGTCTGAATATAGTTAGTCTTCTGTTGCCTTTCAAAGATTTCTTCGCCACTCTTCTTAAAATATTCTCAGAAAAGACAGAATTTGCCACAGATTGGCAGTTTGCAAACTGCTTTTTTAGGCAGAGAAGTAGCTGTGAGTCCCATAATTTCATCTGTATGAAGTGTTCTGTAGATACCAGTTAGCAGAGAGGAAGAATCTTCTAAGTATTGCTTTGAATGAGTGTCTTGTCGCTACATATCATGTTTGTGTTTTATTCTCTAAAACCTATAGTATTAGGCAAAAAAAAAAAAAAAAATGCATTTCAACGAGATCCTCACATGATCCACGTGGGCATTGAGTTTTGAGGAGCATTGCTCTAATAACATGGAAGCACTTTTTTCTTTTTTTTTTTAGAGTTACGAAATTTATTTCCTTTTTTTATTTAAAATTTTCAATTATAATTGACATTTAATATTATTTTATATTAGTTTCAGGTATACAGCATAGTGCTTAGACATTTATATAACTTATAAAGTGATCTACCAGCTTAGTCTAGCACCCACCTGGCACTATACATAATTATTACAATATTATTGACTAATATTTCCTGTGCTATGATAAACGTCTCTTGGAAACACTTTTCACAGAGGAGTCAGATGATCTGCAGTGACTTCAGTGGATCAGATCAGGCTCCTTTCTGTCACTGTGGAAGGCGTCGAGGAAGAGTAGCTCCTAGTTTTATGAGAGTGTTTTGACTCCTCCGAAGCTACAAGATTCGTTTTAAAGTGGTTGTAATTAATGCACTGAGGCTAGCAGAAGAGGGAATGCATTGATGGCAGGTCAGTAAGTCACTTTTAACCAGCCTGTTTCCCCAGAGCCTTCTTCATGGCTCTTTTCTCCACTGAATGTCCCTTGACCACCACCAACTGTGGGTCCCAGGGATCTGTGTCTCTGCTGAACTCACAGTGTTCATCTTGTTTACTCATTAGGCATTTAATCACAGCCCTCCTTGACATTTGTAGGCCTTAATTCAGAGCTTTTGTACCGAGGCATATCTTAAAATATGTAGCACTCTGCTGTGTACCAAGTATGTACCCAATAAATTTGTGAATTAATGTCAGGTTTTCCAGGCAGTAGTTCTACTCTTTAACATTAAAAAGAAAAAAGTCTCTTCTTTTGTCTCAAGAAACTTATTTAGTTGTTGCTCAGTGCAGACTCATTAAATTTTTCTTGAATCTCTCAACATTTATTTTAGACTGTTCTGAGAACATCATTATTGGCTTTTCTGTTGATCGGCTTCTATATTTTACTCACCATAAGGCAGTTTTTTGCACCTAGATTACTTTTGTCTTTAAGAATTATAGGTTCCTGTCAGTTACAATAACCAGTTCTCACAACTGCTTTCTCATTTTTCCAAATGATTTTGTTTTCTGACTTTTTTTTTATCTGAACTATTCTTCGCAACAAAAACAAAAAATTTCCATTGCAACCTATATCTCACATTGCTCTCTGTTGCATCAAATCTCAACTTATTCATCAGAATAGTTTTAAAACCTCGATACCTAGAACCTCTTAATCAAACATTTATTTACAACAGGAACTAGTTACACGAAATGCATAACCATTTGGTTTCATTTTTGCTCTTACATTATGCTACCACAATGCAAGTCTGAACTCTTATTTTCTGTCATCTCTAAGAATCTCATTAGTATCCGCCTGCGGACTCCCCTGGTCCCTTATCTCTTTGACACACATGCATTGCCATCAGCTATATCGCCCCCCACCTCCATGCACATCATTTTGAATAGGTGATCTCTGCTAGAAAAACTTCCACGGGTCCTCTCCATGGATCCAGGTGATTACATGGCCCTCACTTCCTCTTCGAGGTCAAGGCTTGCATCAGTATCCCTGGCTCCTAAGATATACAGATGAGACACAGGATGGTTTGATGACTACATGCATGAAGGAGGCCAACCCTCTCTCCGACCTCTCATTCTACCCTGTGCATGCCTCAGGCGCTGGTTCCACTCTAACCAGGCTTCCTCACATCTTTTAGCTTTCAAATGTTCTAACTTGTGACTCTTCTGCTCCCTCAGATTTTCAGTTCTCTACTTGTACCCGACAACACCTCCACCTTCTGAAATAATGCCTGGCCAAATGTCGCTTCTTCTATTGGGTCTTCTATTATTACCTGGGTCAGATTTTCCTTCTCCTCTTCACAGACTCTCTAACAGGCCTTGCTCCTCACTCACGTGAACTTGGCTGCTGAGGTACCAGTGGCTGTCTGTGTGTGTGTTCCAACTGTCTTCCTAGAATGAAAACTCTTTGAGATAGGACTTATGCTTCTCCGCACTCAGCACACATTCTCAATAAAATGTTGTTGCTGTTTGAATCCATCATTTTTAAAGGCCAGGGGCAAACTGCTTGTAAATCCAAGATGGGGTGATAGGGCACACACACACATACACACACACACGTGCACGCGCACTTGCCCTACACAGCTTACCTTTTCACTGCCAAGTGTGTCGTTAATGGCTGTGCTGTTTATAGCCACCTACAGTATTGTTGGAGAGAACATGGGCTTGTGAGAAGTTTCAAGCGATCTGATGTGTGTAAGTTGCTCTTTACAAAGGAGGTTTCCTGGGGGAGCTGCAGTCTATGTGTGTTAAGGGCTGTTGTTTTTCCATCCATCACAGGCTGCCTTTGATTCATTTATCTCCTTGTGTGTGAATCTTTTATAGAGGGATAAACGTGTTATGACTGGAGAGGCCAGAAAAAGTCATAAAGTAAATCATACCGTCTGACTCAGAACAGTTTTTTGCCACTCCTGCCTTTCATTTTTATGAATCATAGGTTATCTCCTATTGTCGCAATGGTTGAGAAGGGGCAGTTGAATGAAGAGGTCTTGGAGCATAGAGAATGCCTGAAGACACCCTTCTATATGCCTGAGGGCCAACATCCCATACTGCAAAGATGACTTCTGGTTGTACTTTTTGGGAAGACCTGCTAAAAAGGCACATGCTAAGGAGCTTTAAATACAAAGGCTTTCTTAGATGGGTGCTTAGTAGGAATGGGTCTCCAAGGAAGATCTCAAAGGTCTTCAGCCCCTAATTCCATCTCGACTCCATCAGCTCCCTGTAAAGCCACCCTAAATGAACATGCAGGCTAGAAAACAATGGTAGTGTGCTTCCTATGCCAGCACAGCTTCCAGACTAGCTTCTCTTCCAGCCTCCCCTCTATGGAAGTTCTGGAGCTACTGTTGACTTCACAACATTACTTAGATGTGGACTAGCAATACCTTACCTCCTCTTTCTAGGGGAGAAAAGATGAAATAAGAATTTTATATCTTAATATTTCCTGGGGCACTTATTGGATGGTTGAGATAGAATACTTTCAATTTGATGTACTACTGGTAAGCTTTCAAACTGCTGAAAACAATTCTCTTCCAAGATTTCTATGATGATGTTGGTGAGGATGTTTGTGGCAATTATATAACCACTTGTATTTCTTCAGCACTGTGCAAAGCATTTTGTCAAACACAGAGTGTTTCCTGTTATCAATTTATTAATGAGATGCTTATGATGTCTTCAGGGCACAGGAGGGAATCTAGTTTCTTAACAGTTCAATGTTCACTTCTTGAATAACTGTTGGAACTACAATAAATCCTACTTCAAGCTTATTGGCTTTGCTACTCCTCAAGGTATAACTTCTTTTATATAGAAGCAATTGACTAGATGATAGACATTTGTATTACTTGTGTTCTGCCAGACAAGACAGTTTTGTTCTTCTGTATATCTGTCTTTATGCAGGCATTCATCTTTAAGTTCTGGGAAAGGAAGCCCTCAACAATTCTGAACCTTTGATACAATGTACTATTCTGATTATGATCAATACTTTAATAAAATTAATGTTAAAGAGAATCTTTAGAGCGAGCTCTTGAAAACCTTGGGAAAGTCTGACTGAATCGGTGTCAGTCCTCTTGAATCATCATCCCGTGATACACAAGACAATCATGGAGGCAGATCTGGCTCTTGTTCTCTAAACCGAAGTGTCTTGAATTTATATGAAAAAGAAGGGACCAGAGAGAGTAGTCGATGATTGTGTTGGTTGATAGCAGCCACTCGTGTGCCCCTTGTCAGCAGTGACCCAGGCTGCAGTAGAAGGTCCTGATTTTAATGAACAATTCTGCCCACAGCCCCTTTTGGTGCATATCTCTTGGAGATATATAAAATATCTTTTGTTGTTAAAATAGATGTCCAATGAATAGTAAAAGCACAACGAACATTGTAAAAATAGCCATTTGCCTACTTGTCCAGGCAGATAAAAACTAGTGCCAGGAAAACAGAAAAGAGAAGTGATTTGAATAACTTTACTATTATTGAGACTTATGGGGGAAAGAGCACCACTGTGACCAAAGTCTAGTCTGGCACCTTTGAAGAAAACATATTGACCATGTCTGCTTATCATAATTTTTAATAATCCCATATGTTAATAGAATACTTTATTATCCATAAAACAGTTTTATTACACGTCATGTTTAATTTTAAAAACAACCCTCTGAAATGGATATAATTATCCTGTTTTATAGATAATATGGAAATGGAGACCCAGAAAGATGAAACCATCCGAGGCATTATAAAATATCACAAATTTGTTTTTTCATATTTTACCATTTTTAATTATTGTGTTTCCTTGCTGCTTACTTTCTGAGTAAACCCAAGATAAAAACTATGGTCGCATCGTGTTTTTGAATTTTTGTAGCTAGGAGGGGATGGAAGGGATGAAGGGGTTGACACTGGAAGCCTTATCCTTTGCCTCAAAACTTAGTCACGTTTAGGATGGGAGAATTTCATCTTTCAAGACACATTTCTTTAAGGGTTTTGTCCATCAGTCTCACTGGAGTTCAAGCTATGTAATGAGTCATTTTTCTTTCTCTTTTTTTCTTGTGGGGACAGTTTCTCTTTTTAAGCACCATGCGGTCTGTCTTCTTGAGGGTTAAGTCACCATTGTCAGTACACAGATGCCACCATTGATAAGAGACTATTGCAGTTGCTACAGTCCTGTAGTTTTGCTCTTCCTCAGAATTTCAACGTGCTTCACATAATCAGAGATATGGGTGTCTTTACATAGGAATGGTGCTCCATCACATTAGCATAGAGGTCAAGTAAGACCTCCGGTTTCCTTTTGCAGAACTTCTTAAACACAAATGTCTGAATAAAGATCTAGAGAGGAACAAAATTGTTTCGACTGACATGACACAAGTAACAGATATCTAATATTTAGTCAAATTGCTTTTATATAAAAAGTTTTACCTTGAGGAGTAGCAAAGCTTACTTGTATGACTGTGACATTTTCAAAGGATATGATAAAGAATGATCTCGGTTAGTAAAAGTTGTATTCAGTTTGCCAGCTAGCACACAAAGCTAATTTATACTCTTGCTTTCCTGCAACTTGCTTTGCATAAATGTTACTTTGCCCACAATATAAAAAGAGAAATTGAGTCATGATGTTGTTTCAATCTTTGGTTAAGGAAGCACATCAAATCAGCTCGCACACTGTAATATGGTGTTCTTTCTCTTCTTTTCCACCAGTTTTCATCAGAATGATTTTCCCATGGACTTGGGACTGATGATCATTCTGATCTTTCCTCTTCAACAAAAATTTCCTAGAAAAAAATGAGCTTTATTAAATAATGACTGGGTTCATGAATTTATACTTGGAGAGATTTTCTTGAAACTGTAATAGGTTTTACTGTTACCTTTTTATGTACTTTCTTTTTAAGAGGATTCCACAGTAAATCTTCTGGAATAATGCTTTTTATATATAATCCTTTAAAAATTATAATTTTTTGCATACTGAATCCTGTTAAGGCAAATGTCATTGTACCAAGAAAAATACTCAAATTTTGCACATTTTATATCTGGTATATAAGTGGTGCTCAATAGATATTTGTTTAATGGAATGAGGAAGAAAAATACCACAGAAACTAAGCAGAGAAATTAAATTATAGGAATATATTGACTTAGATGTTACCTTGTTTGTGTTACATCTATTTAGCTTTGTGCTTTTCTGAAGGACAAGCTTATCCACCACTGTTAACTCTGATTTAAAGAACTGTTTATCTTTTTAACTTCTTTGCTCGGTTATCTAAAGGGAGATACACTTTCTCATGTAGCTCCTGGAATTCACTATTCATTTTGCCTCTTGGGGTCAAAACACTTTAGAATTCAGTTTTCTCAGGAAATCTGCTCCTCAGATCTTTCAAAAAGATCTCCCTTTAAGCTTATTGTCCCCATGGTGATTGGGAAAGGATTTCCACCCTCTAAAAAGATAGGAACTTGTAAAATCCACACTTAAAAATTAATCTAAAAAATGATCTTGCAGGAAGAATTTGTACAATAGCAACCAAATGCCTTAGGGCCAATTTTGTTCATGATCCCTGCCTCATCCTAAAACATTATTAAAGTTTGAGTCACATAAGAAAATTATTTGGATTGGGCTTGACTCTACCTGTATACATGTATTATGAGGTTCTATTACAATGCAATTTGTGATTTTCCTTAGCAGCTAGGCAGATTGAGATACATTGCTTTTAGGCCAGTCCACTTCTATTCAGTGCTGCCGTGGCTCCTATCTCTAACCCCTAAATTTGTTCCTGTTGGGTTTTTCACTCCATATAGAACAGATCTTCTACTGAACTTTTTTTTCAGCTCTAGCTGCACATTAGAATCCTCTAGAGAGCTTGTATAACAATTCTAATGCTTGAGCCTAACCCCTAGAAGTTCTGATTTATTTGCCCTTGGGTCAGGGGCTGGTATCAGTATTGTTTCAAAAGATCTCCTGATGATTCTGATGTGGAACCCAGGTTGAGAAACGCTGATCTAGCCTATTCCTGATAGGTTACAAATACGGAACTTGATCCGAGAGGTTAAGGTGCTTACTTGATATCCCCCAGAAAATAAGTACCTTTTACTGAGTTCAAAATTTTTCATCTTCGGACTGTTTTACTAAATCCAGTATAACAAATATGAAGCAAGTTTTGGAGTGAAGTCATGGGAGAATCAAAATCCCTTTACTTCTGGAAATTTACCTGCAGAGTGGGGTAAACAGAGGCCCATCTAAATGGCTCCCTCACAATGAAGGGGGTTAAAAATGAAGGCCAAAGTAGATAGAGCCTCGTGGGTTGGGTTGGTAGTGAGTAGTAAGGATGATTTTCCAAAGGAGAAAACAGCTGACCTGAGTCTGAAATGCTGGGTACAACTCAATGGCACAATTTTGTACTTGTTAGCCCCAGAGTCATGCTTCTCTACCTGCTTCAAGGAAACAGAGGGGAAGCTAGGAAGACGCTTGCCCGGGGTTATATCCACCGACCATACAGAGGATTTCTCCAGCTCTTCCTAGCCACATCCAAGGTGGACAGTCGGCTCGCTAACTTACTTGGACCTCCCAGTGTTGGACACCAGGTATCCCTAGAGAAGCCCTTCGGAGTCCCTTCTCTCAGTCACAGCAAACCTCCCAGCTGCTAGCAGAGGAACCGACCTCTTTCTGGGGCTTAGGTCGGGCATCTTGGGGATCATCCCTTGGCCATGCACTGGTGGAAATGCTGGTTGTGGAAAGGTCAGAAGGCGTTAATTGATCAAAGGGTTTTTGATAAGCCGGTTGTTCAGAAGAAAGCTAATCAGATTATGGAGGCCTTAAATGTCAGGCCATGTAGTTTAGGCTTAGGTCTCTGAGTCACTGCCAAATTGCAAGTAAAAGAATGACATAATTAAACCAGTGCAAGGCCAGGGGTTTGTGAGGATGTGAAGGTAGCAAATCCCTGTTTTCCTTTCCCACAATGCCTCTGCAGTTAGCAGAAGGCAGGGGTGCTCATTAAAACCTCACTTCAGCACCTGGGCCCCTCCTGTTTCTGATCCCACATTGGGGCCAGGATTCCATTGTCAGTACTTCATACAATCATTCCTTATTTGCACTTGAAAAGATATATGGGAAAGCTCTTAACAGTCCAAGAACTTTCAGTATTCCTACCTTATCCTGAGGTTCTCTCCAGACCTCACTGCACACAGTGTAGCCTGCTGAATCCTCTGGACTAAGGTGTAAAAAAAAAAAAATTTGTTAATTCCTGAGAGTGCCTTATTTTGCCTGGGCCTCTCTCATAGACATTTTCCTGATATGCTTGCACCTTAAGTACCTTAAACATATGCTTCATATTTTTAGAATTCTGAAGAATTTCGAGTTTCAGTTGGGTAGAGCCTTGATGGAATACTTTTATTATATCTAATGCCATTTTAATGGGCTTGAGACTGGGAGATTGGGTTGATTAGATAAGGTAGGAATTTACCAAAGTAGAGAAAGTTGCCAGTAGCCCAGACACTTGATATTTAAATTGCTTTTTACTTCGTAATCTCCATGATGATATTGGGACAAATTATGTAGCCATCTTAGAGAGCAGCACTGTTCCTAGAACTTTTCTGCAGTGGTGACAGTATCTTATTTCTGTGCTATGCAACGTGGTAACCATTAGCCACATGTGGCTTGAAATGTGGCAGGTGCAACTAAGGAACTATATTTTAATTAATTCAAATGTCAACAGCCATATGTGGCTATTGGCTATCATAATGAACAGAACAGTTATAGATTAAATTCCCATTTTCCTCGAATCCTCTAAAGAGGCACATTCAGGTCACTTCTGAGCATTTGTAATCATAGCGAGACAGATTAAATTATTTGTACCTTTTCATTCCCGTACTTTGGAATTACAGCCTGCTACTGTCCTGGATACATAATATTTTAATGTTTATGGAAGTAGTCTTTAGTAATGCACTCTAATTATAATACTTTGTTGTAGGAGGATCCAGCCAGGCCTTTTTTTTTTTTTTTTTTATCATTTGTGTTTTTAGTTTTAATCGTAAAGGGCTGTAAAAATAGTATGGTCTTGTGGGAGAAAAATATGCTTAAAGTCAATGCACATGGAGTGCTAGGGACTATAAACCATTCAGACTCCTGGAAATACTGGGTAAAGAGAAGTTTAAGAGGCAGGTAAGTCTCCAAAGAGAAAGTCACCCTAGAGGAATGCTTTTAATTAATAGAGCTTCCTTCTCAGGAGTCCAGTGGAAGTGGCTTCCCTGAGGCCATTGGGATTTTCCCTTGTGAATAAATTTTACCCCCATGATCACTTGTGCGCTAAGCTCTTCTAGGAACTCCCCCTTATTTGGCATGCTGTGACTTAAACTCTCCAAAAAACCTTGACAAAAAAAAGGCCAGCATTTTTTATAAAATGTTAATTTCTTGCTGTAAGCTTATGTGGGCTTTGACTAGAAACGGAATCTCTGCTTCAGCTCTGTGTTATGTTTCAGTCATTGAAATGGGGCTTAATAAGAATTACTTAATACCTTAGGAGTCAGATGAGCCCTACTTAAAAAAAAAAAAAAAAAACTGTCTTTTATCTCTGGCACAGGGATTTACATTTTGAGAGGTCGTGCCAGCTGACTTGAGACCTCACAGGTTTCAGCTTGTTGCCAACAAGTCCGGTCCATTTTTCTCACTTCTGGAAACTCCTGCTTCTGCCACTCATGGCTTATAGGTTTACCATGGAACTCTAGCCCTTGTCCCTAATTGCCCCTACCTAAGGGAACGACTACAGACAGCCAATCATTTAATATAAAACACATTTCTTAAGAAATCAGGATGGAACTTTAATTACAAATGGTATCCAAACCAGTAGGCAGGTCTCTTCCCGGTGGGACTCCTTTTCTAGCTCTGCCTTCTTTCTCCTTTCTTGTCCTTGTAGTCTTCAACTTTAAGGCTCCCTGGAAGCTAAGGAACACTGGTCTTTTCAGATTTCTTTCAGTGTTGTCCAGAAGAACCGTCTGTGGTGATAAAAATCTATATCTATCCTAGTCATATGTGGCTGCTAAGCACTTGAAAATGGCGAGTGCAACTTGAAACTGAAACATGATTTTATTTAACTAAAGTTAAATGTAAAAATCCTCGTGTGCCCATGGCTACCATTTTGCACATTGACTATAAATATCCTCCATGTTTGGGTTCAACGTGACTTTTTTTTTTCCTAATGTTTTATTCCCTCTGTGAGCCTATCTTTATTCCTTGTCTAGACTGCAAAGACACATTTTATATATGAGGAATTTATCATAAGGATAGAAGAATTCTCTTGGAACTTAAGGGTGGGATATGAAACTTGGCTTCGGAGGATTTAGGGAAACGGAAAGCTGAAACAAGTATTTACTGAGTACGAACTCCCAGGTGCCAGCAATGTCCAAGTTCTGGAGTACAGCAGTGAAGTCAACAAAGTCTGTATAAACAAGTGAGCAAACAGGATTCTACTAATACGTCAGGGATGATAAATGCGGGGTGAGAGGCAGAGAGCGATGGTGAGCGTTTGTTATTTCAGAAAGGGTTGACACATCCCTATCTGAAGAAGGCAGATATCTGGGATAAGAACATTCTAGTTGGAGGAAACAGCAAGTTCAAATGCCCTAAGAACAGAGTGTGCTCATCATCTTTTCCTCTCTTCAGCACTCCTCCAGGGTCTTTCATTTTTGCTTCTCTCTTTTTGCATTTATAGACAGACATTTTTACGTTGGACTCCGCTAGAAGTGGAGCCAGTCTGCAACCCATTGGTGTTAGACTAAGATAAATGAGAGACTGAAATATAGTCGAAATTACTTTCTCAGTCAGCTCTAGGGCCATGAAGCATCTTACACATCTTATCCCTCACGCCTAGGTATGTTTAACAAATAAGATTGCATGGGCGACAAACTGAAGGTGCAAAAGTTAGCTGCGTATCTGAGCTTGCATGAAAAGGCTTCTTAAGAACTAGAAAGTGTTGTTATCCTTTGACTTCGTAGTCAGAGGTAAATCCCTGGAAGTAAATGTTATTTCAGTCTGCAAATGTGGCCATTTTTCATAGATGTTAGGAGCCCATCATATTCCAATACTATGTGAGAAGAATGCATTTCAAAGACTTTGAGTGTGGTTCTCATTTTCCATAGTAAAATGCCTACTGGAATCTATCTTAACTACCGCAGCCTGTTGACAATCAAATAATGTCATCATGTAAATGCTGTCCTCTCTTCTCACCAACTTGACTAGGACTATTAGAGTTTGGAGGGAAAATGATTCTTCACTCACTGATGAGTAGTAACATCACAGAATGGCAGCTACTTACCTCACGAGAGACCTTTATGCTGTTTACCACAAATAACATTAAGGTCGTGACAGCAATGAATAATGCCCAGGAAAGGCAAAGAGCAGCCTCACACTTTCTCATCCAACTGCACTGTGAGAAAACAAGCCAAATTGCCCAGTTTAGAGACAGATTCTCAGATTTTGTTTCAAATTTCCTGCCCTTTGTTGTCCTTTCTTGAAGCCTTAACAATGCTCAAAACTTGTTTCTTTTTATTTTACTTCCTCTGCTTGAAAAACATGAAGAGTGTATGTGTGTGGGGGTGGGGAAGTGGTTCAAAGTGTTTGGTGTTATCTCAGAAACCAAAGTGAATCTTAGGTGCCTTTTATTCCTCTTATGCTAAGTAGCCAAGGGTAGTTTGGCTGCTACTAGTCAAATAAAAGCCTCCCCAATTTCTTTTAGAAGTGGATCACTATTTTTATATATCAGTGAATTTACTGGTTTCCACATTCATTTCCTGAAAGTTGACTATATTTGTTTTCCTCAATTTGCATTTGGGGAAAATCAGCCTTGAATAGATGATATAGTAGAATGAGATTCATTTTGAATTGTGGCTTTTAGTTCAGCCATGTGGCAGACCCTGGACTGAGATGATCATCCTGGAGCAAGACCAAATGACAGTCATTGCCCTCAGAAAGCTTACAGCCTGCTGTCTGCCAGCCTGGCAAATTACTTAAATTCTTTCCCCTTCTGTAAAATGGGAACAATAATACTAATCTTCCGTAACTATTTGTTAGACATAATCAAAGCTTCGATCAAGCAAAGGATGTTTTTACACAATCGTACCTATTATTATTATCATTATTATTATTATTATTACTCACCATTCAAGCTGAGCCCAGAGAATGAATTCAGAGTAAGCATGGACTGGAAACATTAGAAACATGATCAACGTTGTTGTTTTAAACTGTTCCAGTAAATGTCTCTGCTCTAAATCAGAATTTCCTCCACATCTCCCATAACTTTAGAGGAAATGCCTACAGAGGCTGAATGGAAAGTGATCCTTCCATAATTTTCCTTCCTTCTGACCTCGTGATGCACAAATGACACGGCGTAGTTTTGTTTTTACAAGACTGATCAGCTGTCAGGTTCAGATTTAAGTCTGCGAAGGAGTGTTAAGGGAGACGTGGTGCTTACACAGTATACTAAGAAGTTCCAAAGGTGGTTTCTCATTAGCAGGGGGAACAAACCAGAATGTAAAGACCCTGCTTGATAGTCCTGAAGCCGTTTCTCTTACACACCAAAGCACAGCGTCTCATTATATTTAACCAGGACTGCCAGGTCTAAGCTGGGATACATTTGAATTATTCAGCTTTTTTGACTTTTGGGGGTTGAATTGTGAATATTTTTCAAAACGAAAGGGACCTTAAAAATCATCATGTTCACCCCAACTATCTGCTTCATCAGAGGACAAGCACAGGGAGTGCTGGAGTAATTGCCCAGGATCATGAAGCCAGCTCACAGTTGGTCTAGACTCTTCTCTACTGTGACTTGCTTGCACCCCCAGCACAGTGAATTCTCCTCCAGTAGAAATCGTATAGCAATATCATATGATTAATGTTTACATGAGCAAATGGCCTCAAGGAGAAGAGATTAAGAAATGTTGTTTCCCATATATCTGAATGACGGAGAACACTTCTTAAGTAGATACTTAAAAAGCTAGTAAAACTGTTGCTCATATTCTTCTCCGATTCTCTCATCAGCTGTGAATCAAAGTGTACTGGTTTCATTTCCTTGAGAAAGAAAGCCAAACCTAATTCTATCTCAACATTTTAGAATCCATAATCTTAAAGCGCCTCCCCATCTCTGGATGTCAGTCTCAATAATTTTATTAGCATATTGCCAAATAACACATGAAAGTGTCTCAAAGCCAAAGCTGATCAGCTCTCGCCTGCTGAATGTTGTGCAGTCAGTAGAGAATTTGAAAATTGAACTTGATCCTAAACTAGTTATGAACAATATATTAAGACAGGATCATTTGGTTCTAGAAGAGTTGTTTAAAGATCCTCAGCACTCTTGGAGACTTTATTGTAACAATGATTGATTCCATTGTATCACTTTGAAAGCTTTGGAGCATAGTGGCAATAAAAAGTTACTACATTTCAATTTGTCTCTTCACTCAAATGTCCTGAAAGATTTTTTTTTAGAAGTCGTCAAACTGCTGCATTCTATTGATGAGTAGGAATAGACTGCCCAAACTCTTAATTAACTTGTCTTGCCTTGCCTGTAATTTTCTTCCCTGAGAGAGAGCATTGCAAGCGGTGTTACTTTTCTAACCAGAGAGTGCTTGGGTGGCACTTTTGATTGTCTAGACAATTTTCATATGTACTTCAAGCATGTTTTCTTTTCATCCTAACCCTAGAAAGTACCGTTTCATAGATCAGGAAATGGAGGTTCCGAGAAGTTACGTGACTTCTCCTTGTCTCACAGCAAATATCTGGCAGAATCTGAATTTGCTCTTAAGTCTGTGACCTTAAAGTTCTCAGACTTCACCAAGCTGCCTTATTATATATATTTCCTAAAATAAGTGAAGGAATTGCAAAGAACCAAAGGTCTTTCCTAAGAAATTTACCGCATGCTCCCCACAACTCTTGCAAGCCACTAAACCTCTGCTCATAAGCCTTTGCAATACGACTATTTTATTGTTAGCATCAGGAAGAATGAGGGGCTACATGTGACCTGTGGCTTTGTCTCTCATTAGCTGCCTTTTCATCGATCTTGGATATATTATTTCACTTTTTTTGACTCTTAATTCCCCACCTGCAAAATGTTGATAACAAAATTACACAGTTGTTGAGATGAGTGAGTGAAATAATTATCACACTTAGTACTGGACTAGGCTTTGGGTCTACATTCAATAAATGGTGATAATAGGAATTATTGTTATTATTATTATTATTATGATCCCACTCAGATCTGATTTTTAAAGTAGAAAACTGTCTTTTTCCTTGACTTGAAATGTGAATATTCACATTAGAGAATATTTGATTCACATTAGAGAATCAAATGAATATTTAAAAATACCATATTACAAAGTTAAATCATGAATTTTTACATTTTAGTTAAACCTCTAATATTGGAGGAAACAATTGAATGGACATGTTAAATAATCATTAATGGTAAAATTCAGATGGCCACAGGGGCCAAGCAGGGAGTAGAGGACTCCAAGGAGTGGCAGGGAGCAGGCCAACTTGAGTATGCTTGCACGAACGGCTTAATGGGCCACCAACCCTCACCACCAGCTGACTATTGTCCCAGGATGATGGCTCACTATTACCAAATCTTTTTATTTTCTTAAGTGGAATTGAAAATCCAGCTTTTCATGTAAAATATCCTAATATTAACACTTGATTTGCATTTTAAATAGAATTTGGGACTGTACCTGTCTCTCACACACCTGCGTAGCAATCTCTGCTTTATCATCTCAGCCTGGTCTACTCCTGAGTTACTTGGTTGTCACAAAACAAGTGTCTTGAACCTCTCCCTTTAAAGGAGCCCTTCCCCCGGCCAGTGCAATCATGTTTCCATCCCTTTTCCGGAGCTTGCATATGGGAATCATCTGCTTTGACTGATATTTTCACATAGTAAAACTGTAATTGAAAACCTTGCAGGCACTGGGGATGCACTGGGACACTGGGGCACATTTGAAAGTCGGGGTGGGAGGGACTTCCACACGTGAAAAGCCTGATCTCACAGGAAATTGATACTCAGACCAAATTCCTCGCTGAGCTGAAGCAAATGGCTCATCTCAGTTGCCTATTTTTATGATTCTCTAGTAGCTGCTATTTTTTTAAAAAAATTTCTTCTTACCAGATTTTGTATTTGTTTTTGCATTTTGCAGTAAGTTGCCTCAGCACTTTGAGATAAAGTACTGTTTCAATCCTAAATGAATAACATGATTTTTAAAAAGTTGGCTTTATGTAGACCTTTTTCGTTTTCAGTTGTTTTGATAAAAACCATTTTTGTATATGTTTTTTCACTCCCTACAAGAAGTAAGCACATTGAGAAAAAAGGACCGTGTCTTACACGGTCCAACCCTTCCACAAGGTTTTAATATGATGGGGTTTAATGCATATTTATTTATGTTGGCTAATTTTTCTGCTAAGTCACAAATTATTTTTGTAGAATTATAATGTTATAAAACTCCATAAATCGTGTGTTCGTTATCTTGTCTCTCTCTGACTGTGCTATTTACCAGTGTTGTTTTGACTGTCACCAAGAGAGTTAATCATCTTTTATTTTCAGGAATCTCTGGGATATTTTCCTTGTTGCTACATACAGCACATCATCCAAGTTATATCAACCGAGGGAGAATTATTTTCTCAGTTACTATTACTTTCTATAAAATACCAACATGAAAGCATTTTCCAGCAGCAGAATAAAGTTATTATTTTCACAGTCCATGAAATAGTGTCACGTTCTACTCCTTCACCTGATATACAATTTCATTTGCATCGATGCAGTTCAATTTTTTTCAGTTGGTTTCCTCTTGTCCTCTGCCCCAGCTCCTGCATGCTCCTGGTTTTTGGCTTATGGCAAGTTCCTACATTTGGGATATGCCAGCTAAATGCACTGTTAAAATCAGCCTTATCAATGGTAAACTAAAATTGCCAAATATGGGCGATGGTATTGGCCACAAACAGCTCGCCTCTGTCCAGCTTTCAGAGGTGTGTTTTATCCACTAGATCCCTACTAAAGATGAAGGAAGGTGATTGAGGAGTCTAAAAGGTTTTCGGCTTTTTGAAGATAACAAAAGTGCTGGGATTCTGAAATACTGCCACTGGCAACAACGTAGATATTTCCATCTGCAAGAGTCATTTTAAATATTTGGGTTTTGTCTCCTGCTATGTGACCTGATTCTGGGACATGTTAAAAAAAAAGAGAGAGAGAGAGAGAGAGAGAGAGGCAAACTCAGTAATTGTTGGGAGAAATCAAACTGCCTTTTATTCCTTAGTAATCCAAGAAATTCAGGAATAAGCAAGACATCAGAGTGTGCATATTTGGGAGTTATTTGGAGTTATTTGGGCTAGGAAGTTTTAAATAGAGAAGGATGCAATCGAAGCCCCAGCTTCGATTATTTTATGTTACTAGAAAAAAGCCAATTGCTTGTTCATTCAGCTCTAGCTTGTTTTATTCTATAGATGGCTTCTTTAAAATTTCCTTGTAAGTCAAATTTTTGAAATCCTGAAGGCACAGTCAAGTTTTTAATTTAAAGTATTTTATTGGATAATCCGTTTGAAACATCCTTTAATCCCTTAATTTACTTGTGAATACAAGATTATGTTTATGCAGTTTTTTAAAAAAGCAATCCAGAGTGAACTATCAAACTCATGAGTCAAAAAGGCAACTGAACCCAAACCCTCAAAGCTAAATCTCCTCAGTGGAACAAGTCAGACCTGGAGGGAAATCACACACACACACACACCAGTACATTCATAATTACCTAAATAATGGTCAATTTAGGCCAGATTTATTAAGCTCTACAACTCTCCAGATTCAGTGATTTATTTGCTAGTTCTTGACTTTAAGTTTTTAAATGAGGCATTGAATTTTTTCAGTTCATTTTTAGAATAGAATATTTTTTTATTATGAGACTAGGTGGACAAAGTCTGGGACTTTTTCTGTGCTTCCTCAATTCTGCTTGCCTGTTCCGAATCTGGTTCTAGCCAAGCCAGTCCTACGAACAGTGTATATACCCAGGACATCCATCTGTGTGCCTCTTAGCCTTTCCATCTGTGAAATGGAGGGATGCACATTTGTGGAATAATTCTCCCCTGATTTATATCATCTCCTGCTCTCACGATACTTATAATTGCTTAGGGAATGAGGGTCCAAATATAATTTTAAAAATGAAAAGGAATTGTTGCATTGTGTTAGTTTTCAATTATGCAATAGATGTTTAGAGAACGGAAATATTCTTAAAATATCTTGGACTTAATCACAAAGTGTGTGTTCGTTTGTTTATAGTAATTGGCCAAAGCATTTGATTATAATGCTTGGAGATCTTTCTTTCATGAGGAGTCACGGAGGGACACCTCCGAGGTTGCTTGACTTGCTTCTTTATTACAAGTGAGAGGACACATGTGACAGGCCAGTAGACTTGTTCCACCTGGTCTCAAAGGCCATGCGTGGGGTGTGTGTTGCCAGTATCACAGACCATGGCGGCCGCCTGCCAGATGGTTGCCTCAGTGTCTGATTCTGAAATGCCAACTGCAATTAAAAACCTTCTTTCAGAGAACAAATCTTTCTATTCTGGGCCCATATGGTGATCAGAGCCTCTGGACCTGTGTCTGTTTAAGAGGCCAGGCTCGACAGAAAAGCAGATGGAAAGAACTGTAAGATGAGACATGCCCGTAAAAAGTGAGGAATCCTACGGCAGGTCCTCGAATAACATTTTGTTCAAAGTCGTTTCTTTCTAATGTTGATGAGATGCTGTAGGAACTTAACTCTTGTTTATATTAATTAGCCTATGGTAAAACTGGTTTCGTTATATGTTATTTTGCTTAAAGTCAAGAAACCTATAGACAGATGACTTTAAGTAAGGGCTTAACTATATTCGATTTTGCTAAATCCAAAACAAGTGAAGAAAGGGAAATAAAGGCCAGTCAATGACTGGGTTCTATACAGCCTTTGTGCTCGCTGTGGACCAGCAACCAGCAATTGGTATTACCTGGGAACGGTTCTCAGTTCCTGCCTATCCTGGTCAGTGTCACTTGGCTAGGCGCTAGTGCCCAGCCCTTTAATCAAACACTATTCTAGGTGTTGCTGTGAAGGCACTTTGTAATGTGATTAACAATCACAGTTGACCTTAAGAAAAGAGTTTACCTTAGATAATGTCACGAAGCCTGATCTGATCAGTTGGAAAGCCTTCCAAGCAAAAAACTGAGGTTTCTTGGAGGAGAATTTCTGCCTGAAAACTACAGCACCAACTCTTGCCTGAGTTTCCAGCCCGCCAGCCTGCCCTATAAATTTCGGACCTGCCAGCTCCACAATTGCATGAACCAATGAGCTACCTCACACCTGTGGGTTAAACATATTCCCAAGGGATTTATATGCTTATTAACAAGTAAGAAAAGCACTGCTCTCAGGCATAGTGAGTTCTATTACTAATTGCCATGGATGATTCTATGAGATGCTGCACTTGGTTGTATCAATTTTAGTGGTCCTGCTATGAAATATATAATACCAAGCAAGATATCCACAGGTGTTTGTGATATAGAAGACTTCTTAAGTGCCCCCCCCCCAAACGTACTACACAACAACAGTAGATAGATGCATGAATTCAAAGATACATGGATGCATTTCTGGCAAACTGTTTAGAATTATTTGTGGAAACTTGAAATTTTACCTAATTGTTCAGCTGATAGTAGACACCATTCCAAAGATATGGGCTAAGAGTTCCTATCCCAGATTCCTAATATTTATCTGGAATAAGACTAAACCTTATTAGGCTGCTCATCTCTGACCTCCAAAGACAGCAGGACTGTTCCAGAAACAGACACATTAAGCATTTATGTAATTCCTATTCTCAAGTCCTGGGACCTCTTTCTCTAGGCTGTGAGTTTGGGGAAAATATGTCCTAAAATGAGGAAGGCATTAAGACCTAGACTGAAGGTTCGGATATATTACTCATGGGTTTGTTTGAAGAGAAGTGAAATGTGATGGGCCATGTGATACCATCATATGCTGAAGGCAGCTGCCCATGCTCACTTCCTATACTGAATGACTTCCTAATGGGGAGATGTTATTGGAACCTTTTTTTTTTTTTTTTTTTTTGGAGAACATTATGAATTGCTAATTTGCCTAATATGGGTAGAAAATTTCCTAAAGATGGTCGGGTGTTCACAGAGGGTCTCATGTATTAGTGAACATACATTAAAATACACTACCTTAATAGGAGAACATCTTAGCTAAAGAGACTTAGAGTAATTTAACAAGCTGATTTAGAAGTAATTTGAAGTTGGTCAGGATTCGCATAGGATTAATTTGGTTGTTTTCGTTGTGTTTTTTAGAGTAATAGCTCTGTCTCTGGCTATGCAAATGTGCAGTTGCCCCTTGGTATCCTAGGAGGGGAGGGGGAGAATTCGTTTCAGGACTCCCTCTCTCTGATACCAAAATCCGAGGATGCTCAAGTCTCATATAAAATGGCATAGTATTGGCATAAAACCTACACACATCCTATTCTGCAGTCCCCAACTTTCTTGGTACCAGGAACTGGTGCTTCTAGGAGAATCTAATGCCTGATGATCCGAGGTGGAGCTAAGGCAGAGATGCTAGCCTAGCACTCGGGTGGACCAGTACCTGTCCAAGGCCTGGGGGTTAAGGACTCCTGCTTTATATCATCTCTAATTATTTGTAATATCTAATACAATGTAGATGCTATGTACATAGTCGTTATACTGTACCGTTTAGGGAATAATGACAAGAAAAAAAGTCTATATGTGTTCAGCACAGATGCAGCCATAGTAGGCCTAACTACAGAGTACACGTCAGCAACATCACGTTTTTTTCCAAATATTTTCAATCTGAGATTGGTCGAATCCACAGATATGGAATCCGTGGATGCAGAGGGCCAACTCTATGCATTTATCTTACATCCCTTTGACTTCACAAACATTAGGTATTAAATGTAAGATGTTTGATAGGTAAGGTCAGGACAGCAACTTTCTTCCCTGTGGGTTGGAATGCATAGCTGCAATCATGCAAACGATGGTGAGGGTGATCATCACCATCCCCTGCCCCCACTAGCCCTCCACCCCACTCTGATTAGCAGTGTGCTGCTTAGCATGTTATCACCCTCTAGGACTCTAAGGGAGGCCTAGAAGTCCTCAGCTGGGGCCTATGGACTTCCAGGAAATCTGTGAACCACTCCCGGGAAATGATGAGCAAAAGTTTATGTGGATATATCTCTACCCCTCACCCCAGAGTGAGTTCATAAAGCTTTTATCAAAATTAAGTGACCTCCAACAGAGGTTAGGAGTAGCTTTGCTTTCTACACTGAACTCTATCCCACCAACACACTTATTCCCAAAGGAGAATACTGGCTTAAAGCAAAGGCTCGACATTTATCGACGGGCTGGAAGTGTTAGGGTGGGAGCCTCCTGACAACAACTAATAGTGAGTGGCTGGCCGGGGAGGGGACAGAAATTGTAGTGCATATGCCTTGCATACGGACTTTCAAATTAAAAAAAAAAAAAAAAAGCTGATCGAGATAAAAAATCTGCTCACCTTAGCAGGGGTAGCTTTTACTGTAAGAAAGAGAAAAATGAGGTCTCCTTGCTGAGTATCTACCAGGTGATGTTTGATAACTTACGCACCTTAACTAGCACATGTAGGGGCTTAATATGTACAAGTTCCCATTGTTCATTGTTCCCTGACCCCATATACCTGTGTCTCCAAGTATGGAGTAAAGTTGGCTGTTTGTTTTTTTCCCAAAACATTCAATGGAGAGATCTTCTCTTTCTGGGCCTTACCATAAGGCACCATGAATCGCACACCTGCATATCTCCAGGGTCCCTATTTGCACAGATTGCAATCTGAGTGGTGTCCCCTGAGCTGTACGACTTGGTGGCTCTTCTTTATATTCTCTCTCTCTCTCTCTCTCTCTCTCTTTCTCTCTCTCCTCTAGCTTTTATGGCCTGTAATTTTTCTTTTTCTTTTTTGTCTCTTTACTATTGATTGTGTTTTGCAGGCATCAAAACCAAATCCCTTATACTTGTCAACACATCTGTGGCTGCCAGTGCTACTTCCAGCACCAGTCACATCTGTTTTTATTTCTTCTGTCATTCCTAGCGCCCGTCACTTTTCACACTTTTCTTAGCTTTTGTTAGAAAAAGATTGGCCAGACCAGAAAAGGACTCCTTTTCTTCTGAGGTGTGAAAGTGCTAATCTTATAGCTTCAGGTGCATGTTTTTCACAAGGAAACTTCTTCCAGCTTTAATGGTGAGCTCCTCCGTCACTGTCACATAGTTTGTATATGTGTGTGGTGAGGGAAGGGTTTGTTGTTGTTTGCTGCTTTGTGCCCATCGTGTTATTTTTCAGCTAATTCTAGGTCAGGGGTCTCAGTCTTGGTTGCTCACCAGAATCATCTGGGCAGCTTCTAAACTTCCTGATGCCAAGGTGACCTTCCAGAATAATTAAATCAGCATATCTGGGGTGGGACTGCTTCATTATTTTTTAAAGTTCCCTAGGCGATTGGATTCTAACATGCCCCAAAGTTGATAGCCACTAATCTAGGCTAAAATCCTAACATGCTAAAAGGCTGAATTCCAAGTTATGAAGACTCGATTTTATATTAAAAACAACAAAGCTTTCTAACAAGCAAATAGATGTCTGTCTGAAACATAGTCTAAAAAATATAATCAAATAAACAAAACGTGGCCTAGCTTTTTTTCTTTGTCCATGTCTTATAGAGAATCCTAAGGATTAAATTAGTTGTTTCTCAAATGAATCCAAATCTAACCATTGTAGAAAAAATATACATTCATTGTTGCGTTTGTCCCAAATTTAACACAAGGTTCAAATCTGCCTATATTTTTAGCTAAGCATAGAGCTCTAGCTCTCAGAGACATTTTGAATTTCAAAATAGCTTGTTACCTAAAAATACACTTCCTGAAATGAACTTGAGGCCTGAGAGGGATGAATGGGTTTATTTTTTTTTTCTATTTTAATGTTACCACAAGAAAGCAAATCTCGAATTTATATATGTTTATATTTTTAGAGACCCAGGAAACAGGTGCTCTGCCTAAGCAACAAAGAGGGTTACATGGCATAGTATCAAGGACAGAAATCTGAAATTCACAGACAAGGAGAAGTGACTGTGGGAGGGCATCAAAACTGTTCCTCTGGCTTCAGGCAGGAGCATACTTAACTCAAGGAGGATGTGAGGAGGCTGTGCTCAGGCCTGTCCAAGCACCATCCCTGGGGGACACACATACTTCCCAACTTCCTAACGGCCAAGGACGACTCTAGTGCCACATGTGGTCTGGCTGCTTAATCTTTCTTAGCCTAGCATGTATGTGTCTTTAAATTCATGTTTGTCGACCAAATGCCTTATAGCCTTGTCTCACTTGGCTCTCTAAATGCATGCCTATTGCCAATTATGGATCTCTTTGAAGAAAAAGATGGGGGCAAGGTTTATACCTTTTTTTATTGCCTTTTAGCATGCAGTATGTGCATTGCAAAGAACAGTCTGTCTTCAATATTGATGGATGTGAATGGATATTGCATTTATAATCACAGTTCCCCCCAACATAGGGGAAGAAGTCCTGTATCTTTTCCCACTTGGTATAAAGGGCCAAATGTGAAATTCGTATATTCATTCTTCTTTTGTACTCATCTCTTTACTCATTTATTCCATAAATATTTTGGATATCCTCTATGTGGCAGGCCCTCTTGTTGGCACTGGAGATACAGTATATAAACATGGCAAATAAGTCTCACAGAGCTCACATTTTGGTAGATAGATTATAAGCAAGTTAAGTGATCAAGTTGGTTTGTGCAGAAGAGTCCTGTCGTAGTTACCTCTGGGCTGCTTTGGGATGAAGGGCTGACATGTAACCAAACACCAGAAAGGGACAAGAAGCCAGACAAAGAGAATAGTAAAGAAAAGGCCTGAGGGATGAAGGAACTTAGCTTCCTCCAGGAAAAGCCCATGTGTAAAGAGTAAATCAGAGAGGGAGCAGGTGACAGACCTTTGAGGTGGAACTCGGCCTTTTCTCACCTGCAGGACTCTAGTGCCTCGTCTGTGCTGCCAAATCAGCTGATTTCTCTCAAGGCAACAGAATTCAGAGCCAGTCCCTTGTAATGAAGGCCCTATAGCTCTTTCGGGTATAGGTCAGGAAGAAGATGGCCAAGTCCTGCCTTACCTGTAGTATCTCCTCTTAGTTGGCCAACTCCCTTTTGCACTTCACAACTCTGTTCCCTTGTGACCTCTCTGTCCACCTGAAATCACTGACAAAAGCAAGAAGTTTCTCAAACTTCCCCCCACCTGCAATGGCTTTCATTACAAATTGCATGTCATCTGATGTGAAAGCATTATTTTGCCTTTCTCCGTATTCATTCTTATGACATCAAGTTCATTTGAAATTCAGGAATTCATCGGCAGGCTGCCAAGCAGTTAGATAATCATTGAATGTTTCTTTTCTCTCCACAGTTAATAATGACATGATGGTCAATGACAGCAATGGTGCTGTCAAGTTTCCACAGTTGTGTAAATTTTGTGATGTAAGATCTTCCACCTGTGACAACCAGAAACTCTGCAAGAGCAACTGCAGTATCACGTCCATCTGTGAAAAGCCACACGAAGTCTGTGTGGCCGTCTGGTAAGGTTGCCTTTTAAAAAAAGCTTTCTTACCCCTTTATATGACTAATGCATGCTTGTGGCACAAAGAGTCCATGTGTCTCCACGCCCTAGGCCTAAACACCATCCCATTTGTCTTTCTCTCAGACCATCTCCCTTTTAATTATTGAATGTAGTTTCCAGAGATATTTTGTGCATTTTCAAATACGTACACACACGTGTATCTATATGTGTGAACTTATATGTGCGAGATCGTACATAAAATAACCTTTAATATTTGTAATAAATCTGGAGACTGTTCTTTGTATGAAGGAGAGGAACATGACACTTACTAGTCATTTAGTGACATCCCCTCAGTCCTCCCCCCCCATAGTGACACCGGAGCTTTGTTCTTCTGAGGCAATCTCGGTCTCATTTTGTGGAAGGAGAGGGGATGAAAGTTGGGTTGTTGGAAGAGAAAGGGGCTTGTCAAAAAAAAAAGGAAGCTATTCACGGAACCAGAAAACAACCTTTTCCTTAGAAGCTCTGGCCATATCACTCACACCAGCACTGGGTGACATATTACATCTTTCTCTTGGATCTGAGCTACATATTTCTCTTAGATCAGATGCTCTCCATCCCTTCTCTCTTTCTCTCTCTCTCTCTCTTTCGCTCACTCGCTGTCTCTTCCCACTCCTCCACACATAGTAGGTGCTCATAAATCATTTGATCATTATAGTTACAAATTGGGAGTATAAAAAGAAATAAAAGAAAAAAAGAGATGAAAAGACTTCCCATTTTACAAAAATGTATGAATTCATTATTTAAATAAAACAATTTGTAGACTCATTCTGATGTTTTGAATTTATCAGCTTTTTTTTTTTTTTTAAATAACTTACGTGTCTCCTAGCCAGTTACAAATGAGACTGTAAAGCCCCAAATCTTCTCCCCGTTCTTGGGAATGAGTCTTTTGGACTTTCTCCAGACCACTTATCATTAGCCTTGATGATAGATCTGAAAACCTTGCAAATTTCTGTACATACCAGGGGATGAACTAGTTTCTTAAGAACTGAAGGAATGTTAACAGCAAAGACCTGTCATGACAGCTTGCCGTGTACCTGCCAACTTCATTCATGTCCAGTTCTGAGCAAATGCCTTTGAAAAAGGGATTTTGACAAAGATCGTGTTCAGAAGAAAGGGACCGGTGTGATTAGAGGTTTATAAAGTGTGCTGTCTAAGGGATGACTGAGGCAATTAACATGGTTTGAGTAAAGGGAGGACATGGCTCCTCCTGAGAGATATTGAAGGGCTCTCAGGTGGAAAATGTAATAAACTTTTTCTGTGTAACTCTGAAATGCAGAAGGACGGCCCATAACAAAGGGATAGAGTTGTGCTTGGTACAAGTTTAAATATTTTCACAATCGTGGTTTCCTAACAGCAGAACAGACTTCCTTGTCTGGAAGTCAAAGGTCAGAAGAGGCTGAATGACTGGCAAGTCTAGTGCAGGAAAGACTGAGACATCGGCCGGACGACCTCAAGCTTCCGTCTTTACTCCTCTTCTCCACTGATCGTCTTTACTTAAATATCCACCATGGTGCTAGCTTACTTCTGCTAACGAAAAAAGCCTCTTTTAATGAAGATATTTTTCCCTGACTCACAGCACAAATCCAAATGATTGATTGTGAATCAAGTCTCTGGAACAGAGGCTTTGCTTGTCTCAGAAAATTTGAACACGTGGCGGAGAGGAAGCCTCTCTCTCTCCCCTGTCCAGCCAGAAAGAGTAAATACAGCAAACGTTATTTTTACCTGTCTTGGCAAAGATGGATACTCCTGTGGAGTGGGAGTGATAAGGAGAAAGGGACATGAAGTGGATGCTCTGCTACACCTCTCCAGCCCCGTAAAGCACTGAGGTGCTCACCCTTTGTTCCTGGAACACTAGCTGCTGAGGGATCACCCCCAGTCCCTCCCTCCAGGGAGGTCCCCTCCACTGAGAAGAACTGCTTCATCCTGAGCAGCCAGCATCCTATGACTGATTGATGCAGGGATCCAACGGCCTGGCCACTTTGCCTCAGTTTGAGACAGTTCTGGCAGCCCACCCGGGTTTACAGCTCCTGAGGGATCAGCCGAGTCCTTTCTTGCAAGCTGCACAGCAGTTCAACCCTTCCTCTGTGCGGTACCGCTCCTTTCTGTCCCTTACAGATGACTCTCCAGAAACCTCCTGCACAGAAATCCCACAGCCTCAATATCTGGTTCCAGGGAACCCAGACTAAGAAACAAGGCTGTTTTGGAAACATCCAGACGTGGAAACTGAAAGGCTCTGCCATGGTAGTGCGTTCCAATGCCTTATCAGTTTTAGTGTTCTATTCATTCATTCATTCATTCATTCATTCATTTAAATAATGTCAGTTGTGTACCCATTCCATGTAAAATGGTCAGGTTCTTTCCAAGGATAGAAATATTTTGGAACCAAAATTAATTTCATGGCTGTGGTTCTTTTTTTCCATGGCTGTTGACAAATTCTTCATCTTCCCTGGCTCAGAGCAAATGTTGCAGGACAAAGGAGCCTGTATGGCTTCATTGTGTTTTCTCTCCCTATGCTCTGCTGTATCCAAAGATGTTTTGCAAAATGAGCCGTGCTGTCAGGGAGAACACTGTTACAGGAGTGAGTGGAGAAAACAGTTAAAGACTTTACCCAGACTCGAGTATTATAATTGAGTTTCCTCTCTGCGGTTTCAGTTCTCGAAGCAGCTAGGAGGTGGAAAGAGCTGCGCAGTCCTTACAGAGCAGCTGTACTGCATGGCTCGCAATTCCTTCCTTGTCCCAATCCTTGGTCCCTCGAAGCTTCACAAGAAAGGGATACCCTGCTTTACCCTGGGAGCATAGAGGGCTCAGCATGCCTTCTTTTTGTTATCGAAACCAAAAAGTAACTCTACACACACACACACACACATACACACGCACACGCACCCCTATTGGTTGGGAGGAGAGAGATGCTCTTGTTTTATGGCCACCATTTTTGCCAAGACTTCTAGTAGCTTTGGGGTTAAGGACGGGTAGATTTTTATATACAGCATTTGTTGTGCGGTCATGCCAAGTTCCATTTAGTTCCTTGCTAGCCACCCTAGAGTAAGGATTCCAACTGTTACTCCTCCTTTAACCTCCTTAGCAAGGCCTTGTTCCTCTTGCTCCTGCTGGAGCGTAACGTTTTTCACGAAGTGACACAAGTGTCTTCTCCATTAGACCCTCTGGCTGCATGGATGCCATAAACATGACTCTGTTCCTGGTTGAGCTGTTCCATCCTCACCTTCTTTCTTACTCTTCTCATCCCCTTGCTGAGATGCCATCCTTTAGTGTCCTTGAGCTCAGCACTGAGGGTTGGGATTGGTCAAGTTGTTCTTTCCCTATGTGTCTGGGCCCACCTCTTTTCCAGTGAAAGCTGGATCTTAGCTGCTTTTTGCTTCCAGCCTGCCTCCCAGTCTCCTTACTGTGAGCAGTGTGTGTGTGTGTGTGTGTGTGTGTGTGTGTGTGTGTGTGTGTGTGTGTGTAGGGATTGGTCAGTGTGCACTAGCACGTGTTAGCACACACGTGCACTCATATGCATGCACTCAAAATCCTTCCCAGGGAAAATTACATGCACAAAACTAGCTGGACCTATCAAGGCATTTGAGGCCTGGCGAGCCCCTCCCCAGACTCTCCAGCCTGAGGCTACCACTCAAGACAACAGATATTTTGCGTCTGAAAAGGCAGAGTTAGGAGGAAGGATGTGAGACCAACCTTGACACTGGACACAGTCACCCAAGATGGCAGGTTTATGAAGGGATCAGAGAGAAGCAGGCAGAGAAATAATGCGCTTCCCAAGGATGCTAGAGTTTTATTTTGGCTTTTGGAATGATAATAGCAGGCATTAATCATTGTCATTTTTAGATGTAATGTACACATACAGCCAACTGAGCATTTCCTAGGGCCCGAGTAAAATGCCACGTGAATGATTCGCTGAGCCCGTAGCTGAGTTAGGCTCTAAATTACTCCAAGAAGAAATTAGTTTGTGACAGCATAAAATATTTCACTGACCTGTAAATGAAGAACACCTTGCAGTTCTTTCCCATGTGTTTTAATGTGTTTTTTTTTTTTTCCCCCTGTTTGGTTTCTTTCTGTAATTCTAGAAACTGCAATATTTTATCTAGGAAGTATCTTCCATTTTCTCAGAACAGCCAGATGCTAACATGGAATATGCCCTCACACACAGTGCACTAGGGCCCAGCAGAGAAAAAAAGAGGAACTGCAAGTGCTTTCCCAGGCATGCTGTCTGAGAACAAGTTAGCTAGACATGACCCCGGCCCTGCCAAGCGAATGAAGGATTCAGTGTGAACCTTGCAGTACGTTGAGGATAGAAGGTTTAAAATCATCCTGGGGACTCAGGAATCTTCTGTTTTCCTGTGCCCTCCCCTTTAATGATTGAATTACGACTTCATGTGTAAAATTCTCCTATAGACTAGCCCCCCAAGGAAAGCCTTCATGTTTATAATCATAAATGGGATCTGAGAATAAGTTAAGGAGGGACTGAAATGCGTAGAAAAAGCACAGGAGACCGTGGGACAACCTGTTAATGCTGGAAAACAGGAACCGGTTGATGTTGTTAGAAACAACTTTATGAAGGAAATACGTTCCAGATTGCTCTTCTGTCCAGAGACCTTATTCATTCTTTCTCTTTGTCTCTCCCCACCCCTCCTCCACCATGAACCTCTGCACCCAAGGAGAAAGAATGATGAGAACATAACACTAGAGACCGTTTGCCATGACCCCAAGCTTGTCTACCACGGATTTGTTCTTGAGGATGCTGCTTCTCCAAAGTGTTTTATGAAGGAAAAAAAAGTGGATGGCGAGACTTTCTTTATGTGTTCTTGTAACACTGATGAGTGCAATGACCACATCATCTTCTCAGAAGGTGAGTTTTCTTCTCTTGATGGGCTGGAGCCTGACTTCCTCTGTGTTGATTTCTTGTGTCCCTTGTCTGCAGTCCCAAGGACAGCCCATCTTTCCGTGGCTGATGCTGGCAAGTGATCGTATGCTCTGGGGATGAAGAGCCCAATGACCTGGTGGAAAATGCTTATTGAGTAACAGAGTTGCTTCCAGTCCTAATTAAAACTGGCTCATGTGCCCACATTATTTGTCTTTGACAAACAGTTCCTTTTACCTAGAGCAGTGGTTCTCAAAGTGCAGTCCCTGGACCAGCAGCAGCAGCATCACCTGAGGACTTGTTAGAAATGCAGATTCTGGGGCCTCACCCCCCGACCTACTGAATCAAAAACTCTGGGCTCTGGGCCCAGTAACCTGTGTTTTAACACACCTTCCACATGATTCTGATACAGCTAAAATGTGAAAACCACTGGTCAAGAGATTGGAGGAGGCTGTTTGATATAAGAGGAAGACTTGCTTTGAATTAACTCAAGTGGGTTTTGTACATATTCCTAGGATTTGTCTAAAGCATACTTATCATTGGTCTCATTTAGCATACTTAGCATTGGTCTCATTTGAGAGGAGAACTGAGATGCAGAAGGAAAATCATGAGCCAAGGTTTACCCACAGAGACAGGGGAAGATTAGATTAGATACCAACCTTTATCTTTGAAGTTCAGCATTCACTCAGCTTGAAAGAAGGGCACACAGTCCCTCAATTAAAAAAAGCTATTCAGAGGTTTCAAATTATAGAAGCAGTATATGTTCTTTATCACAATTTTAAACAATCCAAAAATATGTAAAATTTTTAAAAAATCAAAGTACATTAACCTTATCCCCTCACTCCCAACCCAACAGATAATCAATATTAAGAGTATGTTGGATGTGCACGTGTCTCGTTCATTCATTCGTTTATTCATTCGTGTAATCTCTCTTTCCCTCCTATCTTTCCCTATCCCTCGCTCTCTTCCTCCTTTCTTCCCTGCCTCCCTCCATCCATGCCTCTGTGCGTCTGTCTTTTCATCTAGCCTTCCATCTGCTCATCCATCTTTCAGTGCAAATTGTCGACCTGACTATAAGTATTATTTGGAAGCCTTTTTTTTTTTATCCAACCACGTTTACTTTTCCTTGTGACTAAGACAATACATATTGATATACTACACACCTTTTAGTTTTCTAGAATTCCATAATATGGATTATGTTCTATGACTAATTAAACCATTCCTCTGTTTGGTGGATTATTTAGGTGTCTCCAGGTTTTCATTTAATGCCACATTGAATCTCTTTGTAAAAAGCACTTGTGCTGTTAATATTTCTGCAAAGCTGATAGATTGAAAATAATATTCTCTTCATTTCAGGAATGTAAATTCAGATTGCAAAAAGGTTATTTTAGCTCCAAATAGGTCCGATTCAATAAATAGTCCTTTTGGAACACAAGTGCTAGGTCTAACATTATCCCTGTGTATGTCCCAACTCTGGAAAACGATGTGTCTCCTGCTTTGTGTAGGCTCTCACCAGCACTGCAGACCTATCTCATTGTCTCTGTGTCCTTCCCCCATTGCCAGTTTCCCTCTCTTCTTGTCCAACTTCCCCCCGTGCCAACTTCTGAGTATGTAAAGGCAGGCATGTACATCTTATCAATGCAACACTTTCCAAAATCACTCTTTTATCCTATTTTCTTATCCTGTAAACACTCCATTTTTCTCATTTTACCTACGTAATTTGGGTTAGAAAGGAAGGTAAAACTAGATTAAATCACATTTAAGCACGATCATACCTGATATCTAGGCTTAACGTGTCAACTTTCCCCAAGTAGTTCACTTTTTTATAAAAAGGCCCAGGCTAAGCCAAAGAAATCAATGTTTAATAGTAGAATATCCAGACATGTTTACTATTATCTATGAACCTTTTTCCCCCTTTCGAATACTGACTCATCCACAGTGGAAGAGTTTATTTCATCCAAAAGGGACAACATTGATAAATGACCTGCAAGTAGGATATATATATTACGATAAGCTTTTAAGATATTAATGACTTCAGTTTTCAGTGTATTTCAACTCAGGTGAGAATCATGGGCCCATATTCATATATTTTCCCTCTTACTCATTATCAGACTCTTTCTTTTGAGGTGAGATAATCACCCTAAAGGCAATTTCTCATTGTACAACTCAAGAAATCCAGCACAGCTGATGACTCAGATGTCTGCGTGATTTCAGAGTCTTTTAAAATGTTCCAGGGTTGTTTGCATTTTGTCTTCTAAAATATCCTAGGGAATGTCTGCTTTTTAAGCATCTCTCTTCTCAGCAGACATGAAGAGCAACATTTTAGGTTCCATTTCTCCACTTAGTGCCATCATCTCTTCTTTATACTAAGGAATGAAAATTCTTGAAATAATTTTTCCACTCCAAGTCAAACAAGGCAGTGAATGCAAAAGTTCCGGAGTGTTTTACACTGTATTTTTATTAGTACAGTACTCAACTCTCATAGCCAAATTTCTGATCTGCAAACACAATGGATGATAATTACTTACGTCTTCTGTTTTTTAAAAATACATAAAGGAAAGAAGTTGAGCTGCAGATCTTCTTTTTAAATATAGATCTTCGCTGTCAGTGCTGTTATGAATGATAGCTCACATGCGGAGAGAACGGACCGTTGCTATGTACCGTTGCTATGTACCGTGCTCAGACCTTTCCATGGCATGGCCTTGTTTCATCTGAGAGCCACCCTGTAAGTAGGCACTGAAATACCCATCTTATGGGTGAGAAAACCGAGCTCAGAGACATTTCACATTTTGTCCAGAGTCAGATGACTTGTGGGTGGCATAGCTAGGATTTATAATGGGCTATGTATGAACGAAAAAGAAATCCGAGGACCTGCCTTCCTTCTTTCCTTCTTTCCTTCCTTCCACCTTCCCTCCTTCCCTTTCTTCTTTCCTTCCTTCCTTTCTTCCTTCTTCTCTTTCGATTTCCTTCTCTTTCTCTCACTTTCTCTGTCTAAGCAGATACTATATACACATTTTAAAAATTCAAATGCTACAAAATAGGTCCAGTGAAAAGAAGTCTTTTCAGTTTGTCCCCTAATCTACCTGGCCATTGTTAATGATTGGTCATCCATTCTTCCAGAGAGATTTTTCTACATGGAATTCTGCCTGGAAATCCTGAATTTGGTAAAGCATATCATTGAGATTTTTTAAAAGTCAGATTCGTGGATGTGTAACTTGTATAAAATATAAAATTTACCCTTTTAAACTGTATGGTTTGCTGAATGTGACAGATGTATACAGCTGTATAACTGCTACCACAATCTAGATACAGAACATGGTCATGACTCCCAATGTTTCCTCATGCCCTTTTGCAGTCATATTGGGATTTTTATTCACATTTTAAAAATTAGGTTGCTTTCTTTCTTTGTGATTTTCATGTTATTTAACTGATGCCATGACCTGAAGAATGGGCATATGGGGTGTCCCCAGCCATGGACAACAAGGTGATGCTTTTTTTCCCCTTCGCTTCTAGAGCCACAAAGCCTAGTCTAAAAAAAAAAAAAAAAAAAGCCCAGCTCTGCATCATTTATTTACCTCATATTTTTTCTCACTCGATGTTGCTTGTCCATATGCCATGCAGTGAGTGATCGTAAAACCTGGCAGGTGGGTTAAGGGGAGGATGGACCTCCACGTAAGCCCCCAGTCTTCCCCATTTCAGGCTCCCGGAGGCCTGTGTTTATAATGGCTCTTATGCCTATTGTCCTGTTCATCTTGTCGAAGCACCCTGATTTTTTGTACATGGGAAATATACAGCAGATGCATTGAAGATACATTGAAATAATCCTCTTAAGGCCCAGCAAGGTAATTAGATCACTATTTCCAGGTAATAATGGAGAAAAAACAGTAACAAAGAAGTTAAGCGACTTGCTTACAGTTATTCAGCTAGTTAGTGGCCGAGCTGGGGCTATGCTTAGGTCTCCAGACTTTCACCAAGGTCTTATTTCCCTAGTTCTGCATTCCAAGGGGCGTCAGGGCCAGCTCTGAGGAACTGGGGGAGAAATGATCAAGTGGACCCTCCTTCACATGCTGTCTGTACAGTATGTAAACTGCAGTAGAAGATAAGGTCCACAGGAAGGTATTGCCAGCTTTCATGAGTTTGAAAATTGTTCTAGAACGAAAGAGTTAAAGAGACCTTGCTATCTTTCTCAGTGAACCAGGTGCTGACCCTTACCCCTGAAACCTTACAGTGGGGCTTTGTGCTGTGCCTGGTGGCTCTCCCGCTTCCCAGGGGCAGGTGGGAGTAAGAACCAACCAGAATGAGGCTGGAGTCTGCTCTTCACAACTGTGCTCCAACAGTCATGTCTTTTTGTACTGTCTCTGAAGACTCTCTCTGTCAAAAGTTATCGTGTAGACTTCTGAGGCAGTCAGAGTCTACCTACCCCTGAACTCACCAAGACTTGAGACTCCAAGTAGGAGAGACGGTGTTTGCATTGGTTGTTCTTCATGGCCTGGTGACAGCTGTGATAAGACCTCTCAGGCTCCAGGACTGAAGGGAGCACAGGACGTGGGAAGAGAAAATCCTGAGCTAATAGGTGCCCTGTTTACTCACCAATGACACATCCACTTTGCAAAGACCTCATGTTGTTATTGATCTCCCACTACCTTTAAGAATCAGACACAACCAAACAGTTTTATTGATTCCATAAATGGTTTCCAAGTGAAGTAAAGACACTGCATTTACAGAGCGCTGGCCAAGGAGATGATTTCTGCTGTTTTAGTTAAGAGAGAAACAGTCTCTCTCTACTGACTAAGAGTGGGAGCCAGAGGTGGGCTTCCTGGATTTAAGGCTTAGTCTACCACGTATTAGCATCGCCACCTTGGACCAGTTACCTGACACCTTCTTGCTTCAGTCTCCTCATCTATAAAATGTAATAAAAGGGAAAGCGGGGGAAGTTCCTGGTAATGTGAGGATCGACTAGAGTTATAATGCAGAACTAGAGTTGTAATACAGCAATGTGCGGTACAGCACAAGGAGTCACTATCTGTTAGCTGCTAGTATTATTTGGGCTTTTTCTGTAGGATTTGGGACTTTTGCTTATCTTCAGACAGGAAGCCAGGACAGCTCAGCCCTCAGGTGTGTTCCAGCTCAAGTTTTGTAGTTGAGTTTTGACCTCAGCATGCCAGCAGAGCAGACACCTCCAGGTATCATACCACGGCAGTTTTGAAGGGGCTCATTTTGCTTTAATCCATACCTCATCCAATTTCTCTTTTTCTCCACAAGCCTTCTCAGAGGAAGGGGAACATGCTGAGTCTAAGATTTCTAATCAAAGCTAACCACATCCCTTGACATCCTCGGATAATATTACAAATTAGGCACGTTGTTCCTGTTTTGATACAGAACCGGAGCAGGAGACAACTAAATAAAGTGGGAATGACTCACTAGGGCCTTTCAGATCAGTGATCAGGGTAATCATAGTTCTGTATTTGCCAAAGGGATTCATTCTCTCTTCTTTTTTTTTTTTTTTTTTTTTTTTTAGCTGAAAGCTTGCTTTGGGCCACATGGCCTTCTCATTGAATGTCTGTGCCACTGATGACCAGCTAGGCTGGTAATGGTGCTGTCACCTGGGGTTGTTGCGGGCATTAAAGAGGAGGATGCCGGGAGCGCCCAGCACAGTAGCTGGCACGTAGTAGTGCCTCCTTTCTTATTCTTCCTCCTCTCAGTAAGGAGAACACTCTAAGCCAAGGAGCACATCTCTTCTGGATGGTGAATACCCTTGCTACGCAGAGTGTTGACAGACCAGCAGCAGCATCACCCGGGAGCTCCTTAGATGTGCAGAACCTTGCGGCCCTCCTGGACCTATTACATCAGCCTCTGCATTCTGACACTGGCTTGGTGATTGGTTTGCACACTGAAGTGTGAAAAGCACCAGTGTGAACTCCCTCAACTAGGGACGGAAGCAGAGATGGGTCTCGTTAACTTTATGCTAGCAACTTGTGGAGCTAATTAACTCATGAGGAATAAATCTGATCTTAAACCTGCTCATTTGGAAATGAACTAAATGTGCTTTACTCAGTCCTTTCAGAACAGAACTCCCCAGTGAAAGGTGGGTGTTTTTGAACAGTGACAGTAAAGTTCATTTTTTTACATACTTCCCAAACTTTGTGCTAACCTGGGTCTGGATGTAGAGAAGATCAGGCACCTTTTCAGTAACATTTCTTTGGTTTTCATGAT
>NW_011888782.1:15328445-15341909 GCF_000151845.1 Pteropus vampyrus
ATTTTTAATATTTTTAAGAAAACTACATATTGTTTTCCATCGTAGTGGAACCAATTTACATTCAAAGGATTTCCTTTTTCTCCATCTTCTCACCAATATGTCTTTTCCCTTGACTTTTTGGAGTCATAACCCTTTTTATGTTGAAATGAAACCCATTAGTTTATCCAGAATTTTCATTTTACTGACAAAGAAATGGGTCTCCAGAGAGTGGCCTGAATTTCTCAAAATCTTACAGCCGGTTCTTCACTTTTTGTCCACAGAAGAGTTGGAAAATCTTGTCTCTTTTTCAGGGACTGTCCTTACTCTTTTCTATTGAGACTGGGGTGGCGGTCGTGTACACTTTATCAGTCTTACACCAATGGAAGGCTGCACAACTTACACTTACACAATTGTTCCGTGGGCACAAGACTGGTCTCTGAACGACTCACCATTCAGCAAGTTCTTGGCAAGCAGTCTATCCCCAGGCTTACACTGTTCACGTGTTTGTAAGGATGCTGTTTATAAATGATAGCCAGCCAGATGCTCATCTCTTGAGAAGATCATGATCTCTCCAGGGAGATTATCTGGGTTCAAATCCCAACTAAGCTATTTATAGGCTGTTTGTCCTTGGGTGAACTAATTTACCTTAGTTTTCCCCTCTGAAAACTGGGGATGGAAGTAGTGTAGTGCTCACTTTGAATAGTATTTTTGTGAGGATAAATGAGTTTATTCATGTAGGGAACTTAGAATAGTACTTGGCACAGAGCAAGTATTCAATAAATTTTGGCTGTAAATAGTTGCCATTGTTCCCCTAGATTCAAATGTCTTATCTTTGGATTTAGCCAGATGAGTGAGAGGCTTTATGTCAATGTCATATTGTATTCTCCCCCTTCCTGAAAATTCCTTCAACTGAATTGTGTTTAGGTTTCGTCCATCGTAAGCAACATTCCTGTGAATCCAAGTGATATATTCGCTGTAAAGAATGCTGTTGAGGAAACTATGCTACATTGTACTATTGTCTTCCTGAGGAAGCCTGTAGAAATTTCTCTCTGCTCTCTAATCCCTAATCGAGAATAAGCAGAAAAAAATTCCCTATTTGCTTTTGATCTTAAGTACACTTTGAACCATAAAGAGCAGGGGCCAGCAAACACCTTTCATAAAGGACCAGTTAATAAACATTTTTGGCTTTGCGGGCCATAGAGTCTCTGTTGCAGCCACTCAGCTCTGCCATAGAAGCAGCCATAGACAGTATGTAAACAATGGGCTGTGATTGTGTTCCAATAAATTTTTATTTTCAAAAACAGCTTTAGGCCAACTCCTGATGTAGATGATCGTGTGTGTGCTCACATGTATTTTTCCCTTCAGCACTAACTACCAGAAAAGCTTAGAGTCATCATAGGCTGATATCACTCTTGCTTGACTGTTTTCCTTTATTTTTCCTACATTTATCTTCCATTTGTCTTGATTCCAACTTTCATTTTTGCTTTTCTTTTGTCTTCCTTCACTACTATGTCTATCTGCAGGTTGCATGAGATTTTCTTTCCTTTCCTTTTTTTTTTTATTTTTACGGGATGGAACTATTAGTAAGTACATCAGTCATATAGTTAACTCAGAAACCAGGACTCTGGGAACCACTCTGACTCAAAGTTCAACCAATGTAGTTAAATAGAGAAGTAGACCATCGGATGTAGGCTGTCACCAGTGTGTGTTCATTGCTGCCCCGCCAGCTGTGTGCAGGCTTTCGCAGTTAGCATGCTCTCTAACTGGAGAAGTTGAAGGAAGGGAGACGGGGACTCCTAGTAGTTACAGTTTCATTCCTTTCCCTCTCGTTGTTGTAGACTTTCTTTTAAATGAAAACAGCCTCTTTGGTTTGCAAGCCTAACTCTGGCAGGAAGACAAATGATTTTTTTACAGTATCAGACACACGGTTTCCTGTCTGTGTTTAACTTGCTAGCAGAACATCTCAGCCAGCTGGTTCCCCCTGGACCTACTGTGACCTGAATAGCTTTGCCGCCTGCCATCCAGCAAGCCCACTCTGTGTATTGATCACAGGCCCGGCACACTTGATTGACACATATTGGTTTCTGAGTCAGGGAAGACTGGGAAGTGCTGCTCCCTTTCTCTCAAATCTCATTTTGTGTTTGTTTTGCTCCAGCATCAGGGAACTAGCTGGCTTCTTGGGGAAACTCCTGGTTCTTACATGTAAGAAAGAAGAAGAAGAAATGGTACTTTGGCAGGTCCGGGGCTCTGTGTGTACTGCCTTTGAGTCGTGCCCTCGCTTGCTACTCAAAATAGCTGTCTCGCCAGCTGTGCATTTTTGTTTTGAGAGAGGCAAACCAGATTTACTTTCTGGTCTAAATGCAGAAGAGAAAAATAAGTGTGGAAATATGGTTGAAAAAAAAGTTGTTAGAAGAGGAGGAAAATTATGGATTAAAGTCAGTAGTCTCATTCCTGGGAAGAGAAATCAGTTATTTGAGGTGATGACTCACGCTGAAGGAGCCTTTGGTTGTGAATGAGTTAGATTACAAAGCATCCTTTGAATCAGTGAATATGGCCCAGTGTCTCACCAAGGAAATAATAAAGATTGTACATGCCAGAGGGCATTGTGACGCAGTCAAGCGAAGCTTAGAATGTACTTGCAGTGACTTCAGGCCAAGCAACTGGCTTCTGTAGATTTTTATTCTCCTGAGCTGCAAAGTAAACATCGCTGCTCTGAGGCCAAATGTGGTTGCTGGTTGTGAATACTTCTACCCTGGAACCTCATTCTGATGTGAATCATGGCAGGGTGGAATCCGCTAAGGACACAGCCTGTCTGGAATCTCATCCACTGGTTGTGAGTGATCAGTGAAACAGTTGGACTGATAAGGCTGGCGTTTCTGCGAGGCTGTCCTGATGCATCCTCAGTCTCTCTTCTCTCCCACAGCCACCTCTTTGTGTTCTGTGAACAACACATGGATGGGTGGTGGTAAAAGGGGCGAGGTAGACTTTTTGCTACTTTACAAGTATTGCAATGTCCCACCAGTGGAAAAACACTGGGGAGCTAGCTAACCACCGTGAAACTGACTTTCATTTCCGCCCATACTAAACTTCAGAGGCTGTGTTTACCACCAGTTGGACATCTGGCTGACTTGCTTTTGGAAACTTTTTCTGATCTTCAAATCACTCCTGCATGTTACTAATTATGTAAAATATCAATTTTACCAGCAATAATTATGCTTATTAAAAAAACTAATATTAACTTTTAAAGGAACAATTAATATTTGCATTTCTACTTTTGAAAAAAATGTACCTCATGTTGCCTCTTAAAGATACAGCTTATTTCAATGTCAAGAACAATTGACCCTAAATTTAATCATTAAAATTCTTTCTATTCCTTTTATTTCCAGGTGTCCATCCTATTTAAAATACCTATTTCTCCTGTCAGGCTGAAGTAGTTGGCCCTACATTAACCCCATATTGGAAACACCGGATAAACTTTAAAAACTACTCATTAACTTTAAAAACTACTCATTAGCAGTTTTAGATTTAATTTGTCAGAACTGTATCAAGATTAAAAACAAACAAACAAAACGAACAAAAACAATAACAACTCCCCAAGATATTCTAATATGCAGCCAATGTTGGGAGCCACTGGACTCAAGACAGTTTTTTCTGCCAAATCTTTTTATATTTTTCATTATGCTCCTCATATAACCTGGAAAAGGATGGTAACAATTAGAGAATGGCAACCACCACAGGAAGTAGCTAAAATTCGCCTTCTAGGTTAGAGGAGAAAACAAGCAAAACAAAACACCTATAGTCCCACACTCCTGAGGAATAAGATTCCTTAATGTGGGATATTATTGAGCTTTCCACAATTTGCAAACTATTATTTCAGAACCGAGGCCAAGGGCCTCATTGAGAATAGATATCTGAGATTTTAGAACTGATGAAATTATGCATTAAGGGCAGCAGGCACATTTTAAACCTGAAGGTGTGACTGAAAGGTTGGATGGCAAGGTTTGGGTGCCACTGCCTTGGCCTTGGCAAAGACAAGGCAGGGGTTAGGGAGGCAGCGTGCACAGTTGCAGGAGGTGAAGACATTTGAGTGGGAGAGAACTGTGATGAGCCGTGGTTCACTCGGAAAGCCAGAAGTGATGATGTGTCTTGGTGACCTGACAGGTATTGGTAGTGCGAGTAATCAATGTGCTTTTCTAAAGCGATCTAGTCTCCCTCTTGGAAAAGATACTGAAATAACATAAGAACCATATCTCTGCTTTCTAGTTTTTGGCAAACAGGAAGGACCCCTAACTAGAGTAGAAGATATAATCCAAACAGGATGCTAGGTAAAGAATTGAAGAATTAGGGCAGGTTTTGAAGAAACGAAACCCAGGCTTAGTGGTCCTCTGAGACTATGATGTGGAGAAGAAAACAGAAAATATTTCAGCTCCTAAGAATGTGTATCAGGATGAGGTGCTGTTCATGGAGGAACAGACATTCATAAGACATGTCATAGTTTTCTTGGGCCAAGCCTGGCCTGTTGTAAGCTCCCTGGTCATATTGGTTTGCCCTCTTTCTAAAGCCACAGCTGTGCACAAGTAGCAAGACTCTACATCCCAAGGACGAACATGAAGGATGATGAGCATAGTGGAAGGAATGCCTCACACAGCAGAGGTAGAATCGGGGTTTTAATTGCCTGGAATAACCAGTAATATGAAATGACAGATAAATGTCAAGTGAAGTGTACAGGTTCAAATGATCAATTGCAGTGGATCAGCTCATCAAAAAGCTGGCTGAGTACCTTCATATGATAAAGACCCAGAGGTTTTCTGGTGAGTTACAGTCATTTTGAAATCGAAGCAGTCTGGCTAACAGAATCAAAATGAAACAACAGAACAAACAAGCAAACCAGCAGTTGTCTTAAACTGCATTCATTAGAAAGGGCGGTAAGAGTCTCACTGTAATCTTTGCTGCAGAGATCATGGTCCAGGTATTGTAGTTGGGTCTGGTGAAGTATGTCATGGAGAATTTTAAGTAGGAAAAACGATTTCAGAAAAGTTTGCTTTATACTTAGAAAAGAACCTGGCATTTATTGAGCACCTGCTATATTCCAGGCTGGCAGATTTTAGGGTCCCACAAATACGTCCAACTTTAGAGTCTGATATACATATATCTTTTGAAGAGCGATTGAAGGAAACAGGAATGTTCAACCTGAAAAAGAAATGATTTAGAGAAATGGGTTAAATGCTTACCAGGAATTTAAGAACTCTCATCTCATCAAGAAGGAATTGTTCTGTTATCTTTTGCTCTAGAGAGCAACATGAAAGCCAGTAAGTAGACATACAGGAAGGGCTCATATGACTTAATATAAAGAGTACATTAAAAAATACCCCAGTGTTTTGAGTTTATCCTAATAGATCTGCAGCTAGATCTATTTGGATTAGATTATGGGATGATTTATAGAGAATTAAGGTCCTTCTAGTGTAACATTTCAACCAGAAGTTTTATCTCTGTCTCTCAGGAATATTCCAGAAGAGGTTGTCATGCCAGATTAGACTACTTGTAGGCCTTATTGTTGGAGAGAGAGGTGGGAAGGATATAATGTAAGGGAGATTGTGTGATAGGATGTAAAAGGTGGAGAATAGCTTAGTTTTGAAATGTGTATAATTGGAATAAAACAAATAGATGACAGAAGGGAAGGCATCTTCCATCATTTGGGAAAAAAATAATCTCAAAGTCTGTCCAGAATGACAAACAGAACTGTCAATATCCTGGAAGTTAAATTAAATCCCATATGCCTAGTGAGCTCACTGTCCTTCTGTTGTTTAATTTAAATGATTTTTTTATTGTTTGCCTGAATTTAATTGTTTTCTTTTTATTGAGATGATGGATGGGGAATCATATCTCATTCTACACTCCTCCAGCAGTTAATTTGACTAGGAAATTCTCATGGACCATTTTCTCATTGGCTAGCCCTGAATCCAATCGTGAGAGGGCCTTGCAAACAAGTCCATGAGGAATTTTCATTGTAAGAGAGAAACATCTCTGTGCCAGAGTACCAAGGGACTTGTTCCGTGTGTGCTAAAACTGTGTTTCTGAAACTTTACTGTGTAAATGAATCACCTAGAGAACTTTGTAAAATGCAGATTCTGATTCAGCAACTTAGGACAAGGTTGAGATTCTGCATTACTGATGAGTTCCTAGGTAATACTTGCTGACACTGCTGATCTGGGGAACACGCTTTGAATAGCAGGGTGCCAAGATTCTTTCTGTACCGCACCACCAAAATTTATAAAGATGCAGAAACTGGAAGTCCCGAGTTAGAAAGCGTACGTGTGTGTGTGTGTGTGTGTGTGTAACATATGGTGACTTGCACTATGTGCATGTGTGTTTGTGTGTCAGTGATGCAGTAAAAACAGAGAAAAACTGAGAAGATGTAACAGAAGAAAGAGGCAGTTGTTTGCTCCTTATGGCATCCTCTGTCTTTCTCTGTAGGCATCCCAGCACGTTTGCACCTGGCGAGTGCCTTGACTTAGGCACGCTTCCTTTGCATGATCAGTGAACATATTCAGAACATATCCAATAAATATGTAGGAGACATCACAGCCATTTGTTCATAATCATCATTTTCTTTCTTATAACTGGATCCAACTTTACTACACATGTGGTTCAACTGAGTTATGTCTCTGAGAAGACAACGGCATCTAAACCAAACAAACGAAGGGCATTGCTCATGCCTCTCTTTTCTCAGAGCAGCCAAACCGACCACCTCCTTAGCCTTCTGCCTTATTCTTGTTTTGTTCACTTCAACTCTTCCGTACATTTTCTCTTAAATGTATTTCTGACATGGTTGTATTATTTTGCTTTTCCCAGAAAGAATTCTGGATCTCAAATAGTCGTGGGGAGAATGATTTCTCCAAAAACACATTGCCATAGGTCGTGTTACAAAAGAGACAAAGCAGATTGCAATCAGGCCACATCCCGAGGGATATTTTAATGCTTCTTTATGAGATTAGGACATTTTTGTTGTTGTTGGATATCTGCGAAATATATTAGTGAAAACTATTTTCTGTTAAGGTCTATTACAAAATAATACAGAAATATGTATTGAACATTTTCTATCTTAAAGGTATAATACTTTTAAGAGCTTGACAAACATTATCTCTTGTAAGCCTTACAACAACCCAGTGGAATTGCCTCTGGGGTGTCTTCAGTATGCAGATGAAGCTGAGACCCCAAATCACACAGGAACCAGCGAAGGGGATCTAAAATCAATCAGAATCCCATATTCTTAAAATCTAAGTTCTACTGCCTCTAAATATACAGAATGGTTTCTGTAAATTTTTAAATCTCAGGATCTACTTTGATTATTTTTTGTACTCCTATTGCCTGATGAAATGTTACTAGTTGGAGTCTAGACCAATTTTTTTTTACCTTCAAATTGTCAAAAAAGGTGACTTCTCTGTGTGCACTGAGAAAATCATGAAATTAGATCTCAGCTCAGTGTCATGTCTGGAAATATCATGCTTTGGAAGTGAAGTAACATGAAAGATACTAGCACATCACTCAGATTGCAGTCCTAGAACACGTGAGAAGTCCCTTCCAAGAGTAGCGGAGACTTCAGGATTTTAAATGTGGTCACTGTTGCAGAATATCCTGCTAAATTGTTAAAGCGAAATAAAGTGACCTTAAATGCCAGGCAGCAAACACAGCATGGCAAAGAAACGTGATTCCAGGATATGTCCCAGGTCTCCTAACTTGGGATAAAAATTGTCAAATAAGATGTTTTAACAAAATGTACTTTGTGTTAGTATGTTTGGAAATAATCTTTTTTTTTTTTTTGACTGAGATTAAGAGTACTTTTAATGTTGTGAACCTCTTGCTCTTCCCGATACTCAGATTATTCCTTAAATATAAATTATTTTGTCAGAAAAGAAGCCACCTGTCCATGACTCTGTTTATATAGTAGAAGAGCTAGCATAGTGACTACTGGAGACCAAGAATCACTGAAACCAGGTATATAGAACCAGGCTAGATGAGGCTGTAGATTTATAAAAATTCTTTCTCTGGTAAAGTCGATGCCTCCAATTTTTTATTGTACTGGTTAGGGTCTTCAGCTCATGTTCAGTAAAAATAGCTGGGTAGGTGTTAGTGTACTTTTCCTGTTTTTAAAAGGAATGCATCTAACTTTTTCACATTAAAATAAGGTTTGCTGAAGATTGTTGGTATACATTTCTTATCAGGGTGTTTAGCTTTATAATATACTTTCTCTGTGACTAATGAATTAATCATGTTGATTTTCTCATTTATATTATTAAATGTGGTTAATGACACTAGTTGTTTTCTTTGTTTTTAAAGGCTATAACATACTTTCTTGGCAACCTGGTCTTGCTGTCTTATTTTTAAGTCCTCTACTAGATTCGGCTTGCTACTATCTCATTTAGAATTATGTTTTTAAATCATTGTACATGAGTGAGATTGTTCTGTAGTTTTCCTGTCATACTCTTCATGTCTGCTTTTGGTTGTTCTGCTTCCATAGACTGAATTGCCATGGTACATTTTTCCTAGTGTCTTAAAGAGTTTGTGCGAAATTGAAACGACCTGTTTCTTGAAAGTCTGGCAGCACTCAACTTCATCTGGGAGTGGTATGTGTTTCGGGTTTGGGGGGAAGATTGTTGCTCAAATGTTTGGGGTTAATTTTCTCTCACTTTTTATTTCAAAAAATTTAAATGTTCAGAAGAGTTGAAAGAATGGTACAGCAAACGCCTATGCACCCTTTCTCCTTCTCAGTATTTACCCCACGTTAACATTTTACCACATCCTCATCTCTCTCGGCGTGAGCGTGCACACACGCAGGTGCGCCTTACACAGTCCATACGCACATTTCCCCAAAGCATTGGGGCTGTTGCTGTGGCTTAAATTCAGGATCCAGTCAAGGACTACACATTGCATTTGGCTATTTTTCCTCTTCACCGTTTCTTGTTCTTTATGGCGTTGGCTTTGAACAGGCCAGGCAGTTTATTTTATAGAGGCACATTTTGGATTCGTCTGATGGCTCCTGCTTTATCAGATTATTTTTATTAAATTGAGATATAATTGACATATAACATTATATTAGTTTCAGATGTACAACATAATGATTCGATATGTGTATTTATTGTGAAATGATCACCACAATAAGTCTAGTTAAAATCCGTCACCACGCATAGTCAGGAATGTTTTTTCTTGTGATGGGTACTTTAAGATTACTCTCTTAGCACTTTCAAATATGCAATACAGTATTATTAATTATAGTCACCACGTTGTACATTATATCCTCCGGACTTATTTTATAACTAGAAGTTTGTACCTTTTGACACCTTTTATCCACTTTTCCCACTTTCTACTCCCCACCTCTGGTAACCACCAATCTGTTCTCTGTATTCTGTATTCATGAGTTTGGTTTGTTGGTTTGTTTGTTTAGGTTCCACGTGTTAGTGATATCATGAGGTTTTAGTCTTTCTCTGACTCATTTCACTTAGCTTGGCACCCTCGAGGTTCATCCATGTTGCCACAAATGGTAGGAATTCCATCCTTTTTTATGGTTGAATAGTATTCTATTTGTGTGTCTGTGTGTGTGTGTGTGTGTGTGTGTGTGTGTACACAATGTATCTATTCATTCATCGATGACCACCTACATTGTTTCCATGTCTTGGCTATTGTAAATAATGCTTCAGTGAACATAGGAGCGCATATAACTCTTTGTGATAGTAATTTTTGTTACCTTCATATTGATTAGATTCTGACTAAACATTTCATAAGGATTTTACTGGTATTTTTATTGTAGGAAGATTTCGGGGGTGCAGTTCTGCAAAAATCAAATTTTGACATGTATATTCAATCATATTAATATCAAGAAAACTAATTTCACAGTAAAAGGCTACCAAAAAAAGATTTAAAAATTAAAAAGGTCATACTGTGGAGAGATTTTTTAATTATTCATTCATTTTCTTTAATATTTGTAAGATTATTCAAGTTTTATAGTTTTTCTTATGTCAGTTTTGGTAAGTTACACATATATATTTTTAGGACTTGGACCATTCTTGTCTAAGTTTTCGAATTTCTTAGCAATATAGTTTTCATGGAGTTTTCTTGTTCTTTGAATTTTTGCAGCATCAAAAACTCTGTCCCCTCTGCACCTTCATTTCATTATCAGTGTCACCGAGGTTTTCATGTTGCATCAGTCATTATCTGCTGCCATCGTGGGATGTTGTTGATTCTTCCTCTTCTGTCTTTGTTTTCTATTTCACCAGTTTCAACTTTTATCTGTCCTGTCTTTTTTCTTCTTCTTCTTCTTCTTCTTTTTTTTTTTTTTTTTTTGGCTCTATAATTGTGTCCTTCGTCTGAATTTTAATTTTAAACCCTTCGTTGGCTTACTATCCTGATAGCTGCCAGAAACATCTTTCTTCAGTGAAAACTCTCTCCCTCCAAATGTACCACTAACTACATTGCAAGGCTCCTCTGCTTTGACCTCAGGTCACTTGTATTTTTCTCTGTTTCCATTTCTATGAAATGAGAATAATAATACGTAGCCAGCAGTGTGGTTACAAGGATTCAAAATAAATCATATAAAACACAGAATATGGCACTTAGTAGGTGCTCAATAAATGAATGCTGCACTTTTAATATTTTAATTAACATAGTGGCTTGTGACAGGAAATACTCCCTTCCCCCAGCTCTCTCTCTTTACCACAGTTTCTTTGGATCCCAGCCAGTTGCACGTATATATCCTGTTGCTTTAGATGAACATGTTAGTGTGTGAAAATCTTTGTGGTTAGAGGGTCACTGCCAACTTCACAAGAATCTCTGTAGTCATGTGATATTCATTAGTATAGCAGTGCACCAAGGTTTGCAGAAAACAATCATCTGTATCTCTTTCTATCGTTTGTATAAATTAGTACTTTGGTAAATTTTTGCCCCAAACACCTTCATTGGGTGGAGGATCCCATCTCTCCAATTCATCTATGTTAATTTGGTTTCATTAAGACATGACCTGCATAGGCTTTTTCTTTTTTTTTCTTTTTTTAACGCCTACAGCACCCAGTATTCCTAGGTGGTCTCTCATCCAAGTACTAACCAAGCCCGACCCTGCTTAGCTTCCAAGATCAGATGAGATCGGACACATTCAGGGTGGCATGGCCGTAAACTAGGCTTTTTTTATTACGTTGATCTTAATTTAGTATCTTTTTTACTGTATGATATTTTTAAATCATTAATTATAGAGGTTCAGTTTAAGTTCCTTTTAGCAATTATTGGACTCAAGCATAACAAAGGACTCGAAAGAGGTTAGGCACAGCCTGTCTTCATTGTTGTGTGTGTGTGTGTGTGTGTGTGTGTGTGTTATTAGGGAACTTGTTTAATTTTAAATCACTCCAGAAAATGTATACCATGGAATTTCCTCTTGAGGTTTCTGCCAGTTTGTACTTTTTTTTATAACTACTAACATTTATCTTTGACATTTGTCTTTAAAAAATATTTATCAAGACTGACATTTGCAAACGGCTGCTTATTTGCAACTAAGTCTGACTTCCCTATGTGGGGCGTATTTGGTAGAAATTTTCAGAATTAATCAATGGACCTCTGGGTTTATTGCTAGGGAGACAGCTAGCTGGCATGGAAAGAAGGAGTCACTCAGAGCTGGGAGAAACAGGCTCTCCTGCTTGCCCTCGCAGAAGTCATCGTAACTCAATTTTCTCTCTTTCTCTCTCTCTCTGTCTCTCTCCTTTCCTTCCCTCCTTCCCTCCCTCCCTCTCTTTCTTCTTTTCACTTTCCTCTTCCTCTCCCCCGGCCTCGTCCTCTCCCTCTTTCTAAAGTGAGATAATGCTTATAAAGTGAATTGCTCAGTACCTACCTTAATAAAGCACATTATTTGGTAGTTATCTTAATTATTGTTAAGAGAGATCAAAGAAGGGCTTCCCATCATTTTCCACTGAGCGCTCCCTTCGCATGTGACAAAAGCTGTGACAGAATCCACCATTACTCATGGGGAACACAGCACATCATGCCAGGAGGATTTATCAGTGGCACCAGTTTCCTCCCTTACTAACTTCCGCAAGAAACAGACGAATCTCAAAATCTCTGCTCTAGGAAATCCTGGCAAAGAGACAAGAGCTGGAGAGCTAGAGAGCTGGAGAGCTGCAGTGCCTTCACTCTGCCAAGGGCTGTTCGCTTTTTTTGTGTGTGTGCCATGGACTTCTTGGAAGTCTGGTGAAGCCTGCAAACCCTTAGCCAGAGTGATGTTTTCAATAAAATGTAGAAAATATAATACATGAGATTTAAAAAAATGAATGACATTGAACTGCAATGACCACAGATTTTTAAAAATATATTCATGCTATAGTAATATCTGCTTCTATAGTAATGTCTTAAATAATAAAATCTAGCATCGGATCTAAAAAATTGAAATGTCTAAATGATGAGTATAAATGGTATGCCAAGCCATCTACAACAAATGTAATATGGCATGAAAATAACTGTGCCTTTTATTGGTGACAAAGTCATAGGTATGGCTAATATTAGGAAATGTTACATTTTAGCTAAAGATTAGAGAAAAGAAAAAGATGTAAATGTTGCCCATTTAAATTCACAGAGCCATTGAATTCTATACATGGAGTCCAGGCTAAGAGCTTCATTTTTTATGAACCTTGGAGAAATTCCCCTTATTTATAATACCTGCCAGAACTACATCTAGCTCAATGTTGCATAACAAGAGCGTGTAATGTGAATGTCACATTGTGAGCACTATTACCTATACATCCAAGAAACAACTGATGGAAGATTCCAGTCATTCAACAATTATATCTTGGTCCACCTATGTTCTAGGCCCTGGGATAGGCATTGAGAAAAGAAAGAGAAATATTTTAGAGTCCTTCCTTATGTAAGACATTTTTGTTCCCAGGTAGGGAAAAGATGCATATTTGCAAGGATACCACTCAGCTGTGGTTTTTAGCTAAGATCAAGGGGAACAGTCTGCACACCCAGAATATGCCCTTCTATACACATTATCCAGGAATTGCCGATGTCACTTAATGGATGGCTGTAAAATCACTCAGTCTAGCTCCCAATGAAGAACCCCACTTTATCAAATCGAGAGGTTATATAAAATCATTATGAATTGGCTCTCACCAATGTGAAGTTTCGAGACAGCATGGGTTAAGAGCTGGGGTCAAGACTGGGGGGTCTCACTAATCAAACAGAGCAGAGCTCTTTTCAAAGATCGGCTTCGCTATTGCTGACATTTATGATCTTAGGACATTATTTAAACCATCTGACCCTTAGGTTCCCCATCTGTAAAATGGGGTTCATAATAATAGCAGTTTCTGCCTCCTAGGGGTGTTCTGTCGATTAAATATGAATACCATAAAAAAATTCTTAGGACACAGCCAGGTTCATACAAAGAATTCTATTTATGAGTTTCTGTGTAATTGGGGGCCAGCAAAAAAATTCTTCCTGCAGGTCTCTGAGTAA
>NW_011888782.1:15343724-15364794 GCF_000151845.1 Pteropus vampyrus
CCTTCACCTCTGGTAACCACTAATGTGTTGTCTGTATCTATGTATTTGTTTTTATTTTGTTTTGTTTCTATTTGTTTTATATTCCACATAGGAGCGAAATCACACTTTTTTTTTGGCCCTTTCAGTCTGATTTATTTCACTTACCATAATACCCTCTAGGTCCATCTATGTTGTCACAAATGGAGATGTTTCATCTTTTTATGGCTGAGTAGTATTACATTGTGAGGCGTGTGTGTGTGTGTGTGTGTGTGTGTGTGTGTGTGTGTGTGTGTGTGTGTATTTGGTTGTGCGTATACTATGATCAAAATAGGCCTGGCCTTTACCCGTGTAAACATACGTTCTCATGGGAGAGAAAAGCAATCAGAGAATCAAACCAACTTATGATTATAAGACATCTCGTATAGTTACAGACAAGCAGGTACTTGAAGCAAACACATGCATTGGACACTTCAGGTAAGAGGGGGAGAGTTACAGGGAGGGAATGTTGTTTTCAGCTGTTACACCCAAATATTATTTCATCTGTCCCCTTAGTTTTGCTCTCCAGGCAACAGGGCCAGTCCCTGCATCTCCGCAGAGCTTTCTTTTCTTTGCGGTTCCAATCCTTTCTGTTAGTGCCACTTCCACCCCTGGTCTCACCTGTCCTTTGTTCCAGTCAAGCCTCCCAGTGTGAGTAAGAATTCAGGTTTTCAAGAGTCAAATTATATCCCTTTTCCTATTGATTTTAATGCATTAATGTATCTTTTCTCAAAATACTGATTTTTTTTGAATTATTGGTTTTAAGGTTACTTTTCCAGGTTTTAGTGGCATCAGATTGACATAAGATCTAAAATTTTCATCTAGAATTTATAGTTAGTGGAAATTAACGTTTCCACTCAGAATTTACTGTAAAAATAGATCGTGAATCATATGGAACCTAAAAACTTCAATTTGACACGGTACCAGCTTCATTTCTCACTGTGCTTCATTAAGTGATGGAATGAAATACAATTTAGGTAACGGGTTCCCTTCAAAAGATTATGGTTATCTCCTAGACCAGGGGTCCCCAACCCCTGGGCCGTAGACCAGTACCGGTCAATGCCCTGTTAGGAACGGGGCCGCACAGCAGGAGGTGAGCAGCGGGTGAACGCGAAGCTTCATCTGTATTTGCAGCCGCTCCCCAGCACTAGCATCACCGCCTCGGCTCCACCTCAGATCCTCAGGCATTAGATTCTCATAGGAACACCCTTCCCTGGTGCCAAAAAGGTTGGGGACCGCCGGTTTAACCAGCTCCAGCCAAGGCCAGCACATGAAATGAAGTTTGATATACATGACGTTATAGCGAGATGACTGGTGCTGAGGGCTCCTCCATCAACCCACAGGGCCTGATTCAATGGTCCAAGTTTCCTTTTTTAACTCCTCTCACCTCTGTGGTAATATTTCCATGATTGGCTATTAAGTATTTCTGTCCTGTGAAACTACAAATTGCATGCATACTGAAAAGAGGAATACTGGGGGAATAGAAGGAAACCAATTTCCAGAGACCCTTTCCACAGCTTCCTCTTTCCACCACCGACAGGCCCAGAGCCGATGCTTAAGGGTAGCCTGGATATTGATCAGAACAGACAAACTGGAGTTTAGAAAAGAACAAAGACTATGGCAGTGCGTGGCAATCTCTTTGTTTTTACCAGATCGTACATGCCAGATATTGGAGGCAAGAGTTGTCATCTTTTTCTATATTCCTAAAGCCTCCTGCAGTACCTTGACTGAAGTGTAGTCAACACTTAGTAAATCCTTTGTTCATTTATTCAACACTTATTGAGGACCTGATGTGTGCCGGGTGCCGTTTACAGTAGTGAAGAAGAAAGACATGGTCCCTGCCAGCATGGAGTTGGTTGGCTAAGGGTGAAGAAAGTAGGGAAAGACAGATATAAAACCACTCAGTAGAGTCACAGTTATTTAATTTAAATTGTACTAAATTGTTACATAGAAAAAATGTAAGGTGCTGTGAGAGTATATAAAATAAAATATTTTCCAAGTTTCCCTAGATTTCTTTAAGGGCGTGACATTCAAGCTGAAGCTTGAGGAAAGAGTTAGAGACATCGAATGGATGGCCAGACGCAGGGAAAAGTGGACAGGTGTATGCTAACGTCCATCCCTAGAAGAAAAATTCACAACATACTATTTACAAAAACTATACCGATGTGAGAACCTCTAGACAATTGAGGTGTGCTCCCACTTTCTCACAGTGCACACCAACTCAACCCAACTCTTTCTCTCCTCTGTTTTGTTTCCATATCAGAAAATTCCACCAACAACCCTGACTTGTTGTCAGTCATATTCCAAGTGACAGGCGTCAGCCTCCTCCCACCACTGGGCATCGCCATAGCCGTCATCATCACCTTCTACTGCTACCGTGTTCACCGGAAGCAGAAGCTGACCCCGTCCTGGGAGACCAACAAGCCACGGAAGCTCATGGAGTTCAGCGAGCATCTTGCCATCATTATGGAAGACGACCGCTCCGACATCAGCTCCACGTGCGCCAACAACATCAACCACAACACGGAGCTGCTGCCCATTGAGCTGGACACCCTGGTGGGCAAAGGTCGCTTCGCCGAGGTCTACAAGGCCAAGCTGAAGCAGAACACTTCGGAGCAGTTCGAGACTGTGGCAGTCAAGATCTTCCCTTATGAGGAGTATGCCTCCTGGAAGATGGAGAAGGACATTTTCTCAGATATCAATCTGAAACATGAGAACATCCTCCAGTTCCTGACAGCCGAAGAGCGGAAGACGGAGTTGGGGAAGCAATATTGGCTGATAACCGCTTTCCATGCCAAGGGCAACCTACAGGAGTACCTCACGCGGCACGTCATCAGCTGGGAGGACCTGCGCAAGCTGGGCAGCTCCCTGGCCCGGGGCATTGCTCACTTGCACAGCGACCACACCCTGTGTGGGAGGCCCAAGATGCCCATCGTGCACAGGGACCTCAAGAGCTCCAATATCCTGGTGAAGAATGACCTGACCTGCTGCCTGTGTGACTTCGGGCTTTCCCTGCGTCTGGACCCCACACTGTCTGTGGATGACTTGGCCAACAGTGGGCAGGTAAGTTAGCCTGGATCCCCCTTACCATGTCCCTGACCCGACCCTTCCTCTTTATCCCTGTCTTTTGCTTCTAGTCTCAAACAGTCTTGCTCTCTGGACACTTGTCTGTGTCCCACTCTCTTTTGACAGGGTGCCATTGCTGATGAGTGGAATTTCTTATCCTCTTTCTTCATATCCTCCTCAGTTTAGGACATTTTCTCCTTGAGTTGATCCATATTTCTTTTCCATTTGCAAATTATTTTTCTTTGCTTCAAACACTGTTAGTACTTTACCTCTATCATTCTCCTCTCCTTATGGTTGTACTCAGCCCATTCTACTCTGTACTCTTGGCAGGTATATTGGTTATTTTTTTATTTTAATTTTCCTACCATTCCAGAAGTCAATCTCCTTGAAGTCCAAATCCATGTCCATTTGGTCACAGCTAGCACAACACCTTGAACAGTCAAAGTGACCAGCGAGTATTTGTTGTGAGTAATGGATTGAGTGAATGACTCGATTGCACTTTTGAAGCATCTCACAGATTAAAACAGAAATCTTTTTAGCTGAGGAGATATTGGAAAGTGACAAGAAATACCAAGATATCCTTTATGAATGACAGAGCCCCATGTTTTCATGCTAGAGGCTGTGGATTCGAGTGGAGTCTCAAGAGCACCACCGTTTTCTCTAACCAGGAGCAGGGACGTGCTTCTGAAGCATTTAGTTACTGCTCAGTCAGCTCTCTGGGTCTGTGGCTACACACAGCCAGTCTTGAGGTAAACATGCTGAAACACGGACAGATGAATGTGCCAGGATAATGAGTCATGCCATGACCTATTAAAAATAAAAATTTCTTCTAACGCATGCCAACAAGAAAAATTCCTTGGGATAATATCAACTCACTTGGCCTTCCTTAGACACTTGAGAAGGTAGACTTCATTGTTGTTTAGTCGAGCTATATGTGCTACATTATGAAATATTTCAAGTGATTCCTTCTCTAGAAATATTTTTTCCTTTTTTCCTTTGTATCCCAATGTTTTCATATTATCAGTTATCGTCTAGATAAAACTACATAAAGATCCAGATTTGATCTTTCACTATTTTCATACAATTTAATTTAGTAGAGATTTTATGAAACTATACTATTTCCTTGGCACACTAGAATGTGCCGTAGGCTAAACAAAGAAGATTAAGACAATCCTTAAGTGACAAAAACTAATGGCAATTATTATTATTTTCACCATAAATCTTGGAATTTTGGGAATGAAAAGATATTTAATTCATAAAGCAAAAATAAACGTCTAAAGTCTCACAGATGTTGACTCCCAGATTATCTGCAAGGATGTTATTGTATAATATGGTGACATATATCATGGGTTAGACAAGGCAGTTCTAGGGTTTGGCATTTCCTTATTTTGGCGTGCTTTGTCTATATTCTTTAAAGGGTTTTTCAGGAAGTGAACACCTATTTTTAAAAATAATTACATACTCTCTACCTTTCTATGCAGCTGTCATTATTTTTAAAAAGCGTTGTACTTTTGAAAGGTTATCTACCCAGGTAGGGGATAAATACCAGCTACATTTTGAAAATAAAAATGCAGTTGGTATTAAATAATGGGCCTCGATGTCTGTTTTTGCTTTAGGTGGGAACTGCCAGATACATGGCCCCAGAAGTCCTTGAGTCCAGGATGAATTTGGAGAATGTCGAGTCCTTCAAGCAGACAGATGTCTACTCAATGGCGCTGGTGCTCTGGGAGATGACGTCTCGCTGCAATGCTGTGGGAGGTGCGTATGGACCCCCCATCTTGGTGCTGCGGTGGGCGTGCCTTCAAAACAATCAAAAAATGATTCTAGGATTGCAAAAGCGTTTACTCTGCAATGAGGGCTAGCTGAGGTCTGGTAGTACACAGCCATTCCAGAACCATTTGGAATTGTGCTAAAAAGTGTAGGTTTTGAAGCCAAAAGCCATGTTTGGTGTATAAAGCTTTTTTTTTTTTTTTTTTAATCTTCTTTCTTGAAGTATAATTAGTTTTCTCTTTTGCCATAGCTCTCCACAGATATTTACATATCTGGTAAGAAATGAACACTAATAATGTAAGAATTATGTTTACTTACCAAGTAGATACTATTATCTAGAAAAGTATCTGCTACATATATATATATATATTTTTTTTTTTGTATTTTAAGGTTTTTCAGAATTTAAGGTCCAAGAAATGGATTTGACTCAAAATGTACTTTTACGGACATGACTTGCCTTTGTTAGGCAAACAAGCAGAATGGTTTGATGTTTTGTTTAGGTTTTGAAAAATCTAGTGAAGAGAAGTTCTTGAAGAATGCAGCGTTCTTCAGGGGCGCAGGGGGGATGTTATTGTTTTAGAAAGTATTGTCCCCTGAACCTTCCCAGACATGGGAATGGCTGAGATCCACATTACTTTATGCTTTTCTGACTCTCCTCTCAGCAGTCTTCTTCAATTTGTGACAGGTGTCAGTCTATCTTTGTCCTTCATGACCTTGACACTTACAAAGAATTTAGACCAGTTATTTTATAGATGGTCTCTCGCTTTGGGTTTCTCTGATGTTTTCTTACGGTTAGAGTGAGATCTTATATTTTGGGTAAGAATACCCCAGAAATAACATGCGCTTCTCAGTGTCTCATCCTGGGGACACAAGATGTCAGTGTGACTGTTCAATTGGAACACTTGGTGAAGGTGGCACCTGTAATTATTTTTTCCCATTTGTAATTAATACATATTATGGGAAGGTGATTTGACCTGTTTCTAAAGATACTAAACATCTGTAGAGTAAGGATACTAGACCTGTTTCTTATCATAATTTTACCTAATTTTAGGATCCATCACTAGTTCTTACCTGTAATAATTATTACTGTAATGTTTTCCTAACAGTGATTTTCTATTTTTTTATTCCTTCTACATTGATTATAGATATTCTATTGTAAGGAAGATCTGTCTTTTTGCCATCCCCTGTTATTCATTTAATCATATATTTATGTTAGTATGGAGTTATAGATATTTTATTATGTGGGTATTCAATATTATGAATAATTATTTTTGCTGCTCAGATTGCCACAGCTTTGGGTATTGGGACAAACTACCCAACATTTTGTCCAAGGTGGATTTGGTTGACATTGTTGCTGGCTCTGATTCTTCATCCTGTTTAGAACATGCTTAGCCAACTTTCCAGGATGGGTCCAGGCCACCGCCTCCCACGAGGCACCTTGCTGTACCATCATCACCTAGTTCCCTGAGTCCCTGCATGGGGACAGCAATTCCTATTTGGCTGACACCGTTATTTTCTGGTTTCTTGCCTGAGATTTCTTCCCGCATAGCACTTTTAAAAGTAACTTGGTTTTTCCTTGCACAGTGAAATTGTTTAACCAAGTTTCAACCACTGAGAATAATTTTCTGTTTGAAAGCTTTGACAGTTCCAAAATGAATCCTTAGACCGGTATGAGTTGTGTTAAGAGATGATGCTGTTGTCACTGTCAGAATAAATTTACCTAAATTTTGGTATCTTTCCTATCCTTTCAAACCGGTTATTCTATAAACATGAGCTGAAGATTGTGTCTCCGTCTTCCGCTCTGTCAGGGCAGCCAGCTTATTAGGGCCCTGCGTGAGCGCCCTGCCTTCACTGCTGTTGATGATGGAAGCCCTTTCCTGTTGATATTTGCTGAGTGTGGAAGAATCCGGGCTAATGGAGAAGAACCGGGCTCACCGACTTTTATGAGGTCTAAAAACAGTCTGGTATAAACAAGTTTTCCCAAGGAAGGAACAGGATCTCATTTGTTCAGCTTGTCTCAGAAAACCTTTCATAACCTTTAGGGTAAGAACAGACAGCATTTGGGGAACAGGAAAGAGGCCATCCCGGTTCTCATTTTGTTTGATCTTCAGCCCACGGTCTTGTTTCTCTCATCTCCACTCAGGCTGAAAAAACCAGAGCTATTTATCTACCTTAATTTTTGTCCAACAAAAAACCTTTTACTCGATTAAGTGTGTGAACTCACATATTCAACCTTTTCTTTTAACTTCTTTTAAGAGCTTTTTTCCTTTTTATTTTGTCTTAAAAATCTTAAAGTCAGATTTCTTAGCCTTGTCTTAATTTTAGACTTTTCTTTTACATTTAAAGAGTCCTTTGGAAGGTGTGTAAAGGCCGAAGGTGGATGTGTTCTCTCCTAGCTGTTATAGAAACACGCAAGGAAAGACAGGTCTTGCTCTCAAGAAGCATGTAGTCTGCCGATGAAGCACTTTTATTTTTTTCCCCTTACTTTTAAAAAATTTATACGTGCTGACACATTTATCACCTTACAAAGGCAATCAATAATAATTCCCTCTAGTTGATGTTGGGCTTTAAATGTATAAGGTGTTAGACAGAAGGCAGGATGGGAAAGGGCTTTCCTTAAAGCTTAAACTTCTTTTCTGTGACTTGAACACAACATATGCAACTGCTGTTTTTTATTGGCAGTCTCATTTCAAAAAAGGAAATACGGAATATGCTTTCCTTCGTATGAGGAATTATAGATCAGTATTTTAGTTCACAGCATAGCTCAACTAATATTCCATCCAGTTTATTCTAAGTGGGAGAACATCTAACTGAATGAAGTAGGACCGAGCATCAGGGGACAGACAGTCTTGCAGGAGAAAGTGAAATTCCACCTTTCCTGCTTTCAAGTGACGCCATTCTGTTCTTAGGGTTGATCCCAAACCCTTCTGCCAAGCCTGGCCCTTGCCAGCCTCTCTAGGCTCCTCTTCACAAAGCACTCTCGTTCTGCGGTCATCTTTATGGATTTCTTTTAGGTCCTACCTCCAGGCTTTGTCTCTTGCTGTTTGCTGGGACAGGAACACAGAAATCGACTTGTAAACAGGCAGTGCCATTTGGTTATGGTTTGTGCTGCAGGAAGGTAAAGCAGAGGGCACCGGAGACTGAACGTCCACATTAGCAAGGTCAGGCCCTGGGGGACAAGTCAGCTCTCAAAGGATGGGTGAGACTCAGGAGTGTCCTCTTAAGTTGCTTCTCTGCCTGCCAGCCTCTCCTCTGTGCAGAGCAGCACAGGGGAAATGGGAGAAAGTGGTGGCATTGCACCCAGAAATCCTCACTCCTACCAGGCGAGAGAATGCAAACGTGGCAATAGCAGCCTTCTGAAGCCAACTGGTGCAACTTCCTAAGCACAAACTTCCACCTTGGTGCTTAAGAGATGAGTTGTCGTAACTGAAGAGGAGGGCTTTCTTGGTAGCGGTAGGTCTGGTCACAAAATCAAATGCAAGGGAATAATAGCTACCATGACGTGGGCACTTGCTTCAGGGATCAGCTCACTTAATCTAGCAAGGACTCTTTGAAGTATATACTGTTATTAGCCCCATTCTACAGATGAGGAAACTGAGGCTTCAAGAGGTGGGAAAGCTGTGGAGCCAGGAATCAAAACCCTGTGTGTGACTCTAGCCCACAGGCCCTAACCCTTCCTGGTACGTGCTGGCCTGACCTACGGAGAACATGTTTAATAAATGGTGGGCATGATTACCATTATTATTATGGATGAGGTAGCCAGTACTAATTTGTGCATCTTGGCCTTGGACTCGAAGCCTTTCTGGAAGCGATCTGACAAGACAGTCACACGTTGGGGAATATTCAGTGATGGCCTCATTTCTGACGTTTTCCAGTGATTGGCTTCCCTGTCTCCAGATGATTCTCTGTTCCTAGAATCCAAAAGCTATTAAATGTATAGCATGTTGCAGGCTCAGTGCCTTGAAGTCTGGAATAATGTCCTTATTCTTAAATATCTCTGAAGATGTGTTCATTCATTGGTTCACTCAACAAATATTTATTGAGTACCTATTCCATGACAGGAATTATTAAAAAACAAACAAACAAACAAAAAACAGTCTCTCTTCTTAAGGGACAGAGGGTCTATTGAAGAGCTAATATCCTAGAAAGGCAGGTGATGAACAAGTAGGTATATAATAGAACATTGGGGTGGGTATGGTAACTTTAGAAAGAGAAAATAAAGCAGAGAGTATTATTTCAGATACTTTGACCATCTGAAAGAAGAGTAGCAAAGAAACACCAAGAAAACAGGGCTTCACAGTTGTTTGAAGAGGGAACAAGACAGGAGGAGGTGATTGGTGTGTTACTGTTTTATAAAGGAGAAAAGTCTTGAAATCTCCATTCAGCAGCGACAAACCGAGACTGGTTCTCTTTTACAAAGAAATCTCTGTTAGCAGCTTTGGGGTTGTTTGGTGTTCATGCAAGCGTTTGTGGGGTATGTGGGAGGCAGATGAAGGCAGGGTGCCTCTCTGGACCCCCCCTGGCAAGCACAGCAGGCACAGTATTCATGTCATCCCCAGCCAAAACTGGCCCACAGGCAGACCAACTTCCAAATCCCTTAGCCATTTGGGCCTTTGAATAGAAGCGGACACACAGCAGCCAGCTGAGCAAGTACTTAACAAAGAGGAAAAACACAACCCCGAGAACGGCTCCAGAGCGTATTGCCAGCTTGCTGCAGTCTTGTGAGACAGACGAAAAGTGCAAATGGATCAAAAAGAAAGAAATGGGAGACATTTAAAAAATAGGGGTGGGAGAGAGGGACTGAAGACTCAAAGGACTAGGCTGGGAATACTTCGTTTTCCTGGATTTCAGGGGAGTATAATTTGGAGGGCAGATGAAACTCGGGGGTATGGCTTCGGGGAAAGCTGCCAACAACTTTGCTGCACCGTTAAGTTGGAACTGCAATCAAAGCAACAGCTGTGTACCAGATGTTGACTCAGAGGAGTATCTGTGCTGTCCAGAAGACTTGCCCTGTGAGTGCTGCAGAAACGGGGGGAGACGCACGTGTAGCTTCTCGTAAGAGCCTTCTGAGAGAAATGAAGGGATGTTGCAAGGGCCTGGACATTCAGGGTAGCTTCCATCAGTGAAAAGGTGGCAGAGAAAGGCGGGGAGAGGGATGCAGGAAAGAAGAGCAGGTTGTTCTCAAGCAGGGAAATGAAGAAGTTTCTTAGGAGCGATGCTTGAGGCCCTTGGGAGGATCCTGAGGTGTTCGACCTCAGTTCACCTAGCTTGGGAAGCAGGCGAGACGGGGACTTGGGCTGAGTATATAACTCTGCTGTGCGGGCATCAGACTTGGTTGGTTGTTTATTTGGGAAGAGCACTCAGGAAATGCCAAGAAGGGAATGGGGAAGTGAGTCACGGAAGGGAAGGAAGCCAGTAAGTGGTGTGTTGTCCAGCGGTTCTGCACTGTGGACAACTGGAACCTAATTCTGCTGGGGACCCTGGTCCGGCATCAAACACACACCTCCGTGTCACGCTACCCAACCGAAGAGGAAGCTGGGTGATTATCTTCTAACTCCCATCCACCGTTAGTTGAGGGCTGCTCCTGGGGCAAGTGGGGAGGCGCACGGCCAGCACTGCCAGCCTGCCCCACATGGAATTGGGCCAGCATGCATGGAAAGGGTAAATGTGGAGGGTCGTGTGGCCAGCAGCCCTACAGCAGTATACAGTCGTCCCTTCTTATCCGCGGTTTCACTTCCTGCGGTTTTAGTTACCCACAATCAACCGTGGTTCAAAAATATTCAATGAAAATTTCCAGAAATAATTCATCACTTTTAAATTCCACAGTGTTCTAAGTAGCATGATAAAATCTTGTGTTGTCCAACTGGGCACGTGAATCATCCCTTCGTTAGCATGTCCACACTGTATATATTGCCCCCGACTGTTGGTCCCTTTGTAGCCTTCTCAATGATCAGATTGGTGTATCAATCAGTGCTTGTGTTCAAGTCATCCTCATTTTACCTAATAATGGCCCCAAAGCATAAGAGTAGTGATGCTGGCCATTCAGATATGTTATCCATCAAAGCTGTAAATTGCTTCCTTTAAGTGAAAAGGTGAAAGTTCTTGACTTAATAAGGAATAAACAAAAATTATATGCTGAAGTTGCTAAGATCTACAGTAAGGACAAATTATGTGTAGGGCTTGGTACTATCCATGGTTTCAAGCATCCATTTGGGGTCTTAGAACATATCCCCTGTGAATGAGGGGGAAAATCTACTGCATAATGATGGAGTGCATCGTTTTGTAGATATGAGAATTGAGGCACAAAAGGTGAGCTTCTCTTTTCTAAGTCCTCATATCTAGCTTACGGTGGTGGAGCAAGGGCAAACACAACTAATAATACCCCTACTTATAATGCATATTGTTGGCACTATTTTTTTACGTGCTAACCTTAGTTTTACTCTCTAAGCTCTTTGCTTTTTTTTTCTTATAGACATTTCCAATTTTTTTAAAAGAGTGGTACTCAGTATAGGTTAGGCAGGTTTAGCACTCTCTGAACTAACCCCACTCATCCCGTAACTTCCTTCTTCTGCAGTTCTTCAGAGAAGGGAGGCCTGAGCCTGGGTATCATTCGATCAAAGGCACAAAGAGGAACTCTAGAAAATACTAATTCCGCTGCCAGCCATGCCCTGATTCGGTGCCTGTGGCAAAGTGTGGCAGTCTTTTTTACCCCACCTCCACCACCAGCCACCCCGCCGACTTCCCTAAACCCAGAATGGTTTAATGTCGGTAAATAGTAGCGGTAAGGAGAGGGGTGCTCTTTGTCATCGGGGTTTTTTTTTTTTTTTTTTTTTTTTTTTTTTGCATAGCTTGTTTAGAAATTACAAGCCATAACATCTAACAGGTCTCAGAAGTTTCCCGTTCTCGGGGTCATATGGCGGGGGAGGCCTAGCCAAGGCCGCGGGGGACACATTTGTCACACTTGTTCTCAGCTGTGCTTGTTCTGTTTGGGGGAGAAAGAACTCACTGAAATGCTTGGTAGAGAGGGGAAATCGTGAAAGCTTCCTAAAAAGGCAAAGCCTTTTCATCAGAGTAACAGTAATGCAGCCAGCAGTTCTGAGTGCTCTTCCCAGAATCCAGCGCATTCCTTGGCCTCAGTTTTCTCAACTGTAAAATGAGGTGTTGCATCACATCTCTCAAGACTCTTTTTTACCATTCTCTATCTGACTCATTTGAAACCCTTAAAATATGTTAAATAACTTGCATTCATTTCCTCTGTCAAGATGCAACTCATATTCCTTGCAAAGCATTTAGAGAAATGCTGCTCCGAGCATGGTCTGCAGAAGGTGCTGGTGCTCAAACTTGTTCTTTCAGACTTGCGATATGATAAGGACAGAAACTGAGAGAAGCTATTTAGTAACTTTAATAGCAACCTGGTGTTGCCATGACACTCAAGTGGATCCATTTTTCTTATAATTCATTTCTACAGAGTTTTGATGAGGCCTCAGTCCCCAGCGAATTGGGGGCAAAACACCTGGCCTTTTATAAAAAATAGAAGTACTCATCTACAAACAACAAAGGAAAAATTTAAATCACTTTTAATTCCATTATTCAACCTAAGTCACTTTTGTGAAATGACTGGTTAGAAGTGGAGAGGGATTTCTTTTTGTCTATATCCACCTGTTTAGTAATTTTTGTAGTTTTAATTACATGCATTAAAAAAAAAAATGTAAGGACCAATATGAAAAATAAATAGATAGGGATGAAAGATATGTAATTCGGCCCCAGTAATTTTGCCAATGTGGATTAGGTCATCTCAGCCATGGATAACTGAAACCATGTGGAGAAAGTTGGAGTTGAAAACCAACTTTCTGCCACTCGCCCGCTCTGCTAGATTCCCCAGGACTGCCCAGGTTTCAATGGGTGAAGTTCTGTCCTAAGAGGGGCCATCGGTGCCCACCTGGCTGGCAGAGGCTTCTTGACCTCTCTCAGGGTTCAGGCTTCCACCCAGGTGTCTGTGGCCACCTCCTTCTGCTGAGTCAAAGTAAATGTCCTTGGTATTCTGAGAGACTCTGAGGAGAACTGAGGAACAGTCGGGAAATGGCCTCCAGAAAGGAACGGCCTCCAGTGTAATGTCTGTGGATGACCATCCTCTGTTCATAGAGGATGTCCTCAGAATGGCGTTGCCTTAATTAAGAGCCCCATCCCCCTCCCCCAAAGGCAATGCTGCCTGAGGGTGGTTTTCGTGACTGCCACAATCAAATAGTAAAGCTGCTGACTGAGACACAAATGGCCATACACTGCCCAGCATTAGGCCATCTTTATACCCATTATAGGGCATGATAAAAGAAAAAAAATGGGTGGGCGTAGGATGTTCAAAATGAGGGAAAGAGCAAAGAAAGAGGAACTGCAAAAATTCACAAAAGGATAAAAGGCAAACTTCACTGTTTTGGAAGATATGTAAGTATGACATTTCCTAGAAGTTTAAGAAAGGTCAGGTTAAAACATGCATATAGTTTAAGTCCCCATCCCCATTCCTAACCTGAAAGACGACTTCAGTACCAAGGGATTGGAGTTTGCCATTTGGGGTCAACTGATGATCGCCCCAGACTCATCCATTTTAAACTTAGAAGTTGGCAGGAGATTCATAGATTCACACTCTCCCAGTATGGCTTGGGGAGTCTGTTTAGCCAGCCCCTTTCAGGTTATACTTGACCTTCCTTCCCAAGGTAATCTCCCACAATTCAAAGATGAGAAGCAGGCCTCATACCCCTTGGGAATACTAGGGAATCTTACAATTTCCCAAGGGTTTAGGAAAAGTAGGAAGTAATTGAGTTAGGGGAAGGACTACTGCCTTTATCTGCTTTTCCATAGAATCATTCATTACTTTTTTTTTAAGCAGAAAGCATTCCCATACCTGATGGCCAGTGCCATCATCTCCCAACTCTAACCCATTCCCCATGGACCACATGGAACTTACTATTAAAGTAACAGGTGTGGTTTATATGACTTGATAAGATTAGGACTTCAAATGAAAAATTGGCCTGGGTTAGTTATATCTCAACTAAGGAGATTTTTCCTTTGTTCTCAAGGAATCTCAGCCACGAGGTCAGCAACTGGCATTGATTCTGATCCCAGCATTTTTCTCCCCTAATTGTGGTCATCCTCTTCCCCATTCTGAGCATTTGCTGTGGGGGTTGTTAATGGGCTAGTACCTTAGTTTCTCGAGAAGAGGGCACATCAAGGCTTCCTCAGGGTGGCCTTGCAACCAAGGTCAATGGTGCAATTTAGCTGAGAGATTGACCTGGGGAGAAAGGAGAAAGCACTTCCTTGGCAGCTGTGTTAGGCCAGCTTTACTAGAAGTTGAGTCTGATACAAAGATTTTTGTGCAATGACTTATGGAGGCTAAGGTCTCAACAGGAGGAATGAAAGGAACAGGAAGGGGAAGGAATTCACAAACCTGTAGTTTCAGGAAAGGGGCAGCCTCAGCCTGCTCTACTGGGGAGCTCTGGAGTATGGATTGCACCGAGTTATCTCCCCTCCCAGAGGCAAGAGGGTTGGACTGTTAAAACTCCCACAATAGTTTGTCATTGGCTTCAGGCTGCCCCTGGGAGTGAGGCTTTTGTGTTCCAGAAATCACCAGGCCAGGCAGCTTCCATCAGCCAAGGACAGTCTTGAGAGAAGGGTGAAGGTTTGAGCCCTTAGGACTCAACACCTGCAGTGGCTGGAGCCTCGTGCTCTCAACTTGATGAAGGGATGGATCACCAGGCCAGGCAGCTTCCATCAGCCAAGGATAGTCTTGAGAGAAGGGTGAAGGTTTGAGCCCTTAGGACTCAGCACCTGCAGTGGCTAGATCCTGGTGCTCTCGACTTGATGAAGGGATAGATCTAGGCAGGCGCCAGCCACACCAGCGATGGCAGCCAAAAGAGTTGGAAATGGAGAGTCAGTGAGCTGATACATCATCTAAGGAGAAACTTATATACAAATTCTCTCTAGTCTAGTCTAGTCTAGTCTAGTCTGGTACACATACCTCAAGGTATGGTACTAACAGGGTATTATATTATTCAATTAGATTGGATTACAAGATAACTTAGAAGGGGACATGGAGGTCATTCAATTCAGCCCCTTCATCTTATAGAAGAGAAGAATTAGGTCAGAGTAAACCCTTATTGGGAACCAGCTCTGATTTTCAGTCTTCTGCTTTTCTTGACTTCAAGCCAACACATATTTATCAAATGCCTACTGTGTGTAAGGCATAGTTTTAGGCACTGAGCAGAAAATTTCAAGACACAAAACTCAGCCTCTGCTTGGGCCTTAGAACTTTACAGTCTGGTAGAAGATACTGGAATGGAAGAAAAAAAATAAGAATAGTATACACATCAAAATTTAGATCTCATTCCAAAAGCAGTATGGATTAAGTGCTATGGGAACTCGAAGGCAAAAGTAGACACATGGAAGAATGGTTTGTGCTTGTCTCGATGTGATGGGAGGCTTTCATTCCAAATTTCCCTGTTTTTCAAACTGTGTAAAAATAAAATATCCTGCCAGCTCTTCTATTTAGGCTGAAGAAGATAAGCATGCAAGTAGGGTTCTGGAGAAGGGGGAAAACAAGAAACAAAAACAAGCCACCCCTTTTCAAAATATCATTTTGCCTCAAAAGCTTCTTCACTTCTTAGCCTGGAAGAGCAAAATAGTGAAAGTATTACTCATCAAACATAATTATTTTGAAGCTAAGAGCCAAAGGTCTTACTTCCTTTGGAGAAAAATGTTGAATCCAGCCCAGAGATGCTTTACTGCTAGAGTGTTTTTTATCTTTTAAATTTTCCTGTGCCTCACTGACGTGTGTATTAGTCCACCCACTTAAATTAGTGTGTTGTTTATGCATTAGCACTTTGGTCAGGACTGAAGATTCATTCATTCATTCATTCATTCATTCAGAAAGCATTTACTGAGAGCCTAATGTATGGGGGGCCCTCTCATGGGTGCTGGGAATACAAAAATGAGAAAGGGACTCTGAATCTACTCTCGAATACTCACAGTCTAGTTGAGTGAGACAAATAAGCAGGTGATTGTATTACAATATGACATATACTAAACTAGAGCTCTGCCCAGGACATCCAACTAAGAATGGCGCGGGGGATATTCGAGGAAGTTTCTCTAAAGAAATTAACCTTAGTTGAAACCTGGAGCCCAGAAGGGGTTTACATCATCCTCTATTATTTTCTTTATACCATGTATCATTGAAGGTAAATTATCTCTTAAAATTTTGTTTGTTGATATTATTAACCTCTTTCATTTATCATCTTATTAAATAACATTTCTCAAACTTTTTTCATCATTGCTCTCCTGAGAGCCTCTGCGGTAGTCATTTTTTTCTTAATTGCCAACCCCCTCCACCATGATGTTCCCCCCTGCCCTTATGGCAAAGTATACATAATATAAATTCACCATTTTAACCATTTTTAAGTGTACAATTCACTAGCATTATGGACATTCATACTGTTGTGCAGCCATCACCATTATCCATTTCCAGAACTTTTTTCTAATCTTCCCCATCTGAAACTCTGCACCCACTAAATAGTAACCCTCCATCTTTTCTCCCTACAGTCCCTGGCAACCACTATACTACTTTTGATCTCTATGAATTAGACTATTCTGGGTACCTCATATAAGTAGGATTGTACAATATTTATTCCTTTTTTTTTTGATCTGGCTTATTTCATGTAGCATAAAGTTTTCGAGGTTCATCTGTGCTCTAGCACGTATCAGAATTTCATTCTATTTTAATCTGAATATCTCTATGAAATCTAACATGACATATTAAGTCTGTATACGTGCTGTGCACATTTACAGGGCTACCAACCACTGTCATATATAAAACTTTTTCTACCTCCCAGGAACTAATTTTGCTCCCTTGGGGCAACATCGCCCTGTCAAGAACACCTGTATTAAAATGTCGGCTTCTTTGTGACCATGTTGGTCTTGCTGTATACTCTCTCTCCAGATATTAGCCCAATACCTAGCACGTAGCTCCCATTTGTGGAATACTTCTCAAACTCCTTCCACAGTCACGCCTTCCATCTTGTTTTAATCCATTATTGTTAAAAATTGCTCTCAGAGTTAGCACAGGTATATTTTGACACTTGCTGTCTTATTCTGTCCAGCCAGACCTCCCAACATGCTCATGTCCCCAGGCTGCATACACCCTTCTCAATGTCCCTGTGTTTGCCCGCTTTCTTAACAGAGGTGAAAGATTATGAGCCGCCATTTGGTTCCAAGGTGCGGGAGCATCCCTGTGTCGAAAGCATGAAGGACAATGTGTTGCGAGATCGGGGACGACCAGAAATTCCCAGCTCCTGGCTCAACCACCAGGTAAGGAATGATTATATTGAGGGGAGAATAAGAGTCATCTGAGGCAGGCTCTTAGGTAGGAGAGAATTCTGTGCTGTTGGGTTTCTATCTGAGAGCAGGTCCTTTTGTGTTCTGTGATCCTCTTAGGTTTCGTGTATAAAGAAAATTTCAATAAAGTGGGATGACCCTGTGATTTTAAGTTCCAGCTGGCAGGTAGAGACAACATTCAAAGAGAGCTCACAAATAATCATCTGAAGGATATTTGTCACATTGTCCAAGTCCCCGTGGTTCCGGTTAAAATATTTTGTTTGTGGCCTCTGCCACTCACCTCCTGCCTTTACATAGGGAATTTATGTTTTGTTCCTTTCTGGGTTCCAAATGTTTTCTTCTGGGAATTTTCAGCCCTGGAAGGAAATACTTAGCAGAGAGAAATAAGCAGAGTTTGTCAGCCAGCTGGACCGAGGGGTGACTGCCGTGCACCCTGTGCAGGCTGTACACACAGAGCTGGGAAAGGGGAGGCCAGCGCCTCACTCCGGAATAAAAGAGCAGAGAGGAAAATGCAAACGAACAAACAGGAAATCTGTCCATTGGAACATTTTAGTAGCTTCTTTTTTTTTTTTTTTTTTCCTTTCAAGAAATGGTGAGTAAGGCCATCCATCGCAGGGCCGTAGTTTTGGACTTATAAGGAGGCCTACCCAAACCCTTGGCCTGGGGGCATTTTGATGAAGGCAGTGGGTCAGAGGGAAAGAACAAAATGATAAGTCACGAGAGCAAGAGGCCTGTCCGACACACCCAGGGAAGACCCCTGAATGAAATGAGAGAGAGAGCAGGGTGCCCCCGGCTCACTGACCACTGTTCTTCCTACTGTGGAAAACCTTCTGTTGCCTCCTTTGGATGAATCCCCTTATCCCGTGAAGGCTGGGGCTCAGGCACAGGTTTTCCTAAGGGCAAGGCAAATTCGGATAAGAAATAGAGACAGCCAATCAGGAGCAGTCGGGAAGACAGATGGAGCAGGAAGCCTGGCTTGTGCTAGTCCTGGCCTAGAGCCACTTCCAAGGACAGAACCTAATAAAGCTGGGGAGAACGTGAACCCAACCGTGGTAGCCCAGGGCCTTCCGGGGGGTTCGGGCAAAGCCTCTGTGACTGTGACAATACAAGACTGTTTTGTTAGCTCTGAAATCAGAAGGCACGAGTGTTGTTTCTTTCAAACTCAGTTGACTCCTAAGCTGTACATTTCTCGTAATGAAACCATTATTCATGATGATAAAATTCTGGAAAGAATTTACATAATACATTTTTTTCTCTTAATGAGATTTGTTGCCCTATTGATTTCAAGTTAATGCTTAATATTTAATTTAATTTACTGCCTGTAATTACGGTGTCAGAATAAAATAAATGTTACTTGTGTACCAACAATAACACTCCACTCTTACAAGGGCCATCAATCAATACCGTCAATTAGGTGAATTATACAATTAATTCAACATCATGAACTCACTCGCAGCGCGGGAAGGGAGGGAGAGGCTCCTAGGTGTGCTAGGAGAGTTACTAGTATGGGGACAGTGCCGGCTCTCAAGGCAGTGTTGGGATTCATCCATTCCACCCGGGCAACAGTGTGAGGGGTCATCAGTGATAATGTTGAACCTCTAATTGGCAGGAGCGCAATCTGTTTCTGCCTCTAAGCCTATCCGTTTAACTCTTGCACAGTCTGTTTCTGCCTCTAAGCCTATCTGTTTAACTCTTGCCTGCTTTATTTAAAAAAAAAAAAAAAGACTTGAAATGATAAAAATATTTGCAATGCAAAATAAAAATGAAGGCCACGAGAGAAGACCCTTGCCATTGTGCTAGCAGCGTTTCCTGGACAGGTCTTTTGAATGGGGCCATTATGGGGTTTAGATTGAACCCTCCAAAATGGCCTAGAGCCAAGCTGGTCTGGCCAACAGAGTGTTTCATGGGGTCCAGCCTAATGCTGGAGAGGGGCGGGGCATAGCAGCGCATCCTTAGCAGCTGCCACCGACGGACTCGACAGAACATGTGGACTTCACAAATTAAAACCAGACTAATGCCTAGACTTCACTCTGACGCAGATAGTCAACCCCATTAAAATAGAAATGTGTCTATGATTCCAACTGTAAGACACTCTGGCAAAGGCAGAACCACAGAGATAGCTAAAGATCAGTGGTCGCGAGGGGTTCAGGGAGGGAGAAAGGACGAGTGACCAGGTGGAGCACAGAGGATCTGTGGGATACTGTCATGGTGGACACGTCATTTGACCTTTATTGGAACCCCTCGCCTGTACCCTAATGTAAACTGCAGACTTCAGTAGGTAGCAATGTGTCGCTGTTGGTTCATTGACACCAACAGCGACACATTGCTACCTACTGAAGTCTTTGCGAGATGTTGGTGTGAGGGAGATTGGGGGGTGGGAGGGGGTGTGTGAAAACGCTTTGTACTTTCCACTCAGTTTTTCTGAGAACCTAAAACTGCCCCAAACAATAAAGGCTAAAACTGCTCTGAAATAGTATAAAGGTATGAAATGATATTGGGGGCCACTTTGTGAGGACTTTCAGGTATTGGGGATGCTATTTTACCCCAGAAGCCTACTGGAGGCCCTTTGTACTATCTATCTCTCCATCTCATGACTTACAGTGATCAAATGGCACCAGAGCGAATAGGTACAGCAGGTGTCCAGGGCATTGTGCAGCCCCCTGCACAGCCCCTTTGGTCCTCATGCAACTGGCCAGCCTCATCCAGTGAGCGCTCAGTCAGAATGTGCTAGAGGCACAGGCTCATTCTCACCTGGCCGGCACTGCAGGAACAAGGCCAGGCGGCCACCTTGCCCTCCATGGAGCCCCCTAAGCCAGTGACTCACGTTGCCTGTGACTTCTCTTCCCCTGCAGGGCATCCAGATGGTGTGTGAGACTCTGACCGAGTGCTGGGACCATGACCCTGAGGCCCGCCTCACGGCCCAGTGTGTGGCCGAGCGCTTCAGTGAGCTGGAGCACCTGGACCGACTCTCGGGGAGGAGCTGCTCCGAGGAGAAGATTCCGGAAGACGGCTCGCTGAGCACTACCAAATAGCTCTCCCAGGCCAGACTGGGCCAAGTCCAAAGAGGCCACCCCTGTCGCCAAAGAAGAGAGGCAGCAGGAAGCTGCCCCTAAACCGATGCTTCCTGGAAAACCAGGGGTCACGCCCCTCCCTGTAAACTGTGGGATTGAGCGGAAACAGCAGTGGCAGGGAGTGGGTGACATGAAGCATTCTATGCCTTTGACGTTGTCATAGGATAAGCTGTGTTAGCAGTTCCTCAGGAAATGAGATTGATTTTTACAATAGTCAGTAACATTTGCACTTTATTAATGCCTGTATATAAATATGGAATAGCTATGTTTTATATCTATATCTATATATGTCTATATCTATATATACAGCCATACTCTGGAAAGAGACAAGGAAAAAGATCAAATATTCCCAGGAAATTGGTTTGACTGGAGAGCTCCAGAGCCGAGCTCAGAAGAAGGGATCCATGAAAACATTAGCACTTGACAATCACACGTGAGATGGTTCTCTGACTACACACGAGGGGGAACTTTGCATTAGGAGCGAGCCTCCATGTCTCAGAGACTGCTACGGCCACGTTGCATTCGCTTTCGCAAAATAATAGTTCCCTGCGTGTGGGTCTTCTTCCGGCCACGGAGCTATTTATAGTCACCCTGTTTGGGGACCAGACCCTGCAGTTCCTGTGTGCCATTGTTTCTCCTGGACTGTTCACCTGAGCTTCAAGCCCCACATCTGGTTTGTGAACCACTTTCTTCCACTCGCTCAGAGACTTTGCTCCATGTCTAATAGTTTCTATGTTTTGAGCCCTGTTTTTACCTTAACAGGCTGCAGA
>NW_011888782.1:15365519-15370111 GCF_000151845.1 Pteropus vampyrus
TAAACCTGCCCCTAACCGATGTGCTTTGTAAGAAATGTGCATTCAGAAGCAGTCATTCTCTGGCTGTATTATTATGACTTTGATTCCCTCTCTCTACCAGATCATGTGTTAAGATTTGAAGTTGGCCCGTTTTTCACGGGGAGAGGGAAACTAAAGGGGACCTCTTCTAAGATGCCCCGGTTAACCCAAGTCTCTTTTGTCTGCATATTAAGAGCTTTTCCCTATGCATTAGGGACGGGAGCCCTTTATTCCCAGAGGCTTTCGTCATGGTTACCAGTGTCTCCATCATACCAGCCTTTCCAACCCTCGCAGAACTTGCTGGTGAGGATTTGAGTGTGGGACACAAGAGTCCCATGTGCAGTTAGGAAATCTGTGTTCACATAGACAAGAACAAAGAATGAGCTTTAATACTCCATAGGAAACTTGTTAATTCACAAACAAGTGTTAATGCTGCAAATAATCTCTTTTTTAAAAAATGTTTTGAAGCTACTTAATTTCGGCCAAATAGGAATGCAAGAGTGGGACTAGCAGTGAGCAAATCAGCTCTATTTGGATTTTGGAATGTCTCTTCTCATTGGGTTTTAGCAGACAGGCAGAAGTTTGGGATTAGGTGGAACTTCTAGGGACCCTGCTCCGTCGGGGTAGGCTGAGAGAGTTAAGAAGGACAATTTGATTGCAGTACCATGCAAGTGCCCAGAAATTCCATGCACTTTAAGGCTTGTTGATGCCGTCCCAATAGCTGTTGCTTACTGACCTCTAGTGGTGAATTCCTAGAATACCGGTCCATTAATGGGATCTTCCAAGATCCAAAAGAGCTTTTATCACTCTGGGTTATCATCAGCATAAACTGGAATGTAGTATCAGATGATACTGTGGCTTGTATTGTTTATGTACTTTTTTCTTGTTCAAGAAAAAGACCAAGGAATAACATTCTGTAGTTCCTAAAAATACTGACTTTTTAAAACTACTATACATAAAGGGAAAGTTTTATTCTTTTATGGAACACTTCAGCCGTACTCATGTATTAAAATAGGAATGTGAATGCTATATACTCTTTTTATATCAAATGTCTCAAGCACTTATTTTCATACTGTACATCGTTCATCTTTTATATAAATAAAATGTTTATTAGATTAAATAAAGCAAAAATACTCAGGTCAACTTCTTGCCTCCTGTTCCTATTCATAACAGCTAAGACCATGAGCCTCACTTGGGTATGTTGCAGTTTTTGTAAAAAAAAAAAAAAAAATCATGAGACAAATCTCCAACTTTTCCATATTCATCGCTCTTCTTCAACTGGCAGTCTTGGGTCCCTTTTTTATAAAGCATTCACAGAAGTTCAATAATATGAGATGCAACAGATGCTATTGGTGGCCCAACCCTTATCCCAGGCCCCTGGCATGGTCTCTCTACATCTCCTGGCTGCCATCTTAGTCTCTTCCCCTCACCCCAGCACCCAGGGAGCTGCCTCCATCAACGTAACTGCTTCTAGGGCTTGGCGTAGCCGAGCACACACCAATTTCTTATATTTTCTCTTTTTCTTACATAGCAGCTGGGCATTGACTGTCTTTTTGACTCCTGCCAGGTGTCATGTTTCCTCCCTCTTTCTTTCTGCTTAGCCACAGCATCCCACTTGGGGCTTTTAATCAGCGTATCTGTATCACCAGATAAATGTGCCTTGAGCAGTTGGCTGCAGGTCATTGTTTAACAGGCTTTCTTGTGACAAAACATATGTGGTTTTCTACCCCAACTTTGAGCTACCTATTTTGAAATCTGAGAAACCGTGGCTTCTTCTGAATTATCAGCTGGGTTCTAAATTGTTATATAATAGTAGCTATATCAAAGTATCTAAATCTCAGCACTGATGTTTTGTGTTAGACAATTCTTTGGGCAGGGGCCTGTCCTCTGCATTGTAGGTTGTATAGCGGCATCCCTGACTTCTGCCTACTAGATACCAGTAGCACTCACCCACAGTGTGACAACCGAACATTGACAAATGTCTTCTAGGGGGACAAAAATTGCCCTCAGTTGAGAATCACTGAGCTAGATGATGTGGTCCTGTACTACTGTGGGCATTAGTTATAATCCTATCCTAAATAACAACTCGGCAACATTAGTGGTTACTAATTTTAGTGATTATCTCCATGCGTGACCTGAGCAAGTCACCAAACCTCTTCATGCCTCAGTTTAATTACGTATGCAATGGAATTTTACAGACCTCATCCTAATCAAGATACCATTGTGACAAGAAATATATGCAAGGCTCTTGGAGTTGTATCTTGAACTTGGGAAGCCTTCCATACATATTGGTCAATATTAAGTCAGTTTAGTATGCCAAGAGCTGTTTTCCCAAAGAGGCAAATTTTGAGGTAAAGCCTAGAGAGTATTAGCAACCCAGAGGAGAACTGGGCACATACACAGGCCTGTAGAACAGAAAGGTTTCTATCCTCAGCGATTATTAAAGGTGAACTCTCACTCAGTACCTGCTGTGGCAGCAGATTTAATCCTCCATTAGCTCTTTGAGCTAGGTAGCATGCCCATTTTACAGATGAGAAATCATGCTCAGAGAACTCAAGGAAGAAGCCAAAAGTCTCACAGACATAGACTCTTGGTACATAGCCAAGTAATTGTCCCAGAATAATAATTTGGAATAATGCTTGGTTCTTCTCTCTACTTCATGCTATCTCCTGCAGGAACTGGTCTGTCCAGCTGGATGAGAGCGCGCCCCCCCCCCCCCATAATGGAAGGCCCTGCTACTCACCTACAGGGCTGTATCATTGTTTCTCAACTCTCCCCTGTGTGTCTGTTTGCTCGATGAGGGCAGGGAAGATGCTGTTTTTATGTCTATTGCCCAACTTTCCACTCACATGATAAACATGGTCTAAATTCTTGCTAAAAGAACCTCTGAAAGATGAATATGTGTAGACAGTCTGCCTAATGTGTGAAATGTACACTTCAGGTGATTTCTGATTGTGTCAACCTTTAAAAACTTTATTGGAGTGGATCTGTTTTTATTTTAATGTGTATTAGAAAAAATAAACACATTAAGCCTAGGCCTTCACAAATATTATTACCTAAAATATAGCTGAGTTTTAAAACTAGGATTGATTTTTTAAATGCATTAAGTATATAATGGCATTTATTTTTGGCAACTACAGAAGATGTGAATATGAATGATTGAAGTTAGCTCCACACAAGGAAGCAAATCCATATAAATTACTAACATATTGAGCACTCAGTAAGTGCCAAACACTATTCTCTGTTTCACTTTTTTTTATCTGCTTTAATGTTCATCACACACCTATGAGATACCTCTGTATTAGAGATGAGGAAATTGAGGCAGAGAGCAAGGTTTTGCTAACAGTCCCACAGTTAGCAATCTTTAGGCTGGGATTTGAACGGAGACCGTCAGACACCAGAGCCCACACTCACATTTGAACAAGAGATGAAGCTGGAATTAGAGGGCAAGATAGAGTGCTTGAGGTTCTGACCCCTTAGCCTAAAATACAAAGGAGGAAGATGCAGTTTGCACTGGCGGGGAAGGGCAGTCCATCAGGGAGCCCAGGGAGAGAAAGTCCTTCCTCAAAGGCACATGGACTCTGGGCTCCTGCCCAAGAGCTTCGGCCAAAATAGGAGCCAAGGTCATCTGAGCCCCTGCCAGCCCCATTTTGCCAGGGTTATTTCAGTTCTTGCCCACAAGGTCAGGAGCATTCCACTTGGCAATGTCTCCAAGTGTTCTCTACAGGGACGCAGTCCCCTGCACCAGTCAGCAGCTTTTGAATGTAGGCTCTTTGTGCCCAGGAGTTTCTATTTTGTGGTGGTACTTTTTGCTTTAAATTCTCTATGCAAATGACATGCTAATAGTGTAGTCAGAGGGAAATTCCCTCCCTAGGTGACAGACAGGAAACCTTTTATTTAAACAAGTGCGTCCATCCTTTTTCTTAAAAGTCACCGCAGTTGGTTGGCATCTGCTTATTTTGTTCATTTTCTCCTTAAAATAAGCTTCCTAATCGTTGTTTATCATATTTCCAATTAGGTTTTTCTTTTTTTTAACTTGAATAATTATAGCTCCAGACTATGGGTTTGAGGACATGGCTTTCAGGCCTACTTTGCAAACTGTGCTGATAAAGACCAGACTGTGAACTTTTCCACATTACATGGCCTGCCAATCAGCCTCACATGGTGTAATTTAATTCTAATACAGCTCCTGATCCTCGGTGCATTTAAAAATAACTTGTTAATAGTCTTCCTATTCTAATTAAGCTAAAATTACATACACTGTGAAATGCTTGCTCTCTCTGCACACACACATGCGTGCATGCACACACACACACACACATACACGCGATTCTTAAAAATCACTTCTGTGTGAAGCCTGCGCAGCACAGGGCTTCTGTAATTGTCCTCAGTCTTTCTCCATCCATGCCTGCAATGGTAGACAACAGGATAACCATAGCTGTGGTACCCTAGCATTATCGAAAAACATAAAACGCTTTTAAAATCCATGTTTCTCTAAATTTTCATAACAAATTCTTAAAATCGGGACCTCTATAGCCAGATCCTCTTGGTTCAAATCCCAGCTCTGCCACCGA
>NW_011888782.1:15370161-15390697 GCF_000151845.1 Pteropus vampyrus
AATAGTCTTCCTATTCTAATTAAGCTAAAATTACATACACTGTGAAATGCTTGCTCTCTCTGCACACACACATGCGTGCATGCACACACACAAACACATACACGCGATTCTTAAAAATCACTTCTGTGTGAAGCCTGCGCAGCACAGGGCTTCTGTAATTGTCCTCAGTCTTTCTCCACCCATGCCTGCAATGGTAGACAACAGGATAACCATAGCTGTGGTACCCTAGCATTATCGAAAAACATAAAACGCTTTTAAAAATCCATGTTTCTCTAAATTTTCATAACAAATTCTTAAAATCGGGACCTCTATAGCCAGATCCTCTTGGTTCAAATCCCAGCTCTGCCACCGACTAGCTATATGACTCTGTTTTATAGCAATCCTCTTGTTTTATTCCTTTGGTTTCTTAATGTGTAAAATGGGTATAATGAAAGGACTGACCTGGGGGATTACTAAGAATTGCTATTAAGGATAGAGTTACTAGAGAAAGACAAATACCATAAGATTTCGCTTATATGTGGAATCTAAAAAAAAAAAAAAATACAAAAATAAATGAACAAACAAAACAGAAATAAACTCACAGATATAGAGAGCAAATTGATGGTTGACAGATGGAAGAGGGGTCAGGAGATGAGTGAAAAGGTAAAGGGAGCAAGATGTACAAATTGCCAGTTTTAAAGTCAATCATAGGGATATAAATTACAGCATAGGGAATATAGTCAATAATATTGTAATAACTATGTATGGCATGAGATGAGTACTAGATTTATCAGAGTGATCACTTCATAAGTTATACAAATGTTTAATCACTATGTCGTGTACCTGGAACTAATATAATACTGTATGCCAACTGTAACTGAAAATTTTTTAATTAAAAAATAAAATATTGCTAAAAAAAAGTGGAAGGGGATAGATGAACCAAGAATGGCACAATGTTGATCATTATTAAAACTGAGTGATGAGTTAAAAAAAAAAAAACATGGTTAGAATAGAGACCGGTGCATATAAACATTAGTTATTATTATTTTACCATTATTAACTTTTTACATGCTACTCTAAAATGAGGCTGTGTTGTTGTAATATTTTAATGACATTGTTCCCAAAATCTTGGGTAAAATGGAGTCTCGAGGAAGAGGAGCCATGTTTATCTGTAACTGTGAATGGATTGTCACCTGTCCTGGAGGGGGCCGTGTGGCATGGCCGTGGTTGTGCAGCAGGGGGGCCCTGTGAGACGGAACCTCGGGTGTTAGTCTAGCTCCGCCATCCACCGTCCTGCTCTTCCATGACTTTGATTTCTTGTACTTTTGCCCCATCTGAGACTCTTCCCCCTCCTGCCTACACTAGAAAACTGAAGAAAATCCAAATATTTCATTTGTAAAAACACAAGGAAAAGTACATTAACATTATTAATGCAAGATATAATTTATTAGCTTTTCTATATCTAATATATACATTGATCATCCTAACAACCCTGTAGTTAGGTATTATTTTCTCCATTTTGCAGTTATGAAATGGAGTTGACCATCTTATGCAAGTTTATGCAGTTTGAACTCAGGTCTCTCTCTGTATAAAACTGCTCCTCCAAGCTGTTTCGTCCATATTTATTTCCTTCATCCATTACATTACATTAGCTGAATGCAAAGTGGTGTGCCACCCAAGTACTGCTTGCATCTTAAAAGCAAGAACTGTGTGTTACCTAACATATTATCCAAGCATCTAGCACAGAAGGGAGCACATGACATTCAGTCGAGAAATTTTTATTGAAGAAATGAAAGCTCTTGGCCTTTAGAAGTCCGTGATCTATCTGAGGAAACAGATACATACAAATAAACAGTACATGATCAGGATGTTCTAATCGGTAACACCCATTGGAGTGAAACAGCCCGAAGCCAAAAATGCCTGGGTTTTGCAGAGAAATTCCTAGTGAGAGCCTGACTGTGGTCCCACAACCGCCCACGTGGATGTGGTGCTCCAGCCATCACCACTACCCTTGACGGAATGGCCCTGCTCCTCTAATTCTCTTACAAATGTCTCTCAAGGTGCTGGTATTGGTTTCCTTGGGTTGCTGTAACAACTTTCCACAATATTGGTGGCTTAAATCAACAGAAATTTGTTCTCTCGCAGTTCTGGCATCTAGATGTCCCAAGTCAAGGTCTCGGCATCAAGGCGGGGCCTTGTTCTCTCTGAAGGCTCTCAGGAATAATCAGGACTAGGTAGAGCTTGGTGTGTCCAGCTGCTCATGGGTCCAGACGTTCCTTGGCATTTCTTAACCCGTAGCCACACCACTGCACGCTCTGCCTCTATCTTCACGTCGCCTTCCTCTCTTCTGCTCTGTGTGCCTCTTTTAAGGACATGTGTCATTGGATTTAGGGTCACCTGGAAAATCCAGGACAATCTCATCTGGAGATCCTTAACTCAATTATATCTGCAAAGATCTTTTCTCCAAATCAGGTCACAATCATAGGTTCTGGAGATTAGGACTTGGACATGTATTTTAAGGACCGTCATTCAACCCACTACAGAGCTTTAACTGATTCCTCCGGTATAATTTCTTCTAAGATGAAAAGATACCGAGTCCAAGAGCCTCCCTTGTTCGCTTGAGGCATTCCTACAAATGACTCTGACAGGTTCACAAATTTTATTTGGCTTCGTTTTCTATCTTAACAACAACGACGACAACTTAGTGATGTTTACACTGTGCAATAATTAAAACATCACATAAGGATTACTGTTTATCTCGATGACTTCACATACTTTTTACATGTCTATCACTTCTCCATCAGTTTCAATTGTTTCTCTCCAGGAATATGAGAATGATATGAAGTTAAAAACTCTTCCTCTACCCACAGTATCTTCCTTTGTTGTCACCCCTGTGTTTAAAATATAGGGAGCAGTTCATGATACTAAAACAATATTATGGAATTTGACACCAGTGCTAAACTTAGAAATAAATGATGACTTGTTTCAATGCCCCAACTCATCCCGTTGGAACACAGGAATACCCTGGATGAGAATGGGAGGTGAGGTTTTAGTCTAAGTCCTGTTACTAAGGTCCTTAGTTCCATGACCTTGGGTATTCTAGTTATTATTGATACATAATTAGTTACTATAAATTTTAGTGGCTTAAAGTAACCAATTTACTTAGCTCAAGCTTTGTCGGTCAGGAACTTGGGAAGGGCTTGGGCCGGACAGTTCTCACTTGGGCTCTTTTCTGTCATTGAACTCAGATGTCAACTGGGTTTAGAATCATCGGCTGAGGTGGATGTCCATGATGCCTCACTCCTGAAGTTAATGCTAGTTGTCAGCTGGGAGCTCTGCTGAGCTGTCATCTAGAATACTTACATATGGTCTCTTCAGCTGGCAGTGTCAGGACAATAGAGTCCTTACATGACAGCAGGCTTCCTCTCAGGTGAGTGTACTGCATGGACATTTGTGACATAGTGTTGGAAGTCATGTAACATCACTTTTCTTATACTCTACTGAACCAAGCATTTGCAAGTCACACGAATTCAAAGCAAGAAGACATGGTCTCCCATCTCTCCATGGGAGGAGTGACAAAGAGTTTTGTGGTAATACTTTAAAACCAGCACAAATAAACATTTTACAGTATATGGGTCTCTCATCTGTAAAATAGGACTACATTATCTCTAAGACTTCTCTAGTACTTAAAATCCTTGAAGTACTTTCCTGTAATTATCTTTATTTATTCACATCAATGTTGATATGTCATTTCCTTTCTTTAAATATTATTTAAAAGACTATAATACATACAATTAGGGGGAAAAAAAAACAGAGAAAAACATTTCTGTTTTAATACCCTTCTAATTATTTTACATTGAGTTGTTTGTGTGTGTGTGTGTGTGTGTGTGTGTGTGTTTATGTGTGGTATTCATGTGTCTCTGTATGTGTGAGTGTGATGATCTCACCAGTTCATGGTTTGGGAACTTTTTTCTAAGAATTAAAAGAGCCAGAAAGAGTCTGGAATCTTGTTATAAGTGGCATCGGTTGCCATTACAACTAAACATACCATGTAGCAGTAAAATGTAATATTCTAATTAAATCGTAGTGGTTATTATTCTTAGATTACAAACTCAAATGTGCAAGAAATATCACAGGAACACAGGGATACCCTGGATGAGAATGGGATGGTTTAGAATTTATTTTCTATAAATCTGCTTAATTTTGATTCTTAATCTCTATCCTGATGGGTTCATGGAAAATTCAGCCCTTATTTTTGGAACCACCTTCCCCACTAATTCCTGAAGTTTTACCATTGTTCCAGATTCTATGCAATGAGAACGAGGGGCCAGGGCTTGGAGGGGTTTCTGGTTCTCAGTTCTCCGTGAAGCTTGATTTCCTCTTCAGAGGCCCATTATCCCAGGTGCTGGGTTTGTTCAGGTCTGCCTCTCCTCTGCTTCTTTGCTGTGCTAGGGACTTGGTATTATTCTTGGGAGAAACTGAGTGCTACAGGTTTAGATTTGCTTCTCAGTGCACCATGGGCTATTCCTTTAAAGCCCACCATGCCCTCAGGTCCTTGCCAGGAAGAAATGGGCAGGGGCCCTCCTCTCCAGGGAACTCAACTGTCACTCCTTCAAGTCCGAGGGATTCTCTACTTTCCACTTTTCCTTCATCCAAGCTCTGTTCCTGCCCTTTTCTCAACAGACTTGGTTGCCTATCAATTCGGAGCCTGAATTATTAGCAACTAAATAACTAGTTCACTTAATCTTCATACCTTCCCTGGAGAGGAAAATATTTGCATTCCATCTTTCTAGTGTTTCAAAGAAAGGGAAGAGGAACAAATTGATTATTTTTCCATAATGAGAATGAATGTTCACATCCTGCCACAGAAGAATATATCAGGCTTATTTATATGCATTGCATATCCTCCAGTATAATAAAGGGAATCACACTTCTATCTGATAGTTTTCTCGAGTCTGTGTTCAACCATTTCCTAAATCTCCTGGGTCTGATGGAAGAACAGCTTCTTTCATAGCTGATAACACTGAAGAAATACCAAAAGAGAGAACAAAATGACAGACATAGGGCTTATTGTTAGGATGAGATAATGCAGGCCTTGATCCCTTATTTGCTATTTCAAATCCAAAGCTCTGAAAAATATAAATAAATTTCCTAGCTCATTTGGTTTCAAAACCTGATGTCAGGCTACTTATAGTTGCTATTTATCCCATTTAGGGTGAATATTTATGTCATATGGCAGAAATATTAATGTGTTTAATTATGGGGATGTCACCTACACCACTCTTTAAAGTCTCACATAATATCCACCTTATTATCTTTCTAAAAATGCCCCAAATGTCTAGATTTCTAAGTCTATCTGACTCTGAAGGTTTGAATAGGTTTTGGGAGATATGTATATACCAGTAAATTTCTTATTCATGATATTTCATTGCCCATTCAGTCTAAATCATGCAGAATAATATAGTGGGGCATGATGATTTCTAAGTAGGTTTGCTAAACTGAAAAGAAAAGTTTTCTTTGAATTTCAAAAGCTTGCAGTGGACTTGAAGCAAGGAGGAAGACAGGTTGCATCAGAACAAGGCTTCTTCTGTCCACACCACTGAGTCTAGTCGAAATTCCCCAGCCAAAGGGAAATAAAGGAACTATGATGAGCAAAGATATCCATGTGGCTGAGAATCAGCAGCTTTCAATGGTTAAGAGCAGATTAAGGCTACAGTTCTCCTTACCAGCAACCTCACCAGCATGTTTAAGTGAAAGCAAGTCTCAGATTGCACAAAAGCAACCCTACCAACTATTTTATAATCTCAAAGAAGTCCCAAATCTCTCCTTAGGTGATATCATCATACTTCACACTTGAGACAAAATCAGCAATATTCTAGAGGTGTGAGATGTAGCAATTTTACAGTTGAAATCTGACAACTAGAATCTTTCAAATCAGTACCTGAACACTGTTTTAGGAGCAGACCTCAAATAACATCCTGAAGGATCCAGACTTCTGGGCCAACTGGATTCTGTTCATGTGAAGATAGACTCTTCACAATGCTTCTAATCTATTCACATATCTTGTATACCAATGAACGCCTATTTGTACATCCATCATGATAATAAACAAAATGTCTCCTATTGATAAATAAAGGTAGGTAAAGGTCTCTGGAGTGTGACTTTTGATTATATACAAACTCACCATCTTTGGAATATTTTTTGAGATTGGAGCACCTATCCATCCTAGCTATGTATATTAAAGTTATCATACATATACACACAGATATATATTAAATGTATATGCTAAAGTATTTGACAGTAAAGTACAGACTACAATTCACTATCTGAGGTCTTGTGTGGGTGACCCCTTTTTAATTTACCAGGGCACTCAGGAGCCCTTCAAGTCGGACCATGAGACACAGCGTACCTAGAATGATAATGGCTCTGGTATTTAGCTGAAATCCTTTCAGATTCTCAACCTCCACACTTGGACTTGTTTGGGACTGAATGGAATCAGCTGAAAGTCTCTTTCCAAACTGGGGAAGCAGTGTATTTTCTCCAGCTCTTTCTGGTCAGGGGAAGAGACCCTACTTTAGGAACAGAACGGATTTCATTAGAATGCCTCTTCACTATAGGTCCCCTCTGGAGTATACTGCATCATGATTCCTGCAAAGAATGTCTCTGTCATTGGCACAAGCAGTGCAGGAAAAACTGTTAATGCGGGCAATATCTTGGGGTTTTGTTTTATGAGACAAGTATTATGTTGACAATGTAGATCCAGTGTTAGGGAATTATATCAATCACATACGAATATTGTGTAAAGAAATTAAATTATTCACAAGTTTTACAGATATTAAATGTGATTTCTTAAAACGCTAATCCTGAATTTAAACTCGAATTTTGGACATTCAAAGTTTTAACACTCAATAATACAGAAGTGATTAAATTACAGTCAGAGGATGATCATGTAGACAAGTTATACAGACTACTATGTGTGATCTAATATTAGATTGAAAAGAATCATAAAGAACATACAATTTTCACCCTGTTTTAAAAATATTTTATGTCTTACACATGTGTCTATGCTCATTAATTCATCATTCTTGCATCAATATCTTTTAAATTATTCCTCATTTTCCATTTTCCAGCATTATTAATAATGCTACAATGAATATCTTTATGTAAGTTGGTATTGGTACATTTTTTACTTTCTTAAGACAGACTTATAACAAGAAGTTATAAATATTTTTATGGTTCTTAGCATTGCTGGCCAAATTATTTCCCAAAATGACTGTGTCTATTTTTAGTCCCACCAACAATACATGAGAACATGTATGTCACAGCACATTCATTGGTTTGTGTAGTACCACTCTGTTAATTTAATATTCCACAATTATACATCATTATTGCTACTGCTTGCATTTCTTTTATCCATAAAAGATTAAACTTTTTTTCATATATTTAGAAATTGTAGTTTACTGCTGAGAATTATCTGTCATATTCTTTACATATTTATCTTTAACACCTAAATGATTTTATGAATTATATTTGCCACAAACATTTTCCCAGCTTTTATCTTTTCATTTTGTTAATGCGTACTTAATACATCCACATTTTAAAATATGTACAGAATTAAATCACTCTATTTTCTTATGAATTCTCCTATTGCATTCATTTTTAAAAAATAACTGTCTTTCCAAAGATCCCATAAATATCTAATTCTATTTTCTTAAAAATTTTCTGTGGCATTTTTTTTAAGAGTTAATTATATGTTCTTTCTAGAGTGTATTCAGATATATGGTGTGGGCTTGAGGAAAGATCATCTATATGTTTTTCTAATTGTTAAACAGATGCCCCAACATCATTTAATGTGAGCATGAGGGTGAGAAATTTTCATGTATGATTGCCTTGTGTTACATTCTTAAAGACACAATAGATTTGTCCCTGAAATGGAAACTACTTCTGGACTATTTTGCTCCATTATCCAGATTCCAGTATAGGTCTGCTGTAGATGATATTACTTCTAATTAATGTTAATACTTTTCACATCCAGATCTTTAAAAATATTATAGCTTTTGTTGTTGTCACTGTTTACTCATTTTGTCATGCATTTTCCTAAATTATTTTATTAGGAAAAATATTAAAAATCCAGCACATACCCGGGGCCCATACCATATATTCAGAGTTAGTAAATGTATGTTTTCATGCTTGATTCAGAAATTAGCCTTTTACTTAAAAAGAAACAAATCATTACAAACATACCATCACCATCTGTGGAACAATACTTAGTCCCCAGTCTCTGTCCCGACTGACCTTCCCAGAGTTCACCCCTCTCACGGTTTAAATGTGGATCCTTCCCATCTATGCATGTACCTACAATTCACAGAGTATTATCTTCTGTGTAGGGTCTTTTTAATTTATATAAATGGAACTCTGTATGCATTTCTCTCCCCTATATGGTGTTTAATCACATGTGAAAGTAGTCGAACAAGGAGGCCACTCCCCTGAGGTGGCTCCAGTGCTTAGGTAGCCCACTAGATCTAGAACACGCTTGACTGTTATCATCCAGAGTAACTTTTGCTGGGTATTTTTTCTTTATTTTCAGAATTTAATGGTTGTTTTGATGGAAAAGACAGAGAAGGGACTTCAGGAACAATTACTCACTCTCAAAATGAGGGAAAACCATCAGCAATCAATGAAGCTCACGATGGATGGGTCCAAAGTCATCTGAACGTACAGCTCCTGCTGTTAATTCAGGAAACTCTTGGATGAGCATTTATTGTATCTTTCCTTATTTGAAAATAAGAACTAAAGGGTGATCCATTTAGATGAGATCAGGCCCAAGACAGGAAGCCATTCAGTTATCAGGACAGCTGGCAGCAACACACGAGCTAGCATGGAATTTGAGATCAGCAACAGCAGTACAAATGCCAATCACTGGCTTTTAATTACCAAGCACATTTTAGAAGACAGAAGTTAGCACAGGTGCTAGTAACCCAGTTTTTCTTCAAGTTTTGTATACAATGACAATTAATGATTGTTAGCATATTTCAGTTTTCTGAATTGCATAACATTCCTCTTACTGCAAGTTACTTGCTTATCCAAAATCAGATTTACCCACCTGCCTACCAAGCTGGTTTCTCTTCAGATTTTCCTGATAATGCTGACGATTTTTCCATTTACTCAATCTTCTATAAATGCCCTCCCACATAACAGTGCACCCTGGCTTCGACCCTTGAGAATAGTTCGATCCACACAAACATCACAGTACATTAAGCTGCCGACTTGAAAAGGTAAAACTCAAATATCAGCTAGTATACGGGTCAGTTACCTTGGTACCAATGTGATCTCATTTAGAAGTCAAGTCTTTGCAGCTCTAACTGCCAGGCTTTTAATTCTGCCTTGTTCCCTATCTTTGATATCTAGAACTTACTGTTTAGGCCTGGCCTCTCCAAGTATTCGATCTATGCTTTTTCCAAGGCGTAGAGCATGGTGGTGCTGCTGGATCACTGCACTCCAGTTAAAATCCCCTATTCCCGTTCTGGCTTTAGACGACCCAGACCTGCTGCCAACACCTGGCTAGCACCCAGGTCAAGCCAGCTCCAGCCCTCTAACCATGAGACTTCAACATATAAGCCAGCTCCAATTTATCACACACCCTCCACCACCACCACCACACACACATGCGTACACAGAGGCTAGGAGTAGAAATTTCGCCTTAAATCTACATCCATTGAGGTCACACTTCCATGATCTTATCACACAGACCAAAACAGGTAGGGATGCTGTGCTACAGCATAAATATGAATGTTTTTCCATGGTTTAGTTAGCCATAGGAAGGATGGATCAGGCCCAAGTGCCACATAATCTCCATGTAATCTCCATCCTCAATTGTTCACACTAGAGAAGTGATGTAGAAATTCCCACCTAGACTTTATTATGTGGCTACAACTATAATGAGCAGCCAGAGCTTGGGGATAGTGGAGAATTCAAAGCAGAGCCTTACAATTTGGATACCAGGTGAGGAGGAATATGTGTGCTCTTGCCTAGCAGACCAGCAAGTCTCTAGGGAATGAATAGAAAACCTTTCTGGAAGCCATGCAGGTTCAGTTGTGCAGCTCTGGCCTCGGGCTGTGACAAATACCAAAAGTCATGCCCAGGCTTCCGGACAACGGTCATTAAAGACTAAGTTGGGGCTCCTGGTCCCAGGATAAGAAAATTCCCCTCTATAGACTCAAGCCTGAGAAGACTTAGGGAAATGCAGGGTGTGGGTTCTCGAACACTGGACCTAACCATTCAACTAAAAATTCAACTCACGTGGCGAGTTACATATGATATAGAAGATATCTTTCTAGATACGGCATGGGTTTTTAAATGTGACAATGGGGTCCTGTCCCAAGAGCAGTGAGGGAAGGATTTAATGAGGTATCCTCAAGCATGCGTTGCTCACTCCCACCCTTACCCACCCACCAGCAGAAAGGGGCTTAACCTGCAGCGAGAACAGCTGTGTTTCCATTATGGCTTAATAACCTTCTCACCCTTGGTCTCCAGCAGAATGTGACCTACCCAAAGAAACCTCAAAGCCTTCAAATATCAGAATAAAGATTGTTTAGAACTCACCATCCACATGAACCATAGCTATGTTCTGCACAGTGTTCTATATTGCTACCAGCTATCAGTTGGAATTGCAGAATATTTCAAATGTGACTCTATTCTAGGCAGTGTTAGTGAAAAGTTAACTTGTGGTGACTCTTGACTCATGGTGACTTAAGGTTAGCATATGGCTCTAGTCTTATACTCTTGTGAGGAATATTTAGAAATCAAAATCATACTTACCCAAGGAAGAAAATTTTTCTGCACCAAGTCAAGTCTAAATTCATTTTTAAGGAGAAAGTTTTCCTTTTTTCTTCAGGGACACATTTACTAACCAGAACATTTAACATCACAGTTTCTAGCATGCATTTTAAGATTAAAGATTATTTAGGTGTTTTCTCTAAGACAGAGGTTAGTTGTTTTACATTTATGTATCCAAGTGTTCCTTGAAATAAATGATCTCCAAGGGCAAATTAATGCACCTACCTGCCAACCCTTCCTTATGTTCACAATTATTTATTGGGTGATTATTATGTGCTTAGGCTTCAATGGATATTCTATCTTAATTTTAAAAATGCACAGAGATATATAATTACAAATAGTGATATGTATATTTTAAGAAAATTATAGAGAGCTTGTATTGGTGCAGATCCCCTTTTGGATAGGTGGAGGACAGGCAGAGAAGGCATCCCTAAGGAACTGAGACTCAAGCTGAAATCTAAACTGGAAGCAGAAATTTAATTAGGTAACGGGGGAAATAACGTTCTAGGAAGAGGGAGTGATATGTCCAAAGGTTTTGAGGTGTAGGGTGAAGGGAGGGTGGGATCTGAAGGAAGACTCATTTTTCTGGCCCTCAGTAGGAGGGAAGCAGCACAACATAAAGCTCAACTGCTTGGGAGTTGGAAGAAGGCGAGGCTTTGGCAGCCACCTGCAGAATTTGATCTTTATCCTGAGAATTGAAATCACTTGCCTCTGTACAGCTTAACTATCAGGACTGAGATCACTTACGTCAACATGATTTAACTGTTTGTTTCAGGAGATTCTAGCTCAGAAAGTCAAGACTGTAAATCAATGAACAACTTTACTGTTTGCTTTAGCAAATTCCTGCCAACCAATTTATCCAGCCAAACACTTGACTCATCTCTCCCATCAGGCAAAAGAGTGCTCACCTTCAGAAACGGCTTGCTTATCGCATAACAGCTTATTAATCAGGACTTGAGTCAAGACTCTCACCTTGCTGTGCCTACAAATCCAAAACTATTATATGATGAACTGTGCCCCGATCAGTTTGCCTTGAAAGATCCACCTTCACCCACTTGAGCATAGACCTGAAGCCTGTAAATATCCTCCTTCAACTTCACCCTTCTGAGATATCACTAAGGCTCTTTCAAGGCAGTGTTTTTCCCACACTCAGTAGGGCTAAATTAACTTTGCTTTGCTTGACCTACAGGTTTTCTGATGGTCTTTCACGGAGTTGGCAGTTGTCAATCCTAACAGCAAACAAGTCATTGAACATTTTTAAGAAAATGAGAGATGTGATCAGTTCTCTGTTTTCATCTGGCTGCAGTTTGGGGAGTAGATTGAACAAAGCCCAGAATCACTGCATGGATGTGGTAGGAGGCTATTGCTATAGTCCAGGGGAGTGGTGATAAAAGCTTAGAATTTGGACATGACAATGGAAATGGGATAAATGAATGGATTAGGGACATGTTTTGGAGGTAAACCCAACAATGTCCACTACTAGATTAGATAGTAGGAGAGAGAGGGAGACAGGGGTGACAAGAATAAAATATAAATTTTGGTTTACTAAACCAGGTAGAAAATGACATCATTCACTGAGATGGAAACATGGATAAAGGTACAGGTTTGAGGAGGGATGTGGGCTGGGGGTAGGAAATCAGGGGTTAATTTTGGACACTCTATGTTTGAGATGTCTTTGAAATACCCGAGCATTTGCACATGTAGCTGTGCAACTCAGAAAAGCCTGAGAAACAAAGCAATGGCCACATACTCATAAAATAATTATTCTTACCTCTTCTATAGTCCCTGTTAAATTTTCTTAATATTTCTTAATACTTCAACTCAAAGCCTCTCTATAATGCTGCCCTCCGACCTCAATGGAAGAAAGCAGGTAAGAAAATTCCTACATTCTAGTTTGAGAAAGGGGCCATGACAGTATGATAAAACTATTGCCCTCTGAGACCAACCAAGTTCTTGATGCTTTTGTTAGCTAAGTGACTGTGGGATGCCAGACATCATCAGATTGGTAGGATTAGTCCAAAGTAATTTTTTCCTCTCCATATAACTACAGGAAAGTGAAGAAGTTTAGAGCTTGGGCTCTGGGGTGAGGTAGATTTAGATTTGACTTTTGGATCCATCACTCGCTAGTTTGATAATCTTGAAGAATTTTTGTATTTTCTATCTGAGCCTCCAGTTCAATTGTAAAATCAGTATAATAATAAACCTCACCTGATGGGGTTTTGTGATATATAAATAAGACCATGTAAATGTACTTAGCTGATATAGTACTTGACATGTAGTACAGAGTCAGTGAACGCTAGCTATCATTAAAATCATCCTTGGTTTTCTGCATTAGACGATCCTCAAACTTGTGGAATTTGACCATGAGAATTGTCATAACTGCAGGAGTAATGGGTTCAAGAAACAGGAAACCTGTATTATTTTTCTACTTTTGGCTACTGTTTAAGGGTATGGACATCCAATGCTTCATTTGTTCAGTCTCATGACAGTTAAGAAGGGAGTGGACAACAGAATGAGAACTGAGACCTCTCTTTTGTCTCTACTTGTGACTTCATTTTAACCTGTGGTTTCCTTTGTGCTGTTAGATAAGTTTTCTCAGAAGAGCTGGTCAAGAGTCCCCTTACTGGAATGCTTCTGCTAGACTGCACTTTCCAAAGCCAGAAGCTTCCTGAAAGGGGGACTTTGTTATACATCCAGTTGGATTAAGCAAGTTTAATTCAATTTTTCTTGAGTTAAACTGTATAAAATAAATCCTCCACAAATTAGAACAAATCAAACCAGTTCTAAATGATTGAAATGAATTTCCATGAGATCAAGGTAGCTCAAATGGAATGTGATTGAAGCGAAGAAACACAAAATTGCTTCAAACTATAATCAGGCCAGTTCAAATTATATTAGGTGAGTTCTGACCAGTTTAAATTAGGAGGAATCAAACTGGTCCTGAAGAGGTTAAATTTAATCTAATTTTTCCCATGCAAAATTGGCTTTAAATGAGTTAAGGGGATTAAGACATTTCAAGTTGTATCAAATCCATTTCCAGTTGGATTCATTAAATGTAATCTGGGTAAAACTAACTCTGCTTGAACCAGACAGACTTGAACTAAACTGGATTCCAAACAGTTTAAATAGAATCAGACTTCATCAACCTGGGTTAATTTCTGAGCTGTATGAAAACAAAAAATGCTTTATGAATTGGTGCCACCCAATGCATGTGTCACAGCGGCAAAGCCTGTAAGTTGCCTGCCAGTATCCATTCTCATATTTTTCTTTACTACTAACAGAATTGCTTATATGGTTATAGACAACAACATATGTGGTTAAATAGATGATAGATAGATAGATAGATAGATAGATAGATAGATAGATAGATAGATAATAATAATAATAATAATAATAATAATAATGATGATGATGATGGTGATAGATGACAGATATAGATAGATGATAAAGTCATTAAATAAAAATGTAAAAACTACATAGCTCAGTGTCCCCTACAGAGAAGTGTGGCAAATGAGGGCATGGTGGATGGGCCACTGGGAAAGTCATTTTCTATTTCTTGCTGCCTGAAATTTGGAGGAGATGGCAGGAACCACAGTGCCCAAATTACAACCACAAGTGAAACTTGATGATTGCATCCATCTCTAAGGATGGCAGAGTAAAAATGTAGAAGGATCCAGGGTCCTTGACAACATGGTGGAAGTATCATCCATCTATTACAACCGTCAGTGCCCCTCCCAAATCTCAACATTCACCAATCTTAACAAAGGCTTTAGTTGCAAGTGTTTGTCTTGTACTCTCTACCTGAAGGCTTCCCGGGGCCATGGAAGTATGGTCAGGATTGTCAGGGAGCTAATAATGGCCCTTGGGACAGCCCTCAATCAATTAATTTACCAAGGGATTAATATTCCATCCTCTTCACCCCTCTGATGGGAAATCTGAGTTATGTTCTACACCCTTTCCCAGAGGTCACGGCAGGGTCCAGCCTCTGTTGTTCACAGCATTAAATTTCCTCATTAACGTTCACTATGCTGGTTTCCTTCCCTTCTCTGTCTCACTTTAATCCCCGAACATTTTAATCCCAGGAAATGTATAGGCTGCTTGCTCTCAAATCCTTGTCCATATCTGCTTACAGGGTAATTGGATGTAAAACATCATCTCTGGATTGTCCACCTTGAGACTTCTTTTGAATGAAGAAAAATAAACCACTCTAATGAAACCAGAATTATTTGAGTTTTCTGTTATATGCTGTTGAACCTCATGCTCTGATCCAGTTAGCAATGTGATAACTTCCTTAAGTTTAAATCCCTTAATGTCATTGAATCTTTCTTTCAATAAAGAACCATTGTTGAATATCAAAAGCCAGAAGAGGAATTTAAAAGTATTTTGATTGAACACAGTCTGATGGCTACTAGAATATTGAAAATTATATTCTAAACGATTATTTTTAGCGAATAAAATTTCAACAAATAAATGACCTCTACATTGTTAATTCTAAAGTTAATCTCAGGTCTTACTTGACCCATCCCCAGGATTTGATATGAATGATCACTCCCTCCTTCTTAAAAAATGGTTCTTTACTTGGCCTCTGCCAACCACTCTCTCGGTTCTTTCTCTGTCTCATTGGCTGTTCCTTTCATCTTGAGCTGTTGTCCCAAGGCTCAATTCTTGGCCTGCTTCTTCTTTATGTCTACAAATACTCTAGATTATTGCATCTAATCACAAAATTAGAAATAAAACCTCTATTATTATGGTTTTCAAATTTATATATTTGGCCCCAAGTTCCTTCTACCAGTTGAGACTCATAAGTAATTATTTATATCTGGTTGGCTGACTTACAGACAGCTCAAATTTACCATGACCAAAACCAAGTAAAACTATTCTTCCTGAAGTTCTCATCTCAGTAAATGGCAATTCCTTACTTATCATTGCCCAGGCCAAAAGTATATGAAACTACTCTTAATTTCTCGTTTCTCTTTGAACACTCCACTCTATTAACCAACCCTAACAACTTTACGTTTAAGTGCCTCTAGAATCAAACCTTATTATACCACTTCCTTCACTATTACCCTAGTATAAACTATCATGATTTCTTGTTTGAACTGTTAAAGTTACCTCCTATTTGGTCACCCCAAGTCCACTCTTGCCCACATATACCCTATCCTCCAAACAGTAATTACAGTGATCCTTCTAAAATATAAGTTGAGCCACTCAATACCCTATTTATATTCTCCGATGTGTTTCCATCTAACTCCAAGTCCCCAGCTACAGGGCCCAGGGTACTGACTCTTAGATATTTCTTTAACTTAATCATCTGCCACTCACACTTCCCTCTGCTCAAGCCATACTGACCTCCATGTTGATCCTCAGAAGTACCACAAATGCAGCTCCTCAGGCTTTTGGCTTACCATACCCTTCACCTGGAATACTCTTTCCCCAGACACTCACATGGTTCTCTCTCTCACTTCCTTAGTCTTCATCCAAATGATACCTTACAGAGAGACCCTGACAAACCAACTTTTCTCCAACAGCACACCTCACTCTCACTTTTATACTATTCCCTTCACTCTTTTTTTCTTCAAAATACTTATTACACGTTTACTTGTTGGTGTCCCAACTAGATTGAAAGCTTCAGAAGAGCAAGGACTTTTTCTATCGTATGCACTGCATATCCCCAGAAACCAAAATAACTGTTCAGAACATAGTAGGCACAACTATCAATGTGTTTAATGAGTAAAAAAATTATAATTAACCATTTATCGAAAAATTCTTGACCATTCAGTCAATACCTGATTGGGTGTGCTATATCTTGACATGTTAAGGGGAAAAAAATGGAATTTTCAAAGTACCTGACAGCGGTTGTTTTTTTATTGATCAAGGAGCTTTCATCTCTCAAAAAAAAAAAAAAAAAAAAGACACACCTGAAGCTGATCTGTGGCTACTGTGTTTCCCACAGCTTGCCTAGTAGATGAAGAAAGACTAGACAAGAAGTAAATCCATACTGTGCTCTGTTTTCTCCACTTAATCAAAAAACTAAAAAGTAACTTGCAACCTGCTCTCTCAATTATTTAGCAAAAATGCCAACCAAGCCCAATTCGCTTCAAAAATGTATTGGTACAGCTCAGTAAAGGGGAGATGACAGGAAAAAAACAAACAAACACTAAGTTTGTGCTAATGTTGCTTTTTATTTCATGAAACTCAAATTATTGCAAACATCAATTTCAGGAACATTTTAGAAAAACGTTAAGACAAAAAGGCAATGAGAAATGCAAAACACACACACAAATACCTATCACCAGAAACTGAAGTGATTCAGAGAAGATTAAAATGTTCTTTGACCAATGGAGATATTAAGAAACCATACACTCCAAAATAAAAATATGAACTAAAAGCAAAGAGTACGTATCTGCTCTTTACTCTTCAAAATTTAACTGACATAAGTTAATAATAGAGTATCAAAAGATTATTGAATGTGCTAAGTCTAATACTTGAACACTCATCAATCATTTGCTTTCCAAATCAGAGCTCTAATTAGATTCATAATTTTACCTCATTGAACTCTGAACCCATAACTCTGAATTCTGTTTATTTCTTAATTAAATAAGATTCTCCTAGAACTCTAGGACCATGATCAGAGACAGAATTGCAATCATCCACTCCAAAGAGAAATGGAGGTGTTTACACTGGAAGGTTTCTAATTCCCAGACTCTCTGCCCCAATATAAACCACTTAATCGTCTACACATTTCAAAGCCTGAGACAAGGAATGTTGTATCACCCTGAACTTCATTCTGGTTATTTCCTACAAGCAGAGAGCAAGCAAAGAAATAGGCCCCTCAAGTTAAAAGAGGTACATATTTAGGGACATAGTTCTAATGTCTATGCCCAACTCATGACACAATGATTTTGAGAAGTGAATTAAGACTATTGTTTTGATTGAAAGGGCCACGCTAAAATGTTTGTCTTTTATTCTTATCTCTAAATAATTTAGAATAGATAATAGTTCATTTTAACTTTTGAGAATAACCATTCAGTCTGCATAAAAGATACATCTTTAGAAAATAAACATCTAATATAGTTTCTCTTTTAAAAAACAGCTTTGATATCTCTCTGATGCCTCTAAACATTTGTGCTACTGATGCCACAGCTATATTTTCAAAGACCAGCTCAGGGACCACTGACATATTAGATATTCATTCCTTTGCTGCAAAACATCACAGTGATGATTCACTCATTACAAGGTTTCATTAAACATTATAAGGTTCTCAGATTTTACCTTGCCTCAGAATCACCTGGAGGGCTATTTAAAATACAGAAGGTGGGGCCCCACACCTAGAGTTTCTGATTCAGTAGGTCTGGGGTGGGGCTGAGAATCTGCATTTTAAAAAGTTCCCAAGTGATACTGATGCTGCTGGTCTAGGGACCACTTTGAGACCAACTGCTTAAAATTATTAATTTGTATGTTCTTTAAAGAGCAATGAAAGCTTAGAACTCGGGCCCTACATAGTACTTACTAAACTCTCTTTAATTCTCTGTCCCAGGGACAATCTTTGAGAAAACATATTTTTATAGCAACAGTAGTGCCCAAGGAGCTACAGAGTCCTTAACGCTTAGCATTCTGGTTTTGCTGGGCCTGGATGGGGCGCGTTTCCTATTTCTCTCCAGAAGGGCTGCAATTCCCTATGTGTCCCCAGATGCCCTGGATCTGTAACTTTCCCCAGGACAGGACCCATGCCTCTGGGGGACCAAAAGCCACAGCTACATGTCTCTACCCAGTAGGTCGATCTCATCCAGGAGGAAGTCCATGTCCTCGCGGCTCACTTGAGGGCTGATGACCACCTGGCGGAAGAAGTTGACCTTCCCCCTGTGGGGCTGGTAGCCCAGCATGAGGCTTCCCTTCTTCATCATCCTCTCTTTAATGGCTGGGGCCACCTGCATGGGAGAGGACAGGGAGAGGTGAAAGGCCAGCACACAGAGGCATCACGACTCATTGGACCCAGCCATTTGGTATTTACTGGGCATCCGCTGCTGTGGGTTTTATTCCCATGTACACAACAGGGTTGACAGTAATAATAATAATCATCATCATCATCATCATCATCATCATCATCTACTGAGAACTTACGACATGTGAGAACCGATTCAAGTGCTTTAGATACATGGATTCAGTTAGCTTTCACAATAACCCATTAAATAAGCCATTAAAATATTTGAAAAAGTGAACCAGATCTATCACATACATAAAATTATTTTCTATAAAATCAGCGTTTCATTTTAGTCTTCCTGAGGGCCAGCAATGTGGGGGAGTGAAAAAGAAATAGTATGAGTTTGAGCATTAAAAGGCAGAAGGTTGTTGAAAAGTCCTTCGGTATAAAAAAAAAAAGTAACTTAGGCCAAGAATTTTCCATACTGTTAATATGCCCATTTGTAGATGAGGAAATTGAGGTGCATGGAGATTATGTAAATAATATGAGGTTCCCATGTTCAGTAAGTGCGAGAGCCAAGATTTAAAACCAGGCAGTTTCACTCAAGCCCATACTCTGCCACCTAAACCATTACATAATGCTGCTTCATTAAAAACAGATCAGGTATCCTCAGGGGTCACAGTCTCAAAAGCGTCAAATGTTACATTACCAAATTTGTCTCAACTAAAAAAATACTCTAGTTTTTCTTGAATAAATTCTTGAATAAACTCTCGAATAAAAAAAATTAGTCATAAATGGGGGGAAAAACCCACAAAATAACAGCCTTGCATTGATAGTCTACCAAGAAAAACACTAACACAGGTATAATGTGCAGTTCTATTTTGAAGACTAACAGTTTATTAGTTTATTAATAGGACATATGTGGAATATAAATACTCTGTCTGTTATTAAGAGGTGTAAAGTTACCAATAAAATTAGGAAGCCCATATTTTAAAGATTTCCAGCTAACATGAGAATGGGCCCTGATAATCCAAATGCACAGATTTTTCTAAAATTTTAATGTTTGAAGAAATTAGTCCGATTTAAGAACCACACGGGAAAATGAGTCCATTTTCAAATCAGTAGTATGACCACCCAAGAACTAGGTTATAAACTTTAAAAACAATTAAGAGTGTACTTTTACTGGCTTAGAAATGCAAGCAAAGGTTTTCCATTTTCATTTTATTTTAACTCCTTAGAAATTTCTGAGCACGTGCTATTGAATATGTGGAAAAGAAATATAATGTGTTCCTGTCTTCGCCTTCTCAGAAAGATGAGATTTAGCTAATCCAGAAGGGAGAAATGCATACATAAATAACACCAGGCACAATGTGCTTGAAAATTACTTAGGTGACAGGCATCAATATCAGTTCCCAGGAGCCTCTCTCTGAGCGTGGCCATCCCACACCTCTCTATTTTTTAAATATACCTATGTTTTGTCAGATACCCCCTTGAAGACATGCCAAATGACTTCATTTGACACTCAACATAATCTCAATCTGTTCTAAAACTTATGGAAAAGTTGGGGAGTTTTAGATCCCTGGAGATATGATGTGTTGGACTCAGCCTTAGAACCTTCTCGAAGGATGTTCAAGAATAATTTTAACTAAGTACATTTTTCCTTATGTGCTAATTTTGGTACATAAACCTTGCAGAGCATGGACGACACTATTCCTACAACAGCAAAACAAACACCAATTAAGCACAATCACACTGCCATTCTAGCAAAGGAAAGGAGTTCTCAGAGTGTGAGACAGATAG
>NW_011888782.1:15390747-15397272 GCF_000151845.1 Pteropus vampyrus
CAAATGACTTCATTTGACACTCAACATAATCTCAATCTGTTCTAAAACTTATGGAAAAGTTGGGGAGTTTTAGATCCCTGGAGATATGATGTGTTGGACTCAGCCTTAGAACCTTCTCGAAGGATGTTCAAGAATAATTTTAACTAAGTACATTTTTCCTTATGTGCTAATTTTGGTACATAAACCTTGCAGAGCATGGACGACACTATTCCTACAACAGCAAAACAAACACCAATTAAGCACAATCACACTGCCATTCTAGCAAAGGAAAGGAGTTCTCAGAGTGTGAGACAGATAGAAAATATATGAGCTTCAGTGAAAGAAAAAAAATGTAGAAAAAGAAGATGAAGTCAGAGATCAAGCTGGGGAAAAATGTGAGCCTTCTCATGTTCTATAAATATCTGGAAAAGTGTCACAGATTTTATTCTGAGCTTTTTAGAGATTAGAAAAACAGAGTTAAGTAAACATCATCTCTAATCTCTGCAAAATTTAGTGACACGTGGTCAGTGGATCCTGTAAGTTGGAAGCTAATAGGTAACTCTCTATTATGCCTGTGCATATCTCTTTGAAACCCTTATATTTGAATGCTCCAAGCATCAGTTTTCTTCCAAAGCTCTTTATACAAGTACCATTTGTTATGAGAATTATAAAATCTAGTGAAATAATATGTAAGCCAATGGAAGGTGAGTGCAAAAAGAGAATGCTTTCCATAAAAACTAGGTTGAATCCTTTGGAAAGACTAGATAAAGGGGGACTACTAAACAAAGCCCCAAGTTAGGTTTGCTAAGAGAACAGCAAAAGATTTTAAACAAAATCTTAAGAGTCCAGACTGAGGCTATACACAGATAGTACACAGGGGCCTGCACACTCACTGCACTTAAAGAAACGTGAGCTGGATATGACAGGTGATCCCTGAAGAGTGTAGTTTATGCAAGAACGGTGGAGGCCCTCTAATCATCAGACCTCTAGTCAAGAAAAGCCTCACTTGCTTTTGGAAGGCATTTGGAAATCTACCTGATGGGGGCGGGGGGAACTTTACATCAGAAGGTGGGGAAATAAAGGCACATAGATGTATTTTAAGTTAAAATGTTTGATTTCAATACACATCACATGTTTTTCTAGGATTATTTGCTTTTACTGACCAATCTTTATCATCTTAGGTAGGAGGGTTTCTAGAGTGAATGTGGATGTGAATGGGTGTGTGCGTGTGTGTATGCACGTATGTATGTGTGTGTGCACGCATGTGTGTGCACAACTACATGTAATTTAAACTTCTACCATTTGTTGCTCATTTATTGCTCTTAAAATTCTCCTACTTGGTCACAGAGCAATGCAGAACCATGGTATGACTTAGGCTCATGGTATGACAAAGGCACATTTTTTTTTTAATTCACAGAACAAGCGGCCTCTTGATATAAACTGAAGGTATGAGAGAAAAACACGGTAGTGCACGTGCTGATCATTAGGAAGACCTGGTCCGCCTGGGACAAATGTCTGGCCAGGAAAACCACAGACTATCAATTTTAGAGCTTAGAGATTGTGATTCTGTAAAAAAAAAAAATTTTTTAAATCAAAACTCCCTTCATATTCATCTTCACCCTCCTCTAGGTACACAGGGTATAACTGGCTCTGGTATGTTTTAGCCAAATTTAACTTTAAATTTTAGCCAATTTTAAATTCAAAACAGGTATGTTGGTGGCTCAAACCCAATTTGCATTGTCTATTTCTGTTTACTTTTCAATACCTCTATTCTTCCCCCAAAGTGCTATTTTATGCCTCACGTTTGGAGAGCATTAGAATTTTGATTCCAACTCATAATATGTCAGAGGCTCACATGAGGCACTTTTCAAAATAAATCTGTTAGGTTTGCATTTCTTGTAAGCAAACCAAAAATATTTTCTAATGTGCATAAGAAAAGGTAAAAGAAGAGCCCTCGATATTTTAATATAAAGATATTTTTGATCTTTAAATTCTTGCTCTTTTATAAGGCATAAGACTGTGCTTCCATGGACAAAACAATGGTATAAGAACCAAACTTTTAGACCAAATTTTGTCACTAACTTACAAAAATTATAAATAAACGACTAAATATTTATATGACTCAGAGAACCAGCTAAGCGAGGGTTTGACAATACAACACACATTTTATTTATGTATCCATGAATATAAGATTAAGTTCTAGAGAGAACTACTTCTAGGCAAGAGGCCTCCTTTCTCTATACTTCTTGAGGAAAAGAAGCCATGAGCAACATCAAGGTTGATATTCATGGAATCTCTGTCACAAGTTATAATTGCAGTAGTAGTTGTTGTTAACAAATATTTTACCAGCTCTTTACAATTTGCAAAGTACCTTCACATGTTTGATTCCCATGAACTCAAATTAAAGTTTATTTAAAAGACACCCATATTTTTGCAATTTAGGCACCAAGAATGCTCTCATTAACAACCAGCTTATCACCTTTGCACTTAAAAAAGTCAACAATTTTTTATTTATAAGGCTCCAGGCACAATCCAGTGCTCGGTAACTTGGATAGTCTCTTTTGCTGATCACAGCAGAGAAACAGTTCTAATCTGACAGTATGAAATACTCGTAGAGGAAAGAAAATATGCACAAACCAAACGTCTCTATATGGATGGAGCATGCATGGAGGAAAGCAGTTTGGCAGGAGTGAGATTCCTTTCCAGCTCTCAATTATTTTACTGCTGGTTTTCCTTCAAATTGTAAATCAAGTTCTTTTCTTATGCCTCAGTGCACTGGTCCCTGCATCTTAAGTGAAGGAAGATCCTGACATTTCCATTCGATTGCACAGGAACTTAATCGACATGTTTCTATGGGATTGCTTTTTCTCCCCTTTAAATAATGCTCCAGCAATGATTTAGTCATTTAAATAGAATTTTGTTGTCACGCCCTGAAGCATTAAATAGCATTCGATATTTAAAAGTTGCTTAAACCCAGAGAAAAAATAAATAAAACAACTCTGTCAATCTGGCTAAGGGTACTAATCTGACAACACGTAATCAACCAGGCACCATAATAGCCTCTTATTAAAACAAAATTGTAATGTCCATAACATGACATTTCTTTTTAATTGTTACATACTTAATGTTAACAGCAACACTTTTTTCCCAACATATAAAGTGTTTCTCAAATCATCTGTGAGGAAATTTATTTTTCCAATGCATTACATACATACTTTTGTGACATACAATAAAAGTGTTACTAAATGAAATCGAATTACTAAATAAAAGTGAAATAAAAAAATCATAAAAAAATACAAGCCCAGTTTTGTTGTTTTATTTTTAAATTCAACAGTAAAGTTTCTCTGTTAAGTTGTCATAAAAGTTTCTAAATAGTGGTGGTGTCCCCCAGTTCAAGGATCTGCATGGGCTGGAGGCCACACTTCCAGGATTGATGCTCTCTTAACTCCTTCCGCTCCTCGTGGGTACATATTACTTGAATCATAAATCTTGTTATTTTGCACACTGATTTCTGCTCGTTGGCATGGTCGCCATCCCATCTCGAATGGGGTTTTATATGGTAGGATATAAACTTTGGCACCGCCATGCCAAAGTTTACCTAAACATCTCCCAATTGTTAAATCTTGGAACTGCTCCCGTGATGATGGCATTTCGGTGAAACCATGGACCCCATCATGAAACCCCTAAATCAGTTCTTCAAAGTCTAGTCCAGAGATCATAAAAGTAAATGGATCAAAATGTCCTAGACTTTAGGACCTCTATACAAGTTTTCCCATCATTTGCTATGAGGGTAAAATAGTCACATTTTCTCTATAAACATGGGGCAGCACAACATTCAGGGTGTCTGAGAAGACAAACTCACAGTTAAAAAGGTGACCCTTTTGTAGCAAATATGAGAGGCAAAGAATATGTAAGTTACTACTATGACTTTAGACAGCAATGCATTCAGAGCTTCTAATAAATCCAGAGAGATTTATTTCACTAAATTCTCCCCTAAACCATAAACTATGTTCCTCAAGCTACAGAAATGAGAGCTGTTTCCCCAATTTCAGTTAAATTAATCTACATTCCATTTTCTCCAAGGAAGCAATGATTCTTTGAGGAGGAGGAGGCTAAACTCATAATAATTCGCAAATCTTGTGGGTAGAGCAGGCAGAGTAAAAACTGAAAAATAAATTATGAGTTTTACTATAATTAACATTTTTCGTTAAGAATATCTTGCCTAAAAGAAAGTTGCATCAGATGCGGAAAATCATCTATAATATTTTTTCTCTACATAAAAAGTCACTTGAGTTTCTAATTACCCTATATTTTCACTAAACTTCATATGTATTTAGCTTCTTCTGTATTCCCTAAAACAGAATTTATAACCATAGAAAAGCTACTCATTGCAATACATGGTTAAGCAAATAAACACTGAGAAACCAATATAGTGGGGGCTAATATAGCTGCTATACTTGAATGTTCGTTGTTCTAGGTCTGGGGTGGCAAACTTTATTTGTCTGTAAAGTACCAGATAATAAATATTTTAGGCCTTGTAAATCATACAATCTCTATTGCAAATACTCAGCTCTGCCACTGTGATATGAAAGCAGGCCTAGACAATATATAAACAAATGAGCATGGCTGGGTTCTAATAAAACTATCTAGGGACAATAAAATTTAACATCATGTGATTTTCGTATGCCATAAAATGTTACACTACTTTCGATTATTTTTCAACCACTTAAAAATGCAAAGGACATTCGTAGGCTACACATTAATCTTAGGCTACACATAAATATAAGCCAGAGTTGGCTTTGGACATCGCTTACCGACTCCCTGGGTCAAAATGAAAAAAATATGTTATGAGATGTAAAATGTACCCCTTCAAAGGAAGAAGTACATAGACAATTATGTCCATTGGGCTTCTTTCAGAAGTTTTACATTGAGCCAAGAAATGGTAAAGGTCTTCTTGACTCTCCTTCTTCAGAAGAGCATGAAACCAGAGCCACAGATGGGTGGGCAAGGCTGCCACTTTGGCTCTCTTCCAGCACAGTTATTTCTGAACAATCACAAAAAGCAACTTGCTTTATACTTTCCTCCCAAATAAGCTGGGTTCCGAATAAGCCCCGCTGTTCATGTTACCTTGAGATGGTTCATCTGAGTAGGATATTAAAATCTAGCTCATGGAAAGAGTTAGCATGAAATGTTCATACTCTGTGCCTGGCACCCACCCCCAAACTGTTTCTGAAACTTATACAAAAACTACATATCTCATTTCCTCATTAAGTCACTTTTTGGGGGTAAAGTTAGGGGACATCTCTGATTTTCTGAGGCCACACAGAGATGCAGAGTGCATCAAGGTGGGGGCCAGAATTCAGGGCATACAAAGCATCATGGGCCAGAACTTAAATGGAAGAATTGCGGTGCGAGAGAGTAATCAGCATGCCTACACCATTCGGAGCACTTGGATGGGCTTTCTGCTTCTGAGAAGGGCTCAGGCCAGTGCAGTGGCAGCCTAGGAAGAAAACATACAGTTTTCTCTGCCTCGCTGAACTCAGGATATAGTCAACACAAGCTGAAGACCAGTTAGCCATCTGAGAAAAGCTGCCCTGGAGAGAACACCCAGTTGTGCAGATATGGGAAAAAAAAAAAAAAGATGTAATTCCTTTATTTGTTCATTAATTTCCATGATATCAGTCTCCATAAATAAAGCATCACGATGGTCCTTTCATGAGCTGGTGAATGGGAAGGTCATCAGAACACCCACATTGGTTCACAAAGTCTAAGCACAGATTTACATCTCCGTTTTCCTTTTGGTATCAATTTTTAAAGAAAGTATATTCTCCAGTGGAAAAGTGTATCTCATAAATTTCTGATTATGAAAGAGCTCAATAATATGCCATATATAGGAACTTCCTAAAACTTAAATGAACATTTTTATCTTTCAACCACATATCTGAGTTTCCTCTGACTGTAAATAAGAACTGACTTTTCCGTTACACATACACATGCAACTCAGAATAAATAGAGTCGAAATGGGTTTTGACCTAAGCTAAATGTATATCCTCCAATTTGTAACTTCTGTGTTACTTAGAGTGGTTATTGCTAAATGAACAGTTGTTGAAATAATACATTCCTTATGGCCTAAACATACTATAGTCCAAAGTAGAAAGTGATTTCTTTAGTCTTATATAAAGTTCTTTGTGGTAATGGTTAGCTTTACATGTTTAAAATGTAGTAAATGGAATCTCTCACTTGATAAAGATGAAACAGTGTCACCTCACAATACAGAAACCTTTCCTTTGTATTTCCAAATATATTTGAGTAATTTGTTTCTTTCCCAAATGTGGTATTTTATATAGAAGAGGCATTTGCCCTCCCAACGCAGTTTGCTTTCGTCTAAAATGTTTCCAATTTCACAGCCCTGAACTGCAAACATTTTGGTTATGCCTGATCACACAGTCAGTGTCCTCCTCCCATCAAGGAAGAAGCCTGCCAGAACAACGATACAGAATTCACATTTCTTAGAGCACCTGGCAATGCAAAAGCGGGGAAACTAAA
>NW_011888782.1:15402167-15404162 GCF_000151845.1 Pteropus vampyrus
CACTCTATAAAGCAAAAATTTAACACTCAATTGTGTCACAGCAGCCATCAGAGCTAATAGCTCCTCAGTAACTGTTGTGGGCCAACTCTCAAATTTTAGCCCCTGTTGGGAGATCTCTACATTGTTCCTTAAAATGACAAGTTATTTGGAAATTCTCAGCCAGGAGTGACACCACTTCTCTAGGGTAATTTGGAAAGAAGTGTAAGCATTTTGGATTGTCCTGATGATTACGGAATGCTATTTGCACTTATGTGTGAAGGTCAGAAGTGCCAAACACTTCACAATGGTTACACTAAACCTGCCCAAGGAAGACATGCTGACCAAAATGCCAGGATGTCCCTGTTGAGAAACACTGGTCAGGAGCCCCATGGGCTCAGGAATGCCTCCTACCCTTTGTCTTGATGTCTCTGGTCCTTTCAGTTTCTCTCACAAGTTATTGATCTTGCTTTGGTCCAGAACAAATGACTAAACTGATGGGTCAGCAAAGTAAATGGGATCCTCAGAGACAAAAAGTACTTTCTCGTTGTTTCTCTTAGATTCTTTTTGTTGTTGTTTTTCTATTTTTATTTTTTCCAGCTTTAATGAAGTATGATTGGCCAATAAAAATTGTATGTATTTACAGTATATGATGTGATATTTTGATGTACGTATACACTCTGAAATGATGACTCAAAGATTCTTAACATATTCAAAGAGTATCACTCAATCTGAAAATGGGACAATCCCAAGTTTCAATCTAGGTCTTCTGGGAAATAGTCCAATTTTTCTAAATGCCACATCTGGCTATTTTAGCAGAGACACAGCTTGGAGGCCCTCAGGTTGCTCCCAGCACTACCGCCAACTACGGGAAGTGGATCAGGTTCCCCAGCTTTTAGCTACACAGATGCTCCATTCGTATCTCGCCCACACGCTCTGGCATTAGGAGTACCACAAGCATTCTTGAGAGGATAAAAAATTCTGATTCCTTTCCCACAGGTTTTCTCAGGGTAACTTTCTTTCCTTTCGATATTTGGCAATGGGCAATTAGCAGCTGAAATTCTGTCTTTGGACTCATTCTATGTCAACAAGCCTCTAACAGTCAATGAGGCTATTTGGGGCATAACAGAAACACCTCGATAGGAGTACAGGCCCAGATATGGGAGGTGGTCCCTGTGTTGGCATAGCAATAATTTTAAGGTATAGAACCTGTGCATTAGGCTTGGGAAGTTTAGCTTCCTTAGTAGCAGAATTATTGGTTTTTAGAATAAATTCTGGGGCCTGACAAGGCAGGGAGAAAAAAAAGGAAGTGATCCCATGGTTCATGCTGCTTTGTCCTGACAGATATCTTGCTCTGTACAGCCGCTAAGGCATTCGAATTATGTCTCAGAGAAGTCCCAGCAGTCTAAACCCACCCACCTGCATCCTTGTCTTGTTTATAGTTTTTTCCATTGATTATTTGCTTCCGGAGTAAACTGATTCCAAATTGTCTTTTTGATCTTTTTGGGGTTGAATATAGATGTTCATTGTCCATCTAAGAGTTAGTTGCACACACAGGATGTACTCTCGCTTCTCCCAATGGCTTTTTTTTTTTTAACATCTCTATTTATAAGCAGTTCTCATATCACTGCACTTCTTTATTCAGCTCTAGTGCATCCTGAAATGCCTGGTTTTTCAATCTCAGAGGCAAAACCTAAACTTTTAAAGTCGCATATTTCATGTGCCTTTTTTTTTATTGACTCAAAGAGAGCTACTATAAAGATATTTAAAAATAATTATTGTTCCTGTATTACTCAGAAAAATATTAATAAAATGTTAAGCATTAGGTATTCCTCATTGAAATCTGTATAAACACTCAAAGTTTTTACAATTAATGCTATAAATATTAATCAACAGCTTTTAACACCAATCCATTTTGATTAGTAACAAAATACTTTACGTTTGCACTTTTTGAGCAAAATAACAAAAGTGAGTTATATATTCTTCTTTATGGAGCACGCTCAACACCTTTTTACCTAG
>NW_011888782.1:15404212-15406203 GCF_000151845.1 Pteropus vampyrus
TAAAGAATGTTTTTTGTTATTGTTGATAATGACTTGAGGCTGATTCTCCCATTGCTCTGTGTAGAAGGGATCACACTATACAATTTGGTGCATTACCTTCTGGGGCAATTATTTGTTGATGCAGGATTTAGAATACTTTCTTAAAATCCTAATCAAATTAAATTATCGAATATGTTTTTTCTCTTACTTTTTTTAACTAAGTATTTTGGCCATACAGTCTTATTAACAAAAGAGATGCAAATGTTTACAACTTAATTCAAAACAGCACGATGCCCTTCAACTACTGAATGGATAAATAAATGATAGTACATCCCTACCATGGAATACTATTCAGCAATAAAAGGGAATAAACTACTGATGCGACCTGGATGAATCTCCAATATATTATGCCAAGTGCAAGAAGCCTGACTCAAAAACTACTTACCATATGACTCCATTCTGAAAAAGGCAAAACCACATACATGGAGAACAGATCAGAGAGTGCCAAAGTTTGGGGCTCAAGGTGAGGGGCTGACGACAAAGAGGTAGCCTGGGGTAATTTTTAGAGGTGATGGAATTGTGTCATGTGTGACTACAGTGGTGGTTTCATGACCACTGAACTATAAATTCTGTCCTAAGCTGGGCCTTTACATGATTTTTCTTTATATCCCTCAGAGCCTAACAGAAAGCCTCGCCAGCAGCTAATGCTAGGCCCTTGTCAAAACTCGCAATACTATATACTTTAAAAGGTGAATTTTACCTGTATGTAAATTTTTAAATAAATAAATGAGTTGATTCAAAAGACTAAAGAGGTTCTGAGAGGACATGTAGTTACATGAGATCAGATGAATAACTTGAGCTTCCAGCGCTCCAGTTTCCTTATCCCTCAGCAGAAGATGATAATAATAGTACATTACTTCTTCACAAGATTGATAATCTTCACAAGATTAATATGGACTATGATACTATAAGTACAGCATGTAATACTGTAAAGAAACAGATAGAACATGGTGGACATTAATATTCTTATTCAAGAAAAGTCTAGAGCACAAACTCTAGAAAGGAAATGGAACTCGGAATTGGGATGTTTCTTTCCAGTTCTGCCACTAATTGCTTGTCCTTAAGCAAAACACTTAATTTCTCTGTAGGTCTGAAATGAGAAAGGTCATGTTGACCACTCAAGTGCAAAGAGTGAAGGTATTTTAGATGCAGGCACTTGTTGCTTTTCTTCGTGGTGGACTAACAGAAACTGTATGGCTCAAGGCTTTTTGGAGACTCTCCAACACATCAGATCAAACATTCAAACGCATCCACCATACTTAATATATATAATTCACATATAACTATAGAAGATTTCAGTTGAGTTGTGGTGACTGAGATAACATAATCTTATGTTATGTTTGATTTTGTCATATTCCTTTTATCTTTTGGAGCCATTTTTAAAAACTAGTAAATATTTTTATATGCCCCTATTCAATACATGTCCCAAGCTTGGTTCACACTAGTGACAAAACACCCAGTTCACTCAGGACAGACTTAATTTATACCTATAATTATCAATAGAACCCTTTTTCATCACTATCAGTGAGTTTAGACTAACCATACATAAACCAACAGACCTGAGAACCAATTCCTGAAATTCTGTGTGACTTTGGGCTAACCGCTTTGAGACTAACATTCCTCTCCTATGAAGAACTGATAATCCCTTGTAGGATTGTTATGTAAACTAAATGAAATAATATATTTGGATGCAGCAAGCATAGAATTTGTCATCTGCTAGGCAGTCAATAATACAAGCTGGAATTATTAATTTCTTAAAGTGAATTGTTTTTAATCAATTTTAATTTCTTACAGTGAATTGTTTTTAATCAATTTTAAAGTGTACTGGTCTTTTATTACACTACTTCATTATTATCTATTGAGACATGAGCATTTGAAAGAGTGAAAACACGACTTGTAATTTATTCTTTCTCCAGAAAGCATCTAAACTGTATTTAAACAATTCTGAGAGT
>NW_011888782.1:15406253-15408604 GCF_000151845.1 Pteropus vampyrus
TACTATATACTTTAAAAGGTGAATTTTACCTGTATGTAAATTTTTAAATAAATAAATGAGTTGATTCAAAAGACTAAAGAGGTTCTGAGAGGACATGTAGTTACATGAGATCAGATGAATAACTTGAGCTTCCAGCGCTCCAGTTTCCTTATCCCTCAGCAGAAGATGATAATAATAGTACATTACTTCTTCACAAGATTGATAATCTTCACAAGATTAATATGGACTATGATACTATAAGTACAGCATGTAATACTGTAAAGAAACAGATAGAACATGGTGGACATTAATATTCTTATTCAAGAAAAGTCTAGAGCACAAACTCTAGAAAGGAAATGGAACTCGGAATTGGGATCTTTCTTTCCAGTTCTGCCACTAATTGCTTGTCCTTAAGCAAAACACTTAATTTCTCTGTAGGTCTGAAATGAGAAAGGTCATGTTGACCACTCAAGTGCAAAGAGTGAAGGTATTTTAGATGCAGGCACTTGTTGCTTTTCTTCATGGTGGACTAACAGAAACTGTATGGCTCAAGGCTTTTTGGAGACTCTCCAACACATCAGATCAAACATTCAAACGCATCCACCATACTTAATATATATAATTCACATATAACTATAGAAGATTTCAGTTGAGTTGTGGTGACTGAGATAACATAATCTTATGTTATGTTTGATTTTGTCATATTCCTTTTATCTTTTGGAGCCATTTTTAAAAACTAGTAAATATTTTTATATGCCCCTATTCAATACATGTCCCAAGCTTGGTTCACACTAGTGACAAAACACCCAGTTCACTCAGGACAGACTTAATTTATACCTATAATTATCAATAGAACCCTTTTTCATCACTATCAGTGAGTTTAGACTAACCATACATAAACCAACAGACCTGAGAACCAATTCCTGAAATTCTGTGTGACTTTGGGCTAACCGCTTTGAGACTAACATTCCTCTCCTATGAAGAACTGATAATCCCTTGTAGGATTGTTATGTAAACTAAATGAAATAATATATTTGGATGCAGCAAGCATAGAATTTGTCATCTGCTAGGCAGTCAATAATACAAGCTGGAATTATTAATTTCTTAAAGTGAATTGTTTTTAATCAATTTTAATTTCTTACAGTGAATTGTTTTTAATCAATTTTAAAGTGTACTGGTCTTTTATTACACTACTTCATTATTATCTATTGAGACATGAGCATTTGAAAGAGTGAAAACACGACTTGTAATTTATTCTTTCTCCAGAAAGCATCTAAACTGTATTTAAACAATTCTGAGAGTATGAGTTAGCAGCTTTAGAAACCAAATCTTGTACATCAGTATGCCACATCTGTATTAATCTTGTATTTAAGTTCCAAGATTTTCTAACATTGACAAAGTAAACTTTTTTTCCCCTTTAAAATGTAAGACAGTTTTGATCATCTTGTCAATTTTGTGGGGGGCGGAGGCCAGAGGCAGAGACGGAAGCTTTCCATTGAAATGTACTGTGCACAAGAATGATTTTCTACTGTATTCCAGAAATTTCGAGAATTCTGTGTATTTTGTAAGTGTGAGAATTTTTCAGAATACAGAAATATTTTATAAGAAAAAAATTTACTTCTTTGGACACGTGAAAAGGTCACATATCAAAAAGGTCATTTGTTTCGATATTCATGAGCTTGTGTCTAAAACTGTATAGTCTCCCTGTGCTATCCTGACACTTCTATTTTTATCAAAGAAACACTGAAAAGCAGTATTAGGTGCTTCCCAGATGTGCCTGATGCTACAATCACCTGGATCCAGGCCTCAATCCAGAGCAACTGAATTTGAATCTCAATGGGATAGGCCTGGTGGTCTAAACATTTACCAGGTACCTCAAATTCTTGTTATCATGACTTGAGTTTAGGAACATGGTGAATGACAGTGTTTTAACTAGGACTTTGGAAGAGGTTATGGTGGGGTGTGAGATCAGAGGTGTTTGGGGCAGGAAAAAGACAATTTTGAGAGAGGAGGAGAGATGACATTGGGAATCTCCCCTTTTCTAACTGTTTATGTCAATTCTATAGTAAAATAAACCAGTGACCTTCAAGGAAGTTGCCAGCCAACTTTTCTGTTAATCATAAAACCTGAAAAAGTGTTCAAAACACTTAACCATGGCTCAGGAAACAATAAAACTCTTTGTTTTGATTGCCTGAAGAATCAATTTGCCTCCTTCAATATATTTTCCGCCATCCCTTACATATTCCGCCATCCCTGTCCAATTCATATCTTATTCCTTTGCACAACCCTCACTCATTTCCCCTAATATCTGTCCCCCTATAATTTAGAAGTGAGTTGAATTGGTGTAAGTCTTCCAAGCTTAAATTATGAAA
>NW_011888782.1:15412719-15421179 GCF_000151845.1 Pteropus vampyrus
ATTAGGTATTCCTCATTGAAATCTGTATAAACACTCAAAGTTTTTACAATTAATGCTATAAATATTAATCAACAGCTTTTAACACCAATCCATTTTGATTAGTAACAAAATACTTTACGTTTGCACTTTTTGAGCAAAATAACAAAAGTGAGTTATATATTCTTCTTTATGGAGCACGCTCAACACCTTTTTACCTAGTGTTTAAAATTGGAAGTCATCTTTTTCCTTGAAGTCGTGGCATTCTGATCGTGTTCCAGGGGTCTTTTGGGATTAAACCAAGCCCCACTTTACCTGTCTTACACTTTGGAGTCCTGCGTAAGAGTTTGTTTGACAAAATAAGTTTGAATTAGATTGGCAATGTATTTATTATTATTATTCAAGATCTATCATTTTGGAATATCTGAAAAATAGTCTTCGAGATGCGGGTTAAGGGAACGATTCCTGCAAGCCCTGTCTGGGGGAGACAGGAGCTCTCGGAGTGCACCATTCTTGACCAAGTCAAGAACAGTCAGAGAGAAACATGTTGCTTTGCTAAAACCAAACTTCTTTTGCTTAAGAGTTAAGGATAAGTCATAAATTGTCAAGTTATGTTTAAGCATAGTAACAATAAATATCTATCTTATATCATCGAACCTTAAGTCTGTCCCAAACACAGCTACCTAACAAAGCCACATTACCTTCCAATCAAAGGGCTCTTTTGCTTCTCTCAGGTAATCATTATTCCAATCCTGTGCTCTTGCTCCAATAAGTCCCCAGGTTTTCAATTTATTCACTAGCCATTTGATTGTCTTCCTTTTGTGAACTGCTTGTTCATGTTCTCTGCCCGTTTTGGGTGATCATCTTTTTTTTTTACTGATTTAGAAGAATACTTTATTATTAAGAACATCAACTATCTGATTGCTTTACATGTTGCGAGGTATTTGTTGGCTTTTAATTTTGTTTCTAGTTATGTACAGTTTGAATATTTATATAATCGAACCTATCAATTATATATACCTATATTTTTTTTCCAGCATTGGTATTATACTTAGAAAGCCTTATGCATACCAAGATTAAATAAATATTTGTTTTCTTCTGATTTGGTTTTGACACTTAGAACTTTTAATCCATTAGAGCATTCCATTTGTATCATGCATAAATCAGATACCTATCTTTGATGGAATAAGCCTGCCTTTCCCCAGCATGTATTGGGAACAGATATGATTCCTATGAATATTTGGGCCTCAGCTTTCTATACTGTAAAGTTGATATGTCTATTCTTAGTGTACATCCAAGCTGTTTTATTTATTGTAGCCTACAAAATATTAAAATGCTTGAGAGGGGAATTTCCTTGTTAGTCATCCTTTTCAAAATGTTATCTATTATTACCCGCTTATTCTCTTAGATGATATCTAGAAACATTTTCACAAGTTAAAAATAGAAAAAAAAAACCTTCTGTTAATATGATTAGAATTATATCAAGCCTGTCTATTAGTTAGAGAAAAATTAACTTTCTCATCTAGAATTATGGTGTTCCTCAGTTTCTAAGTGAGGCAGTTTTTTAAAAGAACAGCTACAAATTCTCTGGCTCTTCCCTCAAGGACGCTTCCTGAATTGGAGAGGATTTGTGGCAGGTTAGTTAGCAGTAGGAAACAGTGGAGGCTGCATGGCCTCCAAAGTGAGGTCAGAGAGGTGTAGCGGTGTCCAGCTGGTTCTCAGGAACACTCACTCTTTGAAATCCAACTATCCTGAGCCCACCATGCTATGATGAGTTCCAGGCCACCTGGAGAGGCACTCTGTTTATAATCCCAAATGAGGTCCGAGCCAAGGGCCAGCAATAACCATTAAACATGTGAGTGAAGATGAGTCCAGAAGATTCCAGCCCCAGTCCAGCTATTTCAGTCTTCCTAGATGAGCGAAGCTCTGTCTGAATTCCTAACCCACAGAATCCATGAGCATAATAAAATGGCTGTTTAAAACTGCTACGTTTGGAATAATTTACAAAACAGAAATTGTTACTGGAACATTAGGGGGTTTTTGTGGCCTTAAAATTTTATAGTTTTCTTCTAGGTACTATATTTAAGTTAACTCTTAGTTATCTTAATCTATTTTGCTATTGAAGTGATAAAATTATTGACTTAAAAGCTACCTTCTGATATAAATGTCAATTTTCTAGCTCCTAGTTTCTTATTCTTTATGTAACAAAATTTTTTTTTTAATGTTTAAATTTATACAAATTTCTAAAAGTTTTTAATCTGATGTCCTTGGGTTGTTTAGATGCATAATCGCACAACCTAAAATGATTCGGGTCTTCTCCTTTTAAATATTTAAAGCTGATGTCTTTTCCTGGTCATTGCCTTGACTGGCACTCCCAGAACAACACTCACTCATAGCAGTGAGGAGAGATGTTCCTAATTTGTAACTGAGATTAATGAGAAGAATTTTTGTATTTAATATATATGTTCATCTAAGACATCACATAAGTAAGCAAAAGAACATAACCACGAGATAACCTTTAAGCCTTAACATTAATTTTGGAGGTCATTTAACATGTGTACATATTTTTAATTTCTAAGTTTTTTTTTTCTTTCTTGCTCCATTTTAAGTGGGAGGAATAATTTTGGATTGCTTTCTTGATTTAGTTGTTCGGAGATAGGTAGAAAGTGATGAAAATGCTTTTTAAAACTTGCTTTTGCTTAGCTTTTGAAATAATGAAGTTCTGCTGAATAGAGCACTAAAAATGGAAACAGCAACAGGCACCGTGTGCTACACTGGCTGACTAATCCATCCCCTCAGACAGCTTTTGGAGTCCACAAATGCTACCTGCATTAAAGTTTTCAATCTGCGTGAGTGGATTATTGTGTGGCTTCCTGAAATAATCCTCTCATCTTTTAACACAGTTTTGACCCAGTTTGGGGAAGTATCTTTAATATCTTGTTCTGCTTCACTGACCTCCAGGCAGAATAGCCAGAAATATCTGCATTTAACAGACAACTTTCATCTTCAGGCTCACAAAAGGGTTAGCTTTCTTTAAAAAGGAAATTGAAACTTGTATCACAAGGCAGCTTTTTAGGTGATTTTACTTTCTACTTTATAGCCCTGACAAATAGAGGGCAGAGATCTGGAATAAATAAAGTGCCTCGGAATAGTGCGTAAATCAAAAGCTGCTAACTGGACCTGCTTTTACCTCACCATCGATTATTTGTCAAGTCATAGGCACTCACCTTAGAAAGAAAAACAGAAACACATGTATGGAAGATGAGATGTGGCTGGGTTGCCAGAACAAAACACAGAACAATAACCCACCCAGAAGACGAGTAGGATCGTAAAGTGTTTACAGAAAGCAATAACTCTGAGATTTTAGAACACGCTGTGGTTACCTAAGTGATGCTTCGGAGGATGGATGTTTTCTAGTTGGCAAATAGAGGATTGATTGTTACGGACTGCGGTTGATTTTATTATTGTTCTCAATTATTCAAAGGTCCTTTCTCGCTATGAGAGAATGCATCCTTGCCTTCGCCTGGTATCCTGCAGCACCTCCCTGTAGCAGGAGTGTGTATCACCACTCCATGAACATGTGACCCATTCTGAGAGGGAACTTTAAGAGCTGTTGTGTGTTTCCGCCAGCCCTTTCCTCCTTTTCCTTCGCTGTGAGGATGGCACGTCCCAGAGGGGGGCTCCTCTTTCATCATGGATGCAGGGATGGAGACCAAGGGGCGGAGCAGAGCTGACACTGATCCACAGTAGATGTGAAATGTGATCAAGAAGTAAATCTTTGTTATCATTAACACTGAGATTGGAAGGATGGAAAAGACGCTCACTTGTTGCTGTAGTAACAAGTAAATCGAGAAAGTAATCCAAGTGAAATCTAATTAACATGACTCAAACTAAGGTATATTAGGTTAGATCTAAGATTGAGTCTCACTTTAGAAGAACCCAGGTAACTCCTTTTTGTTTGAAAGTTTGGCTCTAACTAATCTTCCCTGCATTAGCCATGAGAAACTAAAGCCCTCAACCCCGAGGATAGAACATACTGAGATTTTCATAGCAAAGTCAAGGTGACAACTTGATGAGTCTAAGCTGTTGGCCAATGAGTATCTGCCATCAAAAAAGTGGTTTAGTCATATAGAGAGATAATATCAATCTATAGCACAGGGGTTGGTAAACTTTTTTTCTGTAAAGGGCCAGGTAGTAAATATTTTAGGCTTTGAAGGCCATATAGTTTCTGTTGCAACTACATAGGTTATAAATGAAAGCAATCAAAGAAAATAGAAAACACATGCATGTGGCCGTGTTCCAACAAAACTTTATTTACAAAAACAGACAATGAGCTGGATTTTGGCCTTTAGGCTGACCCCTGCTATAGCACACACACAAAGAAACAAAAAAAAAAAAAAATCCTAAAACAAGCCTAATGTCTTACAACCACTTTTATATGGTTTTGACATTAAAAATACCCAGTAGCCACTGAAGAACATGGATAACTCCCTGGTTTTCCCATATACATAACATACAGATGATAACAGACACTTTATAAGGCTTTTGTCAGACTTAATCAAAATGAAATATAAATTGCTGGTGAGTAAGCTCTCAATGAATTTTGGTTCCTCTCATCTTTCCTTGTCCTGCTACGTAAGACTCAGAGTGGACTCTCAATGAAGGCCTATTTAATACGTGCCAAATTAATGAATGAGGTCGAACAGTAATAAGGTGAAGCAGAGAATCCTTGAAGTCAACATTTTCTGTACAATTGGTTTGATAAGACAAATGTATGATAACCAAGAATAAATATTAATATATGTCATGATTTACATGTCTATTAATTAGATTCCTAATTATACTGACCTGACATGAAAATACTTTATTTTCCATTCAGGAGTATATTTCAAATAATAGACAATAATTCTGTATTCTACAGCAAAGTCATGAAATTCCCAAGTCTTGCATTAGAGCTCTGTCCTACTTGGACAAAGGACAGAAAACAAACTCTCAGTGCTATCTGCTCAATTAAACAGAACTCAATTTTGTGATTTATTGGACTCAGACTGGAAGGTCAATTTTTTTTAAAAAAAAAGCAATGAATCTCACTATGTTGGTCTATCTTCTGTTAAATATTTTTCTGTCATAAATAATCAGGGTTAAATGTGCTCAAGAGCCTATGGACAAAATCCACTATGGGCTATAGTGACAATTGTTGAGAAAACTCAACCACCTTTTTCTCCCTGTAAATTTAAATGCCACCAGAGAAAATCACATTTAGTTTTCTAAAACATTTTCTGCCTCATTTAAAAATTTAAATTTATCTTCCAGTTCTCCTCTTGGAGTTCACCCTATCCCAGAATACTAAAATACCCTCCCCACCTTCTTTCTATTTCTTCTACTACCAAAATAATGAACTATATCATTAACGACCACATAAAGTCTTTTCTGTTCACAAGATGGATAATCTGACATGCATCACATAGATCTCTCACAAGATGCCAAGGCAGGTATGAATACCTTCCTCCTGAAATGATGTAAAAATAAAAGTAGAAATATTCTTTTGTAGAATTTGGGTATATGTTTAAGGAGACGTCTACGTTATTCACAGAGTAGGGAAGATTTTTATGGCAAGTAAACTTGCTCTGAGGTGGTAGTATTGTTGTGTGCTTAAATAAAAATATGTGGGAAAAGGAGGATAGAAGAGGAAAATGACTTAATATTTATTTAATCCTAATGTTAACATAATTCAAGTGCAGTGGTGGGTGGAGACAGTAGAATTTGCACCATGCCCTGAATCATGCTGTCTAGTGTTTCTGGAACATGGACAAATTCCCTTGGACTCACCTGAGATGCCTGTCAGAATTATAGATTGTAGGATACCACCCGCTGTAGATCAATTAAACCTCCATTCTCTAAGAAATCGAGCCTGGAAATAGAATTTTTACCATAATTTTCCTATGATTCTGATGTGAAGCAAGTATGGGAATATCCTTACTAGAGGAAGGTGAAGATCACGAGAGATGCAAATAGTCCCCATCATCGGTATTTCTGTGCAGGCACAGAAAACACCACCAGGTGTGTCTCATTAGGCAATAAAGTGACAGGAGGGCTAACATTTCTTCTGAGAAGCTCCTTTCTATTGTACACTTTTCTCTCAGCTGAGAAAACTGTCTAAACCTGGATCATCAGACTTCTCACACTCAGGAATACCAACAAATAAAATTGAGGTATAATTTTGGATGTAGGAAAAAAATTGTCATTAAAATAATTGTCTACGGAACAAAAAGAACTAATCAAAAACTGACTCACAAATATAGAGGATGATCTGGTGATGGCCAGAGGGGAGGAGGGTTGAGGGGCTGGGAGAAAGGGGTGATGGGTTAAAGAAGTACAAATTAGTAGTTGATAGATGGTCACAGGGATGGGGAATACAGCATAGGGAGTGCAGTTAGCACTAACGTAATGGCCAGGTGGAAGGCCAGGGGAGAAAAAGAGCAATCAAGGGGATCATTTTATAAACTATATAAATGTCTAATCAAGGTACTGTATACTTGAAACTAATAAAATTAAAAAATAATGATTGTCAACAAAAATTGCCATGAAAATCTTTGAAAAAATGAACCAGATCTATTACATATAGAAAATTATTTTCTATAAAATCAAAATCGACACTGCATTTTGGTCTTCCTGAGGGCCAGCGATGCAGGGGAGTGAAAATGAAATAGTGTGAGTTTGAGCATTAAAGAGCAGAAGGTTGTTGAAAAGTCTTTTAGTAAAAAAAAAAAAAAAAAAAGTAACTCAGGCCAGGAATTTTCTATTCTTCATCCTTCCAGCCCCGTTTGGGTACTTTGTAAAATTATAGCAGCTTTATAAGGATGTCTCTACAACATGGCACCTTTCAAGTTCCTGCATTTTTCTCTTTGCTCTTCAGATGATTTTCATTATCACAGGCCAGAACTAAGCCTTGCACATGGAGCATATCATCAGGCCAGTCAACCTGAATCAGGCTCTGCTCTGTTTATGTTGACAGCCAAATGATCACAACTAGAACCAAGCCATTGTTCCCTCCCAGGGATTTTCGTACCCAATTCATTGGGTTACCTAAAAGTTCTTTTCTTCCTGGAGTCGCCTCTAGACCTCAAACGTGTCATGAAAAAATTCGTCTCTTTGGCTACTGACAATAAAGAATTAACTGCATATATAGCTGTCAGAATGATGGTGTGTTTAGCTATCTGAATAATCTATCAGAGAAGAGAGAGTGAGAGAACTGAGATTAAGTAGAGTCTGAAACCAAACACACTTAATAAGTCTGGTAAAGGATAAATTTATATCTATTCATACCCCTCATTGGACAGTTTTATAGAATCTTCAACTCTAGTTTTTGAAAGATAATCTCCGATATCTTTTGTGAATCAAATGCATTTTTCGGTATTTAAAAAAACCACATTAATTTATCATTTCCTTTTTAATGAAAACTCTAAACATGGCCATATCTAATGGAACATGGATTTACATATGAGGGCACAGGTCTATCATATTCTGTAAATATTTTCTATTCATTATCCATTTTCCACCCCACTCACTGAACCTAGATGTCAGTTTCTGTCAGGACTGTGGCCTGTGGTTTGAACTGACTGCCTTCAGCAGGAAGTTAAAATGAATGTGTTTCTGATTCACAGGGCCACTAATAATGTGTCTAGCAAAGATTCCTGCCAATCACATGGAAATGCTTTCTGTCAAAATCACCCCAAAATATTGACAAGTGTGGCCTGCAAAAAAAAAGCTAAACAATACACAGACCTAATCGCTTATTGGACAGTGAAAGGTCCAGTCATTCCTGAAGCCAGAAGAAGGAAGTTAGGTCAGTCACAGAGGGACAGCTTTGTGTTTCTCGACTTCTTCCTGGACAGAAGCAATGGTGTAGACTATGGATTGATTTGGAACACCACCTAGTGAAAGATTTGAGGAAGTGCATGAACATAGAAAAATCTCAAATCAGATTCTGATTAAACTGACTAAAGGCTTTCTTTCAGACTATTTTAAATGGTGTAATTTTTTTTTTTTTAAGTTAGGGCAAAAGCAAAAACAGAATGACCACTGTGTAGCCCAACACAAATCAGATTCAGCTAATAACCTCATCTGCCTCTTGGGACAGAACAGCCAGTTTCCTCTCTTAGCACTTTTCCATTGACTACTGTAAGAACATAAGAGGCCATGGAGTCAGCCCAATCAATAGTCTACATCTGCCAGAAAGTCAGCATTTGGGAATGGCACCAACGGGTTTGAGAAGAATGATGCCAGGGCATCGGATTTTCAGACATGCATTTTTCAGCCACGGTGTTTTCAGCTGAACAGTGTATGTGTCAGAAGCTTTAGCTATCAGAAAATTAAAAATGTTTCCGGACCTCAATAGATTTTATCGCCAGAAAATCAGTACCAACAGTACCTATTTCACAGTATGCTGCACACAAAAAGCATTCAATAAATATAACATCATTC
>NW_011888782.1:15422054-15465003 GCF_000151845.1 Pteropus vampyrus
ATCTGTTAGACAATATTTGAAAAGCACCTGCAGGCAGGTAGAATGGTGTAATGCCTCTGCTTAGTGGCTTAGAACTCCACGGTCCATTGTCACTTGCCCTAGGCCAGCACCTTAAACAAAGATACCACCGAGGCACTCTAATGAGGAGTAATTAGGAAAAACACATCATCTGTCAGGGAGGAGTAAGAAAACATGAAAACAACTATCATATGAAACATAATGGGCAAAATATCATAATTGAAGAACAAAATGTGATGGAGATTTAAGCCAATGATGAGAGATGATGGAAAAGAATGCTTTGGGCAGGAGATTTTGTACTTCAGACAAGGTCCAGAGATATTGCTGGCACTCAATCAGTTGTGCGGTGTGTAGGCAACTTATTATTAATCAGGTTGAACTACAAGAATTTGCAAGTGACTCTTTCTCTTTCTTCTTCAAAGTAAGTTAAGAGCCAATATAACATCCCTCTCACTCCTGCTCTGACATGTTTTCATGAACGAGAAAGAGTTAAAATTACAATCAAAACAGCCTATGACTAGGGATGCTGGTTTGCTCAGAGGAGTACTGATTTATGTATGTTTTTCTGGTATGATTATTAATAGCATTCACTTCACTTTCAGAAGAGTCCTGAGTTGGGCAGTACGTTCTCTGGTCACCAGACACAGAGCGACAGTCCGCCTTAGAAATGCTGTTTAAGCGGCACCCGTGGGTGGGACACATTAGCAGCGTCCACTGGCTCCACTAGCACTGTCAGTCTCTCTCCGATCAGGTTTTCAAAACGCCTGGTCTACTGAGATACCAAACAACCAAAGGTGAGGCTGTGTGAAATGCATAGTGGCCACCGAGAGGGTACCAATTTATATTTCCAAATGATAGAAAGTTTACTGGATAAAAATTCCCATCTCTCTCTTCCTTTCCCCCCAACACCAACCTTCTGCCACAACTGCTAAACGAATTGCCAACAACAACACACACACACACACACACACACACACACGCCCCATATACAATGTACATGCATATATGTAACTTTTTGTGATTTCTTATTGCTCGATTTAAATCAGTATGTTCTTCAAACTTTAGTTTCAGCTTAAATCAAAATAAGTGCTAATTCATTTGTCCGACTTACCGAGTTCATTTTTTATTTACAGTGAACATCAGGCCCTGATAAAGCCTATAATAAATAGAACACTATATGTTTTACGTATTTTTGGAAGACACAGGACATCAACTGCACCGCAAAGTCAACTTTTATAGCAAATATAAGAGGATGTGTATTTTGGTGGAGAAAGCAGCAAACAGTTATTTCATAGGCAAACTGAATGTACCAAGCAGAACAGAAAAAAAGCCCTCCAGATTCTGAATGGAGCTGTCTATGGAAAATAGGGTAGAAGGAAAACTGATAGAGAAATTATGTGAGGAATTATCTTCTCTCCCTCCCCAACCTATTTTTACTACAGTTGTGTCCCATAGACGCTGATACATGTACCGAGGAACTCAGCTAGATTTCTGTTGCACTGGCGCTCCCCAATGGCCTTACAATTTCACTGCTCGTGGTTTTAGAGGAAAGCCCTCCCGAAACTATTTCACAGGCTTTTGCCACAGGCTGCAGAGGAGGATTGAAAGGCAAGGCTTAAACCTAGCTTCCCTCTTCGCACCCCCCCCACCCCGATCGATTCATTCACAAGTGAATGGCAAAGGGAAACGAGGCCAAGGATGAAACAACAACAACAATGACAACGACAACAACAACGACAACAGCAGCAGCAGCAAAAAGGCTTGCCTATGGCTGTCTGACTAAGATTGACTGAGATTCTGCAATTAAACCCAGCAGGCAGAACGCTTCCCCCGGCTGCCTAGCCCGTCTGCTGAAACCTCTGTCATTAAAGCAGTTACGGTTTCTCACTCTACAACACAAAGGGACGGGACTGAGTTCCTCACTGAGAAACTTAAGCAAAAGGTGCTATGGTGCTGCTCATTGGGCTTTCTTGGATAATTTTAGGGTTATTACCATAAAACCTACTACCATAAAAAAAAAAACAAAACAACTTTTTGGTCTTTTAAACTTAACAGAGGCCATATTCACGAACTGAGTACTAGTCCAGGCTGGCATGAGACAGAGCTCAACTTTCTTTCATTCCGAGATGGTAGGGCTTACTTCTGCCTATCTGACAGTTACAGAGTGCAGTGTAAGCACAAAACCCATAAATGGGGTGCTTTGCATGGAAATGTAGAAATTTATGGTACAAGATGATGGGACCAACAGTGGCGTCTGTGCCACATTCGGCCTCAGCTTTTAGATAATGTCCTACACCTAAAATGACTATAGTTACTGTGAATTTATGATAGCCAGAGAGATGAGGATACGAGCCACTATTTGGTTCTTTAAGCCACCAGAACCACTCAGAGATCCAGTCTCAAGAAGTTATAAGTGACTCTCTCCCCGTCCTTTCCCTATTAACCTCTTCTCCTCAAACGTCCTCCACAGAGGATGACAGTAGCAGAAGGGCACAAATGTTCTAGAAGAAACTTCCTCCATCTCTTAGTTCATTTATGGGTTTCTAGAAAGTGTTGGTGCCCAAAGATTCGTTGTGAGATGTTAATAACATGTCAAAACAATCTGAATGTTGGGAGATTAGTGTTTGCTCTATTTAAGTTAATAGAACAACTCTTTCATAAAGTCTCAAAAAATAAGTGCTAAAAAAAGGTAGATGGAAACTAGTATAACTAGAGGACAGCAAATCGGTAGGGCCTTGAACTCGGGTGAGAACCGAGAATCTTCATTCTCACCGGTTTACAACACCTCATCGTCTGTGTATATTTAACTATTCAATTTTAAGTATATTCAGATTCTTAAACGAAGTCACAATAGGTATCTTCTTAAACCAACTTCTCTTTAAAAACAGCTGTCACTGACAAGAGACAAATGCAATGTTTTCCCTTATTGGTGAAACAGTGATTTACAGTCTCTGTGATTTCAATCTGTTAAGTAACCCTGTAAAATATTAACCACATTCCAAAGCCCCGCCCATGATTTCATGTGAGTGGAAGGAAACTGCCTTCAGATTGAGTGAGTGGAGACAGCTGCAATTTACATTAGACGCTACATACATAATAGCATTTTTTTTCTCTGACTTTTATTCCTTTGATTCAGAAGTCCTCAAAAGCAGTTTTCCAAGTTCCAAATACATCTTTACAAACACAAGGGACAGGTTTGTATACGATGTGCATTTTGCTTATTTATCTTGGTTAACTGGGGGTTTTACTTATTGTTTATTTTTATATTTTCTTAATTTTAATTTTTAGGGAAAACAGAGTATAATACTCTCTCAGGTAGTCATTTTTTTCAATCCTAAAAGAAATCAAATTACTGCTGTTAAGGAAGGATGGTTTCTTATAGAAGAGCGATTAATGAGAAACCCTTTTCCCCACCCACCATTGAGTTCATCAAACAGAACAAAGACCAACAGCCTTAAAAAATAACTTGTTAGCCCTTCTCCTGAGCAGAACTTAAATCCATCCTCTTAACCCCATGTTTACCTGTGGCATGAGGCTTACAGGAGGTTCCAGCTGACGTTTGGGTAATAATTTGAGGAAACCAAAGTGAATCTAGTAGCCCAAATATAGACTACCATAAAAAAACAAAACAATGAAAATCTCATTTGCTTCTAAACTACTAAACCTATAAGGATATATGTTCCTATGTACGCTTTGCCTAATTCATAAATTGCAAGAAAACAGGCTGTTTCTTTGTACATTTTAATACACTTATAAGATCTTTCACTCAGTACCTTAATGTTAGTGGGCCCTGCAAAAAAATGTAATTGCATTCTTAACTAATCAGAGAAGAGAAAGCAATTGTTTAAAATGACATCAATATTCCATAGGAACATACTAAAAGTCATGGCCATCCACAGAATTTCCTCAGGTTGCAGCTGAGGGCCACTTGCCTCACCAATGTTATTTTCTATCTTCCAACTTCAAGTGATAAATTCAAGTAGTGACACACGGGCTCCTGCAAAAAAGCATCTGATTGATATGTGGCCTCCAGATGAGTAAAATCCCTTTTAATAAAAAGAGAAACAGAGGTATATGGGTTTGCATTTGAAATACGACTCTATCCTTTTTTTCTTTATCCATGGGCTACGAATCCAGTATAGCATAAGAGTCAGGAAGTCTACTATTTTTATCAAGACGTGCAAGCCTTTTGGGGAGCAAACTATAATTTTGTCCAACTGATAAAATAAAAGTTAGCAAGTAATATTATGTGACAGATTACTTCAGGAAAGAAAAATGGAGTATGTTGTAGCTACATTTTGAGAGTATATTCAGCCACGATGATAAGCATTATAAAAACTAAGACCTACAGGAATATGGACAAGAGTGGCCCCTGGAGAATGCCAATGACAAACTCTGAACCTGCAAGAGCCAGAGAGCACCAAGAACTTGGCGTCCAGCTTCTACAGCTCAGCTGACGATGATAAAGAGTGTATTATCTCAATGGCTAAATATTTAAGCTTCATGGAGTAGAAGATGTTTGACTGTAAATAAGCCAAGAATATAAAATTAGAAGGGAAAAAAAAACCCTGCCTGTGAAATTATACTGCAGACATAAAATCCCAACTGCCTGAGAACTCCAGTTTTTTAAATGCTGTGGTTGACATAGCAAATTAAGCAGTGTGATGTTTACTATGTTTCAAGAGATAAACTGGCACATGTAAAGATGTAATTACCCAACACGTTTTTCTAAAAATGAATCTTAACTGTGTGATGAGGGGGCAACTCTGCAGGGCACTGATTTATTTTCCTTTTCTTTTGTTAAAACCATCTCTTGTGTGCTTGAGAAGAAATAAAAATTGAGCTTCTTGGATTCTTAGGCAAGTAAGGTAAGACTGTGGATGTGGAAACACTTGTCAAGCCATAAAACACTTTGTAATGTATAAAGTTGTAAAGAAAGTGTTGTGGTAGAATGTATGCAAATATATTACTTATTTTCTATCCCTGTACTATTGAATGCAATGTGACTTTGACATTCCTCCTCTCATCAAGAGGTAGAGTCTAGTCTTCTACCACACCTCTACTCAAGCAGACTGTTTTTTTGCAACTTTCTCTGGTGTATAAAAAATGGCAGACATGATGCTGTGTTAGTTCTGAGCCAACGCCTCAAGAAGTCTTGCAAACTTCCATTTGCTTTCTTGAAACCTTACCGCTGCCAGGAGAAAGAGCCCAGAATGGTTTGATGGAGGATTAGAGATCATTTGGAGGAGAGCTCAGATGCTCCAGCTGAGACTATCCTAGTCCAGTGTATAGCAGCGAACACACCCACAATCAGCAGAGCTGCCTACCTGAAACATAGCTGACTGCAGGTGTAAGAGGAAGCTTAGCCAAGACCAGTAGAACCACCCAGATGATCTGTAAATTCATGAGGAGTAATAAAAGCTTACTATTTGAAACCAGTGATTTGGGGTGGTTTGTTATGTAGCAATAGCTAACTGATACAGCAGTATACAGGTACCCCTCAGAGGTCTTGTGGGTTCAGTTCCAGATGACCACAATAAAGTCAGTATCACAATAAAGGGAATCACACAAAATTTTTAATTTCTCAGTGCACATAAAGTTATCTTTAAACTATACTGTAATCTATTAAGTGTGCAATAGCATCAGGTCTAAAAAAACAACATATACAGATTAAATAAAAAAATACTTTATTGATAAAAAATGCTAACCATTACCTGAGCCTGGTGGAAAAATGGAACTCAGAGACTTGCTCAATTCAGGGTTGCCACAAACCTTCAATTTGTAAAAAAAAAAAAAAAAAAAAAAAAAATGCAATACCTATGAAGCACAATAAAATGAGACACAATAAAATGAGGTGTTCCCGTAGCTGCCTATGAGTCCTTAGGAACATGATCAGAAAACGTGTGAGTCCTGAGAATCAGTGACAACTGTGTTTCAGCATTTCCCTCCAGCTTCCTCAGCATTGCCAGGGTAGTCAAAGCCACAGTTCCTAGCTAACCTCAGAGCTAAGGGTGAGAGCTTCTGATCTCAGCAGAGAGACTGCTCTAAGTTCATAGAATGCCATGTGAACACCTGCGCTTCTGCTTCCAAGATGCGATCTAAAAAGAAAATAAGAAATGGCCCCCTACATCCTTTCGAATCCTTCTGTAAGTATGCTGCCTCAATAAAGAGCCAAATATGCAGGCAGGCCTCTTTTTAAATATAGCTTCTGAAATCAACCTACCCAGTCTAACATTAAAAAATCAGCTGATACAGGAAACTAGGGAGGGATTAGTTAGCGAAAGTAGAAAAGACAATACATCAGAAGCTAGAGCATCAGAAGCCTATAAAAACCGTAAATGCTCAGGAAAATGTGCATGGAAAGTGGAAAGATAATTTAAAAAGAAACAAAAAGGTAATCCATCAAAGTCTTCTTTATAACCAAGTATGTTTTGGCTCACAGAGCTCTGGCCACAAATAGCCAAGACTAATGTAATACCATTAGTGAATATTCTGAGAATAATTACTGGCCCATGGATAAATGTTTCCCTTTATTTCTGCTTTGTTTGCATTTCCTTTATTTCCCATGGCCTAACCTCTTCCACAGAGTATGCATAAGCACAGGATGAGGGCCTAGAACTCCAGCCATTCAAATATTTCCCATAGGTCAGATTCACAAAGTTATGAGAACTTGAAGGAATTGTTCAACTCCTACAAATACATCCCGTCCCTTGCTTAAAGGATTCTCTTTTTATACTATACCTTCTGGATACCCAGCCCTTCCTCTTTCTTTTTTATTATCAAAAAACACCAGCAGCAAAGCTGCTTAAACTACCAATAGACCAGCAAAAACTGAGAAAAACATCTGAGCTTAAGATGAGAAGGCCAGGTACCTATCAACAATGACTACAGATAATGTTTATTGAGGACTTTAATAGGGACTGAGCACCATAGTGTTCATTCATTATCTCAAATTTGTCTTCTCAGAAATTCCATTAAACCCATTTTATAGATGTGGCCTGGCAAGATACAATAACTTATCCCCAAAGTCTCATAGCTAGTTATCAGCAGAGCCAAGAGCAAAATTAAGTCTGGGTGATACCAAAGAACTCTCTGCACAACCACTTGAACTTCAAGATTTGGCTCCACCCAATAATCTTTGATTTTGAAAGTAATGCTTATACAACATGGTACAATATACCAAGTATTGTCAGTTTCATGAACCAAATGTTTCATCTTTCCGAGTGAATCCCTTCACTTGGCAGTGCTTGGTCCAGCTTCCTGCAGAGTCTCTGCTGATCTGAAGAGGTTTCTTCAGGCCACTCTTTGCAGCCTCTCCCAGCTCTGCCCTTTGTCAGATCACCTACACTTTGCCTTTCATCCCTTTTCTTCACTTCCCTTTATCAAGAACCTCAGTGCCTGGGCTTAAGAACTTCAGGATCAGACTGGCTCTGCCACTAAGTAAGTAAGTAAGTAAGTAACTAACTAACTAACAACTAACTAACATGAGATGTTGGGCAAGCAACTTACCCCTTCTGAGGGTAATAACAGAATCTACTACAGGAAGAGAACTAAATGAGACTATATATGTAGTGGGCTTAGCACAGTGTAAGATAATATAGCAAATGCTCAAAAATGTTACAGAAAAATAAGTACGGCCTTCCACGAACATACAGATTTGGTGGAGGAAGAAAGTTAAAACTATGCCTAGATTCTCAACACTGAGAAAAAGATCTCCATGGTGACCCCATTCAGGAGGACTCCACTGTATGTACATAAAGCAAGTGTTCTTTATCCTTGTTTCTTGCTTTACAATTTATAAAATACTTTCAGAGACAGAATTCTACACCATCCTTGCCATAAGGCAGCACTTTATAATACCTGGTACAAATGCCACCCTCTCCATGAAGTCTTCCCTGAGCTTCCTTTAGAAAATTTAGAGATTGATTTAGCCCTAGAGATCAATCCAATCTCTTTCTAAATAAAGTCCCTTTTTATACTATAGAGCTTTATACATTTCCCAGACTCCCTTGCAGCTAAGGTGTCTGATGTGATTGACGGCCAATAAGAAGCACTTGTATAAGCCATAATTTCATAACTGACTTCAGTGAGAGAAGAGGCATAATGACAGGATCCATTTTTTCCAAGCAGATTACACTGGAGTCAACTGATTTTAGTGGTGGCATTTCTTGTGGAAGATTCACAATTCAACAGCCCACTGCAGACTAGGGCAGGAGCAGCAGCTCCCTGGGCAGCCCAGTCCTGGGGCACAGCTTTGAAACAGCCCAGTCCTGGGGCACAGCTTTGAAACAGCTGTCTTTTTAGACCTCCAATGTTTATGCAAGTCTTTACTTCTCTATAAATCCCTTTCTTCTTAAATTAGCCAGAGTATATTATGTTTGCTGCAGTTGATCCTTAAGCAATCACTTAGGAGAGGAATTCTTCTTGGACTCCTTTCTGTATCCATGCTACTTTGTTCCTGCCCTTAATTTTTGTGACACTTGACTTTTCATTATGGTAACTTTTCAATATGTCTGTTACTTCTTCGAATTGAAAGACAATTCATAGAGCACATTATGTCATTTTCATCCTTGATTTTCCCCGTGGTGCTTCACACTGCACTTGGCACAAAACTTATGCTGAATCAAAGTGAGACAGGTTCCCACAGTAACACCGTGGCAGGCGAATGACTGATTTTGAATTATCACTAGGCTTTATTATTCTATGTTCTATATCTTGTTAAATTATGCCTAAAGTGTTAGTTTTAAAAGTAACTATCTTTGTTTGTGGTAGATTAGGTAACTCTTCAGAAACATTTATTCTCAACTCCTCATTTCCATGGGAATAATAGACTTCCTTGCTCCATTGATATTGATTTTGCCTAGATGACTTGATTTGGAGAGGAGTATAATCTCCACCATCTTTTAATGTTGGGTTCAGTTATGTGATTTGCTTTGGCCAATAATATGTCAGCAGACATATGACAGAGAGACTCTTGAAATGCTCTCATGCAGCTGGGCTTGTGCTCTTGGGTCTCTGTCATTGCCATAAAAACATGCCCCAGAGAGTCCACTGCTCCAAGGAAGAGGATGACGGAGTCATGGAGCAGAGCCACTCCCGGCTGAGTCCAGCCTAAATTAGCCATCCAGCATTTCCCTCTTCCTCTGCTCATCTGCAGATGCATGAGCAATAAATGCCATTGTTTTTGCATCACTGAGATTTTGTGGTTGTTTGTTACACAGTATTATTTTAGCAATAAATCATGTTCCTAGAGAGGCAAAAAAGGAAATTCTCCCTTTCAAAGGTTGGATGCATTAGAAAGAGAAGGCGCATCTTTTATGAAGTTTAATACTTCCCTCTCACACCCCCTTCCCTTCACTCCCATCTTCCTCCTTGAGACCCATCTCCTTCATTTCCATACATTGGCAGGGCTCTAGCTACTTTCTGACTTTACTTGCCCTTTTCACTCTCCTTGTGCCGTATCAATAAATGTTACACAAGAATTTTGCTCCTGTTCCTTACGTCCTCTTCTCTCCTTTAAGTATCATTTTCAGGGACTTGTATCACTCTCTGTGGAAAGCTTCCAAACTCTATCCCCAGTCCCCAAATTTTCCTTAGGTCATAGCCACAGAGTTCTAGCTGCCAACAGACTGTCTCCAATAGGTACTCTTAATAATAGTTGTCACGTGGTACTCCCAAAGCCACGGCCAGCAACTTCTTCAAACTTAGTCTTCTGTTTCTTCTTTCTTTTACTGACCATCTCCCAGGTCATCCATACTCAAAAATCTTAACTTTTTTTTTTTTATTTTTTTTATTTTTTAGGCGAGGCAACCCTTGGTTGGCCTCACAGATTGCAAGGAACTTGTCAACTTACAATCCTTTATTTTTTTATTTTTTATGTCTACAGCACCTGGTCTTCCTAGGTGGTCTCCCATCCAAGTATTAACCAGGCTCGACTCTGCTTAGCTTCTGAGATCAGACGGGATTGGGCTTGTGCAGGGTAGCACAGCCATAGATTCAAAAACCTTAATATTAATAGTTAACTTCCTCTCACCAAACCAAACTACAAATTTAGTAACTGCCAAACACCTTGCAAGTGAATTATATGTGGTTCTGATAAGGTTTGTGGCAGTTTGTATGTAAAGGAATACTATTTGGAATAATTTTGTAAATCAAGGAGTGACTTTGGTAATGTGACTTTGCCCTGGAATGTGTTCTCGATTTTCAGGATTTTTACTATACATATTTTTCTTTTTCTTTTTTTTTTTTTTTGAATTAAAGGCAGAGTGGTGATGGACTTAAAGTGGAGACTCACCTATATTAAAAAAAAAAAAAAAAGAGTTGTGGGAATCAGTGAAGATTTGGGCGGGGGAGAAGGGACGTATGGAAACAGAAGCCATTCTCACTATCAAAATTAAAGACTGGTATCTTGTGTTGTCCTATTAAAAAATCAATGCCTAATAAAAATGTAAACAGTATTAACCCAGACTAGTAAAATAGGGATTAAAATTTATTATGCAGAACAAAGACCATAAAAATTCTGCAGCTAGATTTCTTTTTCCATTCAAAAAGAATACCACACTATCAGTTTTTATACAGGCATTTAACAAAGAACCTCCAAAGAGATCCTGGGTGTAAATCTCATATTGTATGCTTTATTAATTGTTTTATAAGATTCTAGCTATCTTCCAAATCTGGCTGAATTTCTATCTCATTGTGTACTATTAACAGATGTTTTGTAATGGATAGTGATGAGAATTCTGAGCAAAGCCCCCAGGGAGAAGCAGATAGAGCTTATCAGAGCACCTTACCAAGTTGCAGAGTTAAAAATGACTCAGAGAATATTTATTTGATGAATTCTAGGAATGAATGATGGCTATGTTTACCAAGTTTCTGTGAGGTTTACTGACAAAACAAGTGGTTAAGGCTTCTTCCAAGCACCCACTGGTCAGGGGCACACTCATATTTTCACATTCCATTAACTGCAGAATCTGGGGTTTTATACGTTTATTTTTACTGCATGGTATATTTTAGTTCTTGCTCCAGCCAAGTTTTTTTTGTGCAAATGGAAATTGAGTAAAATTCCTTCCTGACTCTGTAGTGACCCTCATTCTTTAACCCCTAAATTTTTGAGTCTAGACCAAACTTCATCCATTTGAAAATATCAATGCTTAGCAGACCAGAGTGATATAAAAGGGGACTAGAATGAGATTTTCAGAGGTTCGTATGGTGGGGATGGGGATGGGCAGAGGGAAAATGACTTTACTGGACCAGCGTTAAGCCGAAAAATCATATTGCAACACTTATTCGACACTATACCCACCATAGAGCATGCACCCATACACCAATTGGGGTAAAACCTAACAGTGAGGTGCTATCATTTCTAGGATATCCTCAATAGGGGGACACTTTCATAAGAAGCAGAGCATGTTTCAGAGATAGATAGTAGAAAAAAATCTGAACTAAAACCAAGAGAGGTTTAGCCATCTGCAGTCAGAATTATACACTTTGACATTTTAATTTTTTTCTTCATTCTGAACTGATGACAAGTGGCCAACAGAACATCCTTCCTGCATATCAGAACAGGATGTGTATCAGAAGCCAGATGCGTTTCACTCCAGACCAACCCAATCACACTCTCAGGATAAGTAGCAGTCATATTTTTTAAAACTTCTATGGGTTAGTTAACAGGCAAAGAAGGTTAAGAATAGCTATATCTCTAGGAAATCCTTATAAGCATATAACTCAGTCACCCAAAGGGGTAACACATTAGTTCATGCCCTTATTCACTGATTCATTTGTTCAGCAAACATTTATTACACATCTACCATGTAATAGTAGCAATGTAAGAAAATGCAGATGTAAGAATACTAAGAATCACTCTCATTATTAAACACTCAGTACAGAGTCAGCGCTGGCTTCATGAGTATGAAATCTGTTCTGGTGCACAGGACTCTGAGCTGAGAAGAGCTGCATGTTTTGTCCCATGCTCTGCTATCACCGTCTTGAAATTCTTGATCCTTTTGGAGCAAGGGTCTCTGCCTTTTCATTTTGCACTAGGCTCTGCACTAGCCAGGCTTCAAATATCAAAGATTCAATATGGCTAACCCCAGTGGGACACACTGCCCCACTTTCTCCATCTCCCATTCCATCAACAGTATCATTAATGCAAACGGGTGTATCTTTGTTGATAACAGGGGTTTTCCAATGTATCATCTTTGTGCTGAAATTCATCAGCTATTTCCTCCTATGGGTAATTCACATTGTCTGATCCTCTCTTCCCTGCTTGCCAGTAGCTTTTCCACCCGTCTCTCCCCCAAATGTTGCTGTCTTATGGTAAATGCCAAAACAGGGTACTTATACTCGAGTGTCAGAAAATGCTTCCTGGGCAAACCGAGGGGTCAACAGCTCAATTTTAAGGTAGAGTCAGACACAAGAATTCCCTGTAAACTAGGTTGAAAGCCATATGCGGCTTAGAGAAGACTGGTTCATAGACATATTCCTTCATAGGAGGAAAGAAGTAAATATCTCTGAGGCTTCGAAAAGGAAATTGCATGTGAGGTAAGCTGTAAAGAATGCAGAGGTGGAAGAACATAGGAGCAAGACACCAGAGTCAAAGGGAGCAGCGTGAGAAAATGCGAGGTGGTAAGAAGACTGACATTCGTCTCCGTTATTAAACACCGAGCACCGGGGCTGGCTTCGAGGGCCCACACTTAGAAGGGCACATGTTTGTTTTAATGCTCTGCTGTCACTGTCAAATTCTTGATAACTTCTGAAAAAGGAGCCCCAGATTTTTATTTTCCACTGGACCCTACAAATTATGTTCCCTGTCCTACTTAGCACTGTGTAAAATGGCGTACATGTACTATCTCACTGAACCTGTGCACAGCCATAACATATCATTATTACTGTGATTTTGTAGATGAGGGAATGGAGGCATGGGGTGGTATGGCACTTTCCAAGCGATACACCACAAAGAAGTGATGAATCCAAGATTTGGATCTAAATTTTTATGTCAAGCGATGTGTTTGAAAAGACAGTGGTAGGCCGGCTTTCCAAGTAAAGACAGGAGCAAGTGGCTCAGCTGGCTAGACTGCAGGGGACATGAAGAGGATAAGCAGGAGACCGAGCAAGAAGGCTGATACTGGATCACTGCGGTCCCTGAATGATTACGGACGCTTTCCCTTGGGACAAAGGGAAACACGGAGTGACATGATCAGGGTTGTATTTTAGAAAGTTTATTATTATAATAGTGCATACAATTATTTGTAAGGGGACAAACACAATAAGGCATGAAAAAGACATCTGGGGCTCACATAGTCCTTCAAGCATGCGTTAACAGGATTAATAATAATGAAAATTAATGTTTAATGAGCACATAATCTGTGTCAGACACTGTACCTGGATTATGCTGTTTAATCCCTATCTTAAAGGGTTAAGATAGCCCTTAAGGTAGGTACTTTTTATTATCCTCATGTTATTGATAAAAAAAAAAAAAGAGGCAAAGGTAGTTTAAACAACTTGTTCATGGTTACATGGCCAATGAGCAGCAAAGCCATCATTTAGTTATTAGCTTCTAGACCCAGTGATCTGAACTACAATAAATATCTTAACAAAATGCCTTTTAATTTAAAAAAAAAAAAGTTCTAAAATACATATGAAAAATTTTAGATATAATATTAAGGAGTGCTGTTTTTAAAAAGAACCAGGAGGGTAGAGTTTTAGCAGCTTTGAGAATCAATTATAAACCAGTATTATTTAAAACCTTTGTTCTTGGCACAAAAACAGAAACACAGATCAATAGAACAGATTGGAAAATCCAGAAATAGAATAAAATGTTGTAAAAAATGTAACACATGATAACACAAGCTTCCCATAATAAAAAGTGTTAGAAAGAATTATTTAATAAATCAAATTAGAATAATTGGATAATAATTTGGGGAACTGATCAGGTATGATCTATATTTTTATACTGTATATAAGAATAACTTCTACATGGATTAAGGAGTTAAATACAAAATATTAAATGACAGAAAACCAGCAGGAGATGGAATAGAATATTTATCAGATTTGTGAAAGAACAGTAACTTCGGCTTTGAAGCAGTGGAATAAATCATGAAGGAAAAGACTGACAGATTTGAATACATAAAAAATTTAAAACTTCTGTACAGTGAAAACAGCAAGACTAAAATAAAAAGGACATTATACTGAGAGCAATATTTGCATTCCAATTGACAAAGAAGGCTTTAAAACTCAAAAGTATATATATATATGTGTATATATATCCTCATTCAAAATTATAAGAAAAATAGGCCTCAAAATATAACTATGTAAGATATGGAAAAAAAGATGAATACACAGAGAAGCATAATCAGTAGAGAAAAAAATAAAAAACTGTTCAGCCCACCAAAAATTAATACAATGAAAATAAAGCAAACCTAAGATTCTTCACCTTTCTAAATAACATTTCTCCCCAAACTGGCAACACCCAATATTGCCACAGTTGAATGGAAACGTGTACTCATTCTTTACTGGTAGCATCATAAACAGATACAGCCTTCTTAAAAATCTGGGTCACAATACATAGCCAGGGTCAGGCTCAAAACCGCATTAATTTTCATAATCAGCAGTTACATATCAAGCATTTTATCTTCTGGAAATAATAAAAGCAAAAGTGGATGTGAGCGTGAGATGTTTATCCGTTATTGTTTTTAATGGCAAAATACTGGAAACAACATGAGCGCCCAAAATTAAGGGAATGGTTTCATAAGCCGTGAAACAGACTATTTAATAGGGTAAGATGTTTTAAGCTTTTCCTTTAAGAAGTTTAATCCAAAGGGATGACGATAGAGACAGAGGTGGCTTGAGGTGAAGCAATATTAAGAGAAAATCATGAAATATTTCTTTTAAGGTTGTCAAAGCCTTCACCGTCTTGAAATTCTTGATCCTTTTGGAGCAAGGGTCTCTGCCTTTTCATTTTGCACTAGGCTCTGCACTAGCCAGGCTTCAAATATCAAAGATTCAATATGGCTAACCCCAGTGGGACACACTGCCCCACTTTCTCCATCTCCCATTCCATCAACAGTATCATTAATGCAAATGGGTGTATCTTTGTTGATAACAGGGGTTTTCCAATGTATCATCTTTGTGCTGAAATTCATCAGCTATTTCCTCCTATGGGTAATTCACATTGTCTGATCCTCTCTTCCCTGCTTGCCAGTAGCTTTTCCACCCGTCTCTCCCCCAAATGTTGCTGTCTTATGGTAAATGCCAAAACAGGGTACTTATACTCGAGTGTCAGAAAATGCTTCCTGGGCAAACCGAGGGGTCAACAGCTCAATTTTAAGGTAGAGTCAGACACAAGAATTCCCTGTAAACTAGGTTGAAAGCCATATGCGGCTTAGAGAAGACTGGTTCATAGACATATTCCTTCATAGGAGGAAAGAAGTAAATATCTCTGAGGCTTCGAAAAGGAAATTGCATGTGAGGTAAGCTGTAAAGAATGCAGAGGTGGAAGAACATAGGAGCAAGACACCAGAGTCAAAGGGAGCAGCGTGAGAAAATGCGAGGTGGTAAGAAGACTGACATTCGTCTCCGTTATTAAACACCGAGCACCGGGGCTGGCTTCGAGGGCCCACACTTAGAAGGGCACATGTTTGTTTTAATGCTCTGCTGTCACTGTCAAATTCTTGATAACTTCTGAAAAAGGAGCCCCAGATTTTTATTTTCCACTGGACCCTACAAATTATGTTCCCTGTCCTACTTAGCACTGTGTAAAATGGCGTACATGTACTATCTCACTGAACCTGTGCACAGCCATAACATATCATTATTACTGTGATTTTGTAGATGAGGGAATGGAGGCATGGGGTGGTATGGCACTTTCCAAGCGATACACCACAAAGAAGTGATGAATCCAAGATTTGGATCTAAATTTTTATGTCAAGCGATGTGTTTGAAAAGACAGTGGTAGGCCGGCTTTCCAAGTAAAGACAGGAGCAAGTGGCTCAGCTGGCTAGACTGCAGGGGACATGAAGAGGATAAGCAGGAGACCGAGCAAGAAGGCTGATACTGGATCACTGCGGTCCCTGAATGATTACGGACGCTTTCCCTTGGGACAAAGGGAAACACGGAGTGACATGATCAGGGTTGTATTTTAGAAAGTTTATTATTATAATAGTGCATACAATTATTTGTAAGGGGACAAACACAATAAGGCATGAAAAAGACATCTGGGGCTCACATAGTCCTTCAAGCATGCGTTAACAGGATTAATAATAATGAAAATTAATGTTTAATGAGCACATAATCTGTGTCAGACACTGTACCTGGATTATGCTGTTTAATCCCTATCTTAAAGGGTTAAGATAGCCCTTAAGGTAGGTACTTTTTATTATCCTCATGTTATTGATAAAAAAAAAAAAAGAGGCAAAGGTAGTTTAAACAACTTGTTCATGGTTACATGGCCAATGAGCAGCAAAGCCATCATTTAGTTATTAGCTTCTAGACCCAGTGATCTGAACTACAATAAATATCTTAACAAAATGCCTTTTAATTTAAAAAAAAAAAAGTTCTAAAATACATATGAAAAATTTTAGATATAATATTAAGGAGTGCTGTTTTTAAAAAGAACCAGGAGGGTAGAGTTTTAGCAGCTTTGAGAATCAATTATAAACCAGTATTATTTAAAACCTTTGTTCTTGGCACAAAAACAGAAACACAGATCAATAGAACAGATTGGAAAATCCAGAAATAGAATAAAATGTTGTAAAAAATGTAACACATGATAACACAAGCTTCCCATAATAAAAAGTGTTAGAAAGAATTATTTAATAAATCAAATTAGAATAATTGGATAATAATTTGGGGAACTGATCAGGTATGATCTATATTTTTATACTGTATATAAGAATAACTTCTACATGGATTAAGGAGTTAAATACAAAATATTAAATGACAGAAAACCAGCAGGAGATGGAATAGAATATTTATCAGATTTGTGAAAGAACAGTAACTTCGGCTTTGAAGCAGTGGAATAAATCATGAAGGAAAAGACTGACAGATTTGAATACATAAAAAATTTAAAACTTCTGTACAGTGAAAACAGCAAGACTAAAATAAAAAGGACATTATACTGAGAGCAATATTTGCATTCCAATTGACAAAGAAGGCTTTAAAACTCAAAAGTATATATATATATGTGTATATATATATCCTCATTCAAAATTATAAGAAAAATAGGCCTCAAAATATAACTATGTAAGATATGGAAAAAAAGATGAATACACAGAGAAGCATAATCAGTAGAGAAAAAAATAAAAAACTGTTCAGCCCACCAAAAATTAATACAATGAAAATAAAGCAAACCTAAGATTCTTCACCTTTCTAAATAACATTTCTCCCCAAACTGGCAACACCCAATATTGCCACAGTTGAATGGAAACGTGTACTCATTCTTTACTGGTAGCATCATAAACAGATACAGCATTCTTAAAAATCTGGGTCACAATACATAGCCAGGGTCAGGCTCAAAACCGCATTAATTTTCATAATCAGCAGTTACATATCAAGCATTTTATCTTCTGGAAATAATAAAAGCAAAAGTGGATGTGAGCGTGAGATGTTTATCCGTTATTGTTTTTAATGGCAAAATACTGGAAACAACATGAGCGCCCAAAATTAAGGGAATGGTTTCATAAGCCGTGAAACAGACTATTTAATAGGGTAAGATGTTTTAAGCTTTTCCTTTAAGAAGTTTAATCCAAAGGGATGACGATAGAGACAGAGGTGGCTTGAGGTGAAGCAATATTAAGAGAAAATCATGAAATATTTCTTTTAAGGTTGTCAAAGCCTAAGTGTGTATATCAATTGAGGGAAGCATTATATGAGAGGGGGAAAAAAATGAAAACGTGAAAAGGAGAGAGAGAGAAAAGGAGAAAAGCGGAGAGGATCGGAGGGAAGGGACGGAGAGGGAAGAAGGCGATGAGGCTGCAGGGACAATGAGGTCCCAGGCAGGACACTCAAAGATGAACACGGAGATGAGGAACGTGCCTCCCTCTGGAGTAAAGACGAAGAAGGAGAAAGAGAAACTCGCTGGGAGTGAAGACAAGGGTCAGTTTGGTCCTTTGGGAATTTCTTACTCCGGCGAGGCGAGTCTTTCCTGGAAGCCCTGACTCCAGAGATGCTGTAATTCTGTAACATCGCATAACAGCGTTGATTCCGTCAGCAGTAACGTGTCACTTCCCAGCTAGGAAAGGAAAAGCGAGCAGAAGTGCCACCAGGGGGCAGGGTTGGTACTGGCAAAAGGACTTCAAAGATACCGGACAAAAAAAAAAAAAAAAAAAGTCTTTTCCTTCAACACTGGGTCCATTCTTTGTTTTGCAGCAATGAATATTACTTCCAGAGCATTTCCTTAGTGGCTGTGTTATGGGTATGAACTTTGCTCCATAAACTCAAGTGTCCAAGAAAGCATAATTACCTAATATCCTTTGAATACAATTAAATCTAACTTCAAGCCACTGTCCCTTCTAGGCCAGGTTAAAAGTCAAGCTCAGTCATTGCCATGGCTCTCATAGCCCTAAAGGTCCTGCAGAGGTTCTGGGAGTCTTAGTCAGTGCTAACTTGTAGGTCCAATATATGATACACTCATGACCTGAACCAACAGGATCCCTTGATACGCTGTTACTACGAAGTCCTTATCTGTTAAGAATGGGCAGATTCCAACAGCTGGAACACACACACACACACACACACGAACCTCCTTAGGGTACTCGAAGAAGGGAGGCTGGGAATCATCCCTCCCTGTGGAACTCTGGCCTCCTGCTCCTCTTTCTGCTCCTCTCTCCATGTGCCTCCTGTGCCTGCCTCTCTGCTTTCAAACTCCTTGCCTTCCTCTATGAGTCTCATCACTGGCCAGCTGAGGCTTTCAGAAAACCTGGGAAGACAGATGTCTTCAAGAAACATGCTTAAGAGAGACCTGGAGCCCAGAGTCCCTGTCTAGTCCTCAGGATGTGGAAAGGAGAAAACATCAGAACAGAGTACACCCACCTGCTTTAACTGTACTGTCACGTTTACCGTAAGATGACAGTGCTTGAAACTTCTGTTTATAAGTCTGGCAGCATGTGACAGTGAGTTTTGATTTTTTCTGTCAGATGAGCCAGAACTTGGGTATCCCTCAAAGCTGGTGATGGGCCAGGGAATGACCATCACATTGGCTGCCATGGAAGGACAAAGACAAATAAAGGACACACCCTCACCCCAAAGAGCTTCCAGTGATACAGGTACAGAAACAGATAACCGTGGACTGATAAATTTAGGTAAGACTTGCAAACCAAAAGCCTGAAGGCCAGATCTCACTGACAAATGTGTGCTCAAATCTGTCTATCGAGCATCTCTTAAAAAATAAGAAGGCCTGCCACCCCGGACCTGCATTCCCACATGGCAGTCCTCATTAGAGCTAAGCAGGGGCTGCTCCCTTTGGTTGGGGCCACTGCTCTCTAGTTTTTCAGAGTCCCCATCACTCCCAAACGTATTATGCCCAGTCTACTTCCCTCACTGATGTAACGTCTATAGGTATTTGGGTTTTCGACCTCTGAGTAAACTAAATAAAATTACTTAGGACACAGGGGTAAGTGTTTCATAAACACTAATTAAACTTCTGCCTTTCCTCAGTGCTCACCCTGACATATCTGGAAATTTGGAATTATTTCAGAAGGCTTTAAGATTTGAGTAGAGACTAAAGAAACTGGAATATTTAAATGTAATCAGCTGGGTTCGTAGCAAGTGTTAGAGACAAGGCCAGTTGTACTCCTGGCTTAGAGCTGAGAATACTAATCCTTATGTGCTGAACACTAAACCTAAGGTACAAAAATATATTTGTGAAATACAGATATTGCGAAATGCAGTTCTGTTCTTTGGCCCCATTCTCCATCGCTAGTATCCACAGTTCCCAATGAATCAGCCAGTCGCCAGTGAACAAGCGTACACTGGTGTTAGTGAGCTGAGGGGAGCCACACGCATGGATGTTCCTCTTTCAGAACTAGTGTTGTCCTGACCTCAGGCCTATGTGCTCGGCCTCAGGCTACAGAGACACCCGGCTTCATTTTGCTCTATTTTAATTTTGACAGATAGGCCAAGCTCAGAACTTCTTCCACGGTAAATCAGAAAAGCCCAACAAAAAGAAGAGAGGGGAGACCATTAAACGTAGGAGAGAAAAATAAAGGAAAGAAAAAATAATTTTTAACAAGGACATCTGTACTGGTCTGGCTTTCCTAGGGAGTTCAAGTTACTACCCATGAAAATCCCTCTCTATGCGTCTGAAACTAAAGTTTAAAAAACAAAAAGCAATATAAATAAATTTAATTAATCAACAACGATTTAAAAATTTCATTCTATGTGTTGAAAGGTATTGTTTACTACAAAGGGAAAGTCATGAACTTCTACATTGTGTATGCATATCCAATAAGAATGTTGTTGCAATATTTTGCTGGTTGAAACTTTACAAATCCAATGGAGTAAAGCTCTTTAGAAAGACTATAACTAAACAACTAGGGAAGAGAGATGAGCGTAAAAGCCATAAAACATTCAGAGTACTCCATGTCCTCAGCAGAAGGGACACCCCAGATTTCCCAGCTGATTTCTGAAGAAATCCATACCTCTATGAGACGTACCTAAGTGGCTCCTGGACCCTTAACTGCAGAACGACACAAGAAGAAACCGATTACAAATACTAGTGTATCTGACAAATTGTAGATAATAGCATCTCTACATGAGAGAATACATAAAATAACAGCATTTTATCTCAGGTCTTCATAGTTTGGGGAAAAAGAATACAGTATCTACAAGAAACAGGAAATTTATTAATTAAGCATTTTTCTAAATCTGCATGCTAGCCACTATCACAATTAGAGCCTCTCAGGTCACATTCAGAAATAGTTTATTTAAAAAGCACTTCTATACTAGATTTTCCTTACATATAAATTTTAAAGAATGTGTAACTTTAAGATGAGTGATATCTACTAGGAAACGGAATTTTTGAAGAATATAAGTTCTATATCATAGTGTTAAAAAAGAAACTCGTCTTTGAAAATTAAAAACAAAACAAAACACTGTTGCACTTTTAAAGAAATGCATGTTTTTAGTTCACAATCTAAAAATGAGTGACTGGATATACCAACGGCACAAATGCTGATGGAAAGACAATTAGAATCAGAATCCTCAAAAAATAGACAGAAGCTCTCAAAATGCGTGTAAATTCTCGTGCACATTTGTGAACACACACACACACACACACACACATGCACATACATAAGGCAGAATTACACGGAGCATAGCAGAAGGCACCGAAGCCCCAATCACAATCCCAGGAAGTGGTCCGTGTGGATGTCTTCGCTGTGAGGCTCCCACGGAAGCACATCACCCTATCCAGTCTATGCAGTCTCATATTCAAGTGCTGTCAATCAGAAACATGCCAAGGAGAATACTACGTTCTCTCTAAAGATATCTGCAATACCATATCAAGTTATATGCCAAGTAAGCAATAAAACAGCAAGCCCACCAAGTAGATTCTAAGATTTATTCCCCATCTACTGCTAAGGAGAAAGGAGTCATTATAAAGCTGTAAATGACTAACATTAGTCACAAATCTACAGGACAGTAAATAAAAAAAGTTGAAATGACCATGCATGAGGACGAAAAGACGACATGCTAATTACTTTTAAGAATGTGAATTTTTTTGGCATAATGAAGAATTATTTATGAAATGTCAACAAAAGAGAAAATCTCCTTCAGAATGTTGATGAGACAAAACAAACTGACGGAACTTTCAATTACATTCTCTGGGTCTTGAGCTTTTCAGTTTATCTTTGCAGTCAATCCCTAACATCCTTGGCTTCCATATCTGATCACTGGGGTGAGGCATCAGAAGAAACAAGCACACATTAATTAATTTTAGGCAATCACTTTAGAGAGCAAAGTATAACTCTACCGAAATGCTGCAAGCTTCAGGGAGTCCTGGGAAGCCTGTTGAAGATCTCACTACAGACCACCAGTGAAAATGCCTCTGAATTTAAAATCAGTGCAGATAGTGGGGGGATTTTAGTAAGAAGAGAGAGATGGAAAAGAAGAAAAATTATATATTATGTCTGGGAATAAGTCATGAGAGAAAATAGTTTGTAAACTAATTAATTGATTGAACATTGTATAATCATGGTCTCCAAACAAAAGTTTCCCCTGTGGTATAAGAAGAAAAGTTGAGAGTATCTCCTAATAGTTAAAAAATTTTAATTCATCCTTTAAAAAATGTAGTTTGTGGATTTTAGATAGATAGATAGATAGATAGATAGATAGATAGATAGATAGATAGATATAGATACAGATACAGATATAGATATAGATATAGATATAGACATAGATATAGATATAGATATATAAAGTGATACATGTTGATAATTTTAAAACAATCAACACATATTGGGGTGAATGCTGAATTATTTTTTTTAACTGTTAGTAGTTTGTGGTCAAAACTTGCATAGCCTTTAGCTAGATAAGCACTCAAGTAAACCTATGGGTTCTATAAGTCAGTTACTCAATACTTTGGTTTATTATTGTTATTGTTACTATTTTCACGAAAGCAATATATATTAATTGTAGAAAATGAAGGAATTACAGAGAACTACTAGAGAAAGGAAAAAAATCACCTATAACTCTCTCTCTACTATATTTTGGTGCTTATTATCTATCCCTTATCTAACCATACATACTTTATCTGTGTTTAAGTATCTATATATAAGCATATAATTTTCAAAATTATCAAACTATAGCAGCTGTCTTATAACTCTTTTTAATAAATAATAAATTATGAGTATGTTATTTAGGAACAGAATTTTAATTGTCTATACACTAGAAGTTTGCATAAAACTGCATACTAATATTTACCTATTTCCTATAGTTGAATATTTAGGTTCTTTTAAAATTTTTATTATTTTAAACAATAGCTATAAACTTCTAAGTAACTTTACTGCCACCATAATTCTGTTACTATTTCTAAAGGACACATTTCTATAAGTGGAATAGCTGGAAGAAAATATGTGCTAATTTCAAATATTTCATATGTGTTATAAAGTTGGTCTTGTACGAATGTATGTGCCCATTAGTAATTATGAGTTCCACACCATCCTCACCACACTAGGCATTAACATTAAAAACATGGTAAATTGCCGATTTGATTAGTGAAAGCTATCTATTACCTAGTTCCTAACCAGTTTCCTAACTAGTAGAAAAACTAGTGAAACTCCTCTGCCTGTTTACTCATGCAGGGGTCTCAGTATTGGAAGCCACAATAGATTGAGTTGAAAATATCTGAGGATAGGACGTGGAAGCCATTGGATGTCAAGCAGATGGGCCTCAATTTGGTCTTGTGGACCACTCATTCCCAAGGGCAGATTTGGAAATTTGGGCAGATATTTTTGTTTTCACTACTGATGTTTAGTGGGTGGGGAGCAGTCTTGAACTATGAAGAACTGTCTCATGTCTTGTACTTTCAAATATCCTACTGGAAATGCATGAGGTGAGAAGCCTGATTACAATTATCCAAGCCCATAACCCAACTCTATTCTACATACTAATGCAAAATATTGTGCCCATTTTTAATAAATACTGTTTTCTGCTACCACGTACACCAAGAAGAAAATGTTTTCTTCACAGTTTTACTAAGGGTTGTGTACCACTTTTTAAAATCACATTGCTAATATCACACTATTTCTGTTATTCGTATCATCAAGATCACCTTCTTATAACAGTCTGTATTTGTTTATGGCTCACACTCACTGTGATTCTAAGAATACGTGTGAGAATCTTATCACTTCCTCATGTCTTCTAATTGTCACACCCAAGCATTCATGTAATGAAATACATGTCTTTATTATAAACTAAGTTACTTTTGCTTCTTATTACATGTGAGGCCTTCTATTGCCTTTTACTAAATTACATGTGGGTAGGTAATAGTTTCTACTGTTTTCATTTTGTGAAAGTAAAGGAAACATTAACAATAGTTATTCTAAACAGTGGCAATTGGGTCTCTAAGGTTGAAAACTGCTGCTGCAGAGAACAGGAAGCTACTCAGAAGCTTCCAGCAGGAGAGAGACATGATAAAGCAGAGCTGAAGGTATGAATGTGCAGAAAGTAAAAAATAAATGGGAAAAAGACGTGGCAGGAGGCAGAGACCAGAAAATAGGTAACCTCAATCTGGGCAGGGAACTAATGAAGACCTAGAATCCCAATGCCTCAAAGAATCAGAAAGAAGAGCATTTTATAAACGACATCTTAAAAAGAGAAGTCCTTGGAACCCAGTGATTGAATATAGTGTCACAGAGTGACTGTCATAGTGTTATTAGACTGCAGAGTGATTGTATTCTCAAAAACAGTCTCGCACATGTGCAAATACATTTATAAGCACACACACACTTCCACACTCTCAAACTCCAGAGTCATTACCAAATAATCCCTCTCCTCTCCTACTGTCAAAGGGAAGACTTATCACCCCACTAATTCTGAAATCTGACAGCTCAACCTGACACTTGGCTGAATCTAAGCGGCAAAGCCTTATTTGGTTTATTTGTTTGTTTGTGATCCTTCATCCTAGATAACCCCCAAATAAATTTCAAGTGTGTTTAAGTGCATTCCAGGTTATGAATCATATATTGCTTTCTCATACTACAGTAAGCATAAAACCACATAGATCAACAATAGATATATATGCCTCCTTTCTTTGCCAAGTTTATGCACACGCACCTCCACAAAGAGAGAACAAAAGGGAACTAAGAACCTGAGAACCAATGATAATTTGTCTGCAGTGTACATGTTTACTAACCAGAAGCAACCACAACAATTAAAATAGAGTGATATTAGACTAGTCAAAGGAAACATGGTTGTAAATAGCAGAAAAACAATTCCAAAATAAAGGGACAGAGAATCATGGATCTTAACCATGAGAGAGCCAAAGCTGGCATATACTGGGGATAGAAGAGAATGTCCTGATTTATATTCAATTTTCGGTTAAGAATAAAAGTGTATTATATACCAAATTATCTGATTTTAGTTTCTATATCCATCATCAATTTTGAATTTTCTGATAATAAGTAACATAAATATTTCTTTAAATAATGGAAGAGTGAACCAAAAATATCTCCAAACATAATAGGACTATTTAGTTATCTGGATCCATGTCTGTACATTAGTACCAAGTCAGTAAAACACAAGTTATCACATTCTTGGTCGCTTTTCTTAACAATTGAAATGTGAGAAAAATGGCAACCATTTCCTTATCGACTCTAAGCAATATTCACTCATTCCACCAAAAAAATTTTAAAAAGTCAGTCGCATTCCATCGAAGTGGAAAATGTCCCCAGAAACCTCACCATTAAATTCTCACATTGTCCAGCTCTTGTTTCTTTTATGGGTTACTTACCACCTGAAATGTATTCTTTAGCACTGTCCCATTCACAGTGTGTGGCAACAGTGCCAGACGAATCCCAAGAGCTGTGTTAACTAAGCCCCAGAGGGGTAACGGAGGGCTTGTCTCTGCAAAGGCACAGATAACACCATCTCTCTCCCCCACCTCTGCTGCCCGATCTCAGGTTTGACAAAGGCAGAATATTTCTATATTGACTGTGTATCACGCTACAGTGCAGAAGGCTTCATGAGCCATAAATAAACAGAAAATGACCTGAAGTTAAAAGGAGATGCTGCAGGTGAGGATATAAGTGGCTAAAGCTTAACGGATCCCTCTTCCTCCTCATTAGGCACAAATTCCAAGCTCCTTGTCTTGGAAGACTAGGCGCCCATGCCCTACCCTCTGCCTGCTACTCTCATCTCACCTCCCACTGCTGTTCCTTTGTACCCCTGTGGTCTCTGAATCACACCCTCCTCTCTTAAGACTGAGTCATTATAACGTCATTCTTCCTGGAATCCATGTCTTTGTTCCCTACTTATTGTTGAAGGCTCAGCTCTAGTGTCACACACTGGGGTAGATATCCTTTCCCTCTGCTTTCACTGCAAACAAGGCTTATCTACATCTAAGTACCTGCTAGTGATCTTATGATTGTCTCTTTACTCATTTCTCCCCCAAACCCAAGCTTCTTAAGGGCAGGGACTGAGTCTGTTTGATGTTTTTATCCCCAGCGCACAGCACAGTGAGCACTCGGTAAATGTTTGTCGCTTGCCTGACTGGGAAGTTTTTCCTTTTCTTCCAAAGGGCAAGTAGAAGGGCTATTGCCTGTTAAAGCTGTTAAAACTGTCATTGATTTCCCCTGTTGAGGGTAGGGAGGGGATTGCAAGTGAGAGCTTTTACTAACCAGAGTCACAGATCTAGCTGTGCTTGAGAGGGAAGGCACAAGGGATAGAGGATTACCTAACTTGGTACCAACTGCTGTGAACGCTCACTCTATATGTCATGGCCACAAAATCCTCAAGGGGATTCCCACTAGTTCACTTCAATATACACTATGTCCATGCAGCAGGCGAGTAGGATCATGAGACTTCATAGCGCCTAGGGGTCCGGGTTAGAGGCAGGATTTGACCAGCAGTGCCATGCTAGGAGAGATGCAGGTGAAACACAGGAGTCCCTAGAGCCCGGGGCTCCCCTGCACTCTGCATTGTCAATTTGCACCAGATGTGTGTGAAGACACTTTCAAGCAGATTTTGTTCAATGATCAGTTGCAAGCCATTGCTGGCATCTCTTCTTTTTTATCACGTAAGCCCCTTGGGCATAAGATGCAAGGCCTTCGTTGGTGGAAAGAACAAAGGCCTCACACTCACAAGAGTACCAGATTTAGACTTTTCACATTATCTCCAGCCGAGGTGATGCAAATAGTCACAGACATGCACTAGCATAGCTGAAAGAAGAAACAGTTCATCATGTAACTTTAATCGTGTGTCCTATTACCAGATCACACTTTCTGAGGTGTGCTGTGAATTAGAATTTCTAATAAATTCTATTATTTTACAAATGGCGCAATTATCTTGAATTCGTGTATGTCAAGTATATCAACTTGTTAAATAATGTTTACAACTTTTTTGGCATGACAGATTTTAATAAACTAAGAGCCACCTCTCTAGTTCTTCAAGAAGTTCTTGTGAGTACAGAATCATTAACAGGATCAATAGGCAATGGAATGGCATTCACTCTATTTCATTGAAAGGAAAAATACAATTTACTTATTACTTACCAAGTTAAGTTTTTCCCAGAACTCAGGTCCTTCTTCCATCTCTCTGAGGCTCGGTGGAATGTACCAAAAACAAATATTGGCATATTCAGGCTGCAGATTAAGAAAATTTGAAAGTTGTTTTATAAACCTAAGGTTGATTTTAGAATGCAATTAAACTCTTTGCTAGTTTTTTTGAGTTATCGTGTCTGTATTATGTTGATAACAAATCAGAATCTGATAGCGTAGACATCCATTCTGCCTTATTTCTGATAACAGCCTATTGGGAATTTTTCTTCTCAGTCAGGTGCACCTAGAGGGTGCTTCCCTCTAGATAAGGGATGAGCACAAGATCAAGAATAAATATAATAAATTTTGAAGCTCACTCCACCCAGTTCTGATACTCAGAGCCTGATACACACATGCCCAGAGAGGCCTTGGTTCTTCAACTTCAATCTTAATCCTAAAATTATTTCTTATACTCATATCCTTCCAATAATGATAGCCAAAGTTATCTTCTATTACCTGCTACACTTGACATGCAAAAATCCCTGATTATCTGTGAGTTGATAACATATGACATAGTTGGGTTTCACTTAACCAGCCCTGCCATGACCCTAGCCAGTTCTACTCTGGGGAGGGGGAAAAAAAGCATCACCTGGACCCCTAGATCACAAGTTTTAAACATCAGTAAGGACGTGAACCAGCTAAAAGCCCAGAATGGGGATTTTCTATCTTTGTGCTTGGAATGCCCAGAGTTTGGCCAAGTTCATCAGAGAAAAGTCTGAAGAACTGGCATTTTAAGAAGTATCTCAGGCTATTCGGCAGTGGATTGTGCATGGTCTATGTGTGGGGAACTCTGATCTAAAGTGGTCGCAACCCAGTCATCTCCTCCAGTAATCTGCGTTTCTATCAGATGTGATTTGGTTAAACATTGGATAACATTCCAGAATAGCCTTTAGTCCAGCCATTGTCACATAGACAAAACCTTTCTCCACCACACCCTTCGTCCTCACTGGACAAAAAAATAAGGCATGCCAAAGGCAATCACAAGACTTGTACTTGATGACCAGATGGTTTGGGACATTACGTTAAGGCTTTACAAATTACACACACAGAATTGTGTTTAGTAAAGATTATGAGTCATGTCCACAAATCAGCACCTTCCTTGTCTAATTCTTAGCATGGACAGTATTTCAAATGACTTTCATTTTTCCACCACAAACACATTGTGTAGGCAATAACCAATGTTATAATAGTTCTCAGTAACTATCAGAGTTATGCTTCAGTATTAGTATAAAGCTTCAAAGTATTTCAGAAAGAAGAAATAGCTACCATCTCATATCTTAAAATCAAAACTGGTACTATTTAGAGTTCTGATTTTAGTGGATTTTCAATCACAAACAAATGTCCAGAAATATTCCCAGCTCAACAAGATAAGTTCTTGTTCTGTTCATGCTTTCACCTTTGAAACCTGTAACATGCTTACTGGATTTGACAAAGAAAAAAGTCTACACATCTTCAAAATATAGAGTAGTTCAAAATGGAGTACTATGTAATTTGACTCAACTTCCACAAATATTAATCAGGAGACAACAATAGTCTTTACAAATCTATACAATTTATACTTGGAGTTCTGACTTATAATTGATTTGTTATCTCTAGAGTTTACTGGCCTTCAAAATTCTTTAGTAATTTAATGTAAAATCTTTTAAAATAAAATAACTGTGGTTTATTAGAAAGTAGAAGAAAAGTATACTTATTGTCTGTCGCTAGGTTCTAGGAATTCATGTCTTTATATTAACAAAGATGTTTTTCCAGATACCATTTATTTCAGTTATCAATTTCTCGCCTCTCAGCTACAAAGCCACCCTTTCTCTGTGTCTGGCAATGATGGAGGTGGACTCTATAAATATTTCTCCTTGCCGTCGGGTCCAATCTTAGACTTTATCAGCAGAGGGTGCTAGAGAGACTCCGAGAAGGAAAAGGTATCTTCCTGGTTTCGGTGTGCCCACATTACGAACCTCCTGAAGTGTGCGTAGTTCTTTTCAGCAGCATTGTTGACCAGCAGCAAGTGGCCACCCTGACAGCTTCCCCCAACACCTGCTCCTTGTGTGGCTTCATGGCAGACTAGCAGCAGGTGGGCGCCCATAAATGGCCTTTTCTAGTACACTCTCCTCAGGTGGTTTCATAGGAGAGAGTAGCCAGTGAAGCACCTTGCCTTGCATGGCTTCTCTGGCATCCCTGTGAGTTGCTTGAGTAAGTTTTAAGGTATGGTACTGCCCTCAAAATGAGTTCTCCCAGCACCTCAGAAGGTGGATTCCTAGAGAATTCCACTGGTGTGACACCTCAGTGAACTTCTCTGCCATCCATTGACTCACTCTGTGGCCTCTTCAACCAAGTTGGATCTAAGCCCTGGGAGGGAGCAGCTCTGCCTTGGGTGCTCCATCTCACTTGTAGGGGTGATGGTTATTCTTTACATCTGCTATTCCTGTATTCTTTAGTTTTTTTTCTCTCTCCTATGAGGCATTCTCTCATGACTCCAATCTCCTGGTAATTTTTTTTTTTTTTTATTATAGAATGATTCACAAATTTCTGTGTCATCCTTGCACAGGGGCCATGCTAATCATCTCTGTATTATTCCAATTATACTACATGTGCTGCCAAAGCGAGCACAATAATTCTTAATATTGCGCTTTCTCGCTTCAAATGACTGTGCAGTTTTTGTCTTCTTCTTGGACCATGATTAATACATCATTAAATTAGTCCTTTTCATTTGCATGGCAACATTATGAGTCACTTTGCAATAGTTTTACCTGCTACCAGATCTGCTCTATATTTTTTTAGAACCTAGAACTTTTGAATCACCTTTTAAAAATTTGCTTCCTTTAGTAAGTTTCTGTTTAGGTATCTTCCAAGTGACGTATCTGTCATTTCTTTTGCCTAGTCTCTTTTAGAATGGTATGGCTTCAAGGCTCTGACATTTGAATACTGTGAAATCCTTCTGACACATCATTTTATTGAAGGAAATTTGATGCTCCATTTGGTGGCATGCCTTTACTGTGGTCACTTCCAAAATTATTAAGAGTTGGAAAAAATATCCCTTTACATATTCACAAAAATGTATTTGAATTATTCCAGAGTGAATTTCTTCAAGAGGCCTCAGCTCTAAGGAGTATTTTCAGAGTAGAAACATTCATGAGCCACTTAATTTCTCACAAAAATGAAAGTATGATATCTTGGGTGTCTTAGGAACACATTTAGTATGCTCTCCAATACCATAAAATTTAGAAGGCATAGAAATGAATCCAAGTGTCTAAACCACACAGATGATAGTGCAGGGTACAAAAAACCTGCAGTAATAAAAAGCATTGTCACAATCTTTAAAAGTTCATGCAGAAGTAGAGAAGTGTCACTAAAGAAAAGATGGATACATTTTATTCTGATTTTCAAGAGAAAAAAAAAAAAGATTCCAAGAAATAAAGCAGGTGTTTTGATGTCAATTCCAGCAAAGATTTTTGAGCAAGAGAGATGAGATCTCTTAGGGAAAAAAGTGAATGGGCACCAAGATGTAGTAGTTTGTATTCTCTAAAACTGAGTCACATCAAAAAAATTAATCTTCTTTGCTCACAGTGTCATTAGATCACAATAATAGCAATAAAAAAAAAGCATCATGCATTTTTATATGTATAAATGTAGAATCTAACACAGATTGAAACATAGATTGAAACAACTGATCATGCAAATATAGAATGGAGAAAGGAGGAACAGTGGATTTTAAATGACTTCAAGTTCATAAGTTTTAAATAGCTGATTAGATGACTACAGATTTCAAAAGCAGCAATGAATAGAATGAAAACCTTGAGTTTTGTAGTCACTTGGATGTGGTTTGAATCTCAGCTTCGCCAGGTTTTTGCTTGGATAAGTGTCAAACTATCTCTGTTTTACTTCCTAATGTATAAAATGGAGATGATATTGTTTGCCCCACAGAGTTGTTTTGATGCATAAAGAGGTCATTTATTTCCCATATTTAGTAATAATATATGGTATACAGCGGGTACACTCTATTAGTGTAGTATTCTATTATTTGAGATCATATTGATAGAAAGAGATATTCTTTTCAAGTGAATAAATGGCCTCACTAAAATCTGTGAGACACATCACTTTGTTAATTTCTGCATACAATATTTGAAGGGGAACATTAAAAAAATTAGAGCATGTCCAAAAAGGGCAACCAAAATGTTCAATTTAATAAAAAAAAATTTATATGTTCCAGATATTGGAATAGACATCGGGATGAGAATAAAATGACTTACACTTATATATGCATATCCCCAGGAAATCAGAAACTAGACATGACACTAGGTACAAGCAGTTAAACTGCAATGTAATGAGCATTACAAAAGAGAAATTTCCCATAATCCAAGAAACACCCCTGGCAAAAGGAATGGTGCACAGGTAGAAGCCAGTGATCAAGGAGGATAGCAAAGACTTGGAGTGAATAGATGACAAAGTGTACTGAAGAAAGGTAAAGTTGAAAGTGAAGATGGGAGTCATTTCATAAAGGGCTTCCTCACATGCCATGCTTGGGAGTTGGTCTTGATCCTAGAGGCAATGGGAGTTACTAGAGAGTTTCAATCTAGGGAACAGATTTCATTTTAGAAAGGCCACAGTGAGCTGTAGTGGCTGGAGGGGTCTAAAACTAGAGATGGATTAGGAGACAGTGCCTAATTCAGAAGTGATGGGAGCCTGAACTAAGACAGTAGCTACAGGAGTAGACAAGGTACTCAAAATACATTTACATAAAAAGGAATGGAGACAGCAAAGACAACATCAAGAGTTTTCTTTGGATGGATCATATTGCTAATGGTTCAATGAAGAATGTAGAATTTGGGTAAGAAAAACTGCTACACTTCAGATTTGGAAGTGTCACATTTGAGGTACCTGTAGGAGTCTAATTGAAAATTCCAGGACGTGTCCATATACAAAGGACTAAAGTTTAGGAGACAAGACAAGAATGGAGACATTATTGAGGCTATTGATAATAAAGCTCTAGACATTCATAAAACATTTCAGAGAAAGTATGTGAACACATGAAGGGCCAAAGACAAAGGAGTGAAGAACAACATTTCATGGGCTACCCAGATGAAGAGACCTTCATATAGAGACTAAGAATAAAAAGTCACATGGAAAGGAGAAAAACTGGGAGAGAAAGTCAAAGAAACCAAGACAGGAGAGAACTTCAAGAGGGATGGAGTGGATAATGTCATAAAATGCTGCAGACGTACAACTAGATGATTACAGATAGTGAGTTGGGTTTAGAAATTAGAAGGTTGTTGAGATCAAATAAAACTATACAAAAAGGGAATTGTAAATTGCAATGTGCTTGATACACATTAATAGTAGGGTTCAATAAGTATTAGAAAATGAGTAATTAGAGCTCTCTGGAAGAGGACTGTGACTTCTCTGACACAGAAAGTGTTCAGGCAGAGGTTGACCACCTGTTACAGATACTATCAGAGAGGTTTCCTACACTGAGCAGAAAATTATCTAGATGTCCTTGAAAATCCTTTGTGACTCAGAAAGTCAATAAAACCTAAATAACTCTTCCTAATGTAGAACTCAGGGAAAGAAAAGCAAAAACTTGAATGATTAGGACTCTCCCAAGAGATCAAAATAAAATATGTGAATGATAGTATAAGAATGAATATACCTCTAGGAAAACATCTATTAGATCTTAGATGCAACACAGGAAAACAGAGGTATGATTTTCAGGGGCCTATGAATAATGCAAAATCATTCATTTGAAATGATAACTTTCAATCATCTTTAAGAAGATATGCATTATTTTTGCTCTTTTCAGGAAAAGATATTCGAGTACTAGACACTTTGTTTTGTTGTGTTCATTTACTGCTTTCAATGTTGTACTTAACACTCTCACTGCTATCTGCTACACAATGAAAATATATACAGTGGTCCTCCCTTATCTATGGTTCCATTTTCAGCAGTTCCAGTTACCCACAGTCAACTGCAGCCCCAAAATATCAAATGGAAAATTCAAGAAATAAACAATTCATAAATTTTAAATTGCAAGCCATTCTGAGTAGCATGAAGAAATCTCATGCCATCCCACTCTGTCCCACCCAAGATGTGAATCACCCCTTTGTCCAGCATCTCCACCCATTATACCGCCCACCCATTAGTCACTTAACAGACGTCTCCGTCATGATATCGCAGTGTTTGTGTTCAAGCAACCCTTATTTTACTTAACAATGGCCCCAAAATGCAAGAGTAGTGATGCTGGCAATTAGGATATGCTAAAGAGAAGCCATTAAGTGCTTCTTTCATATGAAAAGGTGAAAGTTCTTGACAATATAAAAAGAAAAAAAAATCTTATGCTGAGGTTGCTAAGGTCCACTGTAAAAACAAATCATCTATCCATGAAATTGTGAAGAAAAAGAAATTTATCCTAGTTTTGCTGAGAGGCCACATTCATATAACTTTCATTACAGTATATTGTTATAATTACTCTATTTTATTATTAGTTATTGTTGTTAATCTCTTACTGTGCCTAATTTATAAATTAAACTATCATAGGTATGTATGTATAGGAAGAAACACAGTATATATAGAGTTCGGTAATATCTGCAGTTTCAGGCATCCACTGGGGGTCTTAGAACAGTATCCTCTGCATATAAAGAGGGGCTACTGTATATATAATTATAGATTTTGACTTTTCCTAAATTGAAAGAACTGCAGTTACACGAACATGAGCTCCAAATGAATCTTTGTATCTTGTAAGTATATATTAGGATTACATTTAATCATTCCAAATAAAGCGTCTGTTAACAAAAAGAGGCTAATCAACTTGACACATGTGAAATTCAAGGTCTAAACTTACTTTATTTCTGCAAAGAGAATACAGAGGAAAGAGGCAAATGCAGATGTTATTTAAACATCCTCATAAAGAGGAATTCTGGAGTATCATTGAAAAAGCCACTTTCACTGCTTTTGGGCCATCTGGCTGCCATAGATGAAATATCCAGGGCAGAAGGCTACCTAATAATTAAAACCCACCTTGAGTTTCATTACAAAAATGTGAAAGTATGTAGTTCCGAAAGAGGATGGTGAGAAGTGCCTCCCTCAATTTTTAAGCCTTTAGGAAGAATATATAACTTCTAAATCAGTCCATCTTTTTACTCACCACTTTTTGTCTATCAAAAACTGTGCAGCTCTGAGGTGTACAGCAATTTCCCTAAGCAGTGTAGCTCCCATAGCCAGAGAAATAAAAAAGGCAATTCAAACTTAAGAAAATAAAGAGGCAACTCAACCTCAAGAAAATAAAGATGGCAATTCAAACTCAAGAAAATTAAAAAGGTGACTCAAACTCAAAGTCAAGCCAATCATATGGATGTTATTTCACCCCTACACGCTTACGTATCTCTAAAAAATAGACATTTTCTCGCATAATCATAATGCCATTACATGCCTAAGAAATTATTAATAATTTTGTTGTATTATACAATAACCAGTTCATATTAGAAATACCCCAACTGTCTCAAAATTTGTTTTTTACAATTGGTTTTTTCAAACTAGAATTCCAACAGCTGCATGTGTTGCATTCAGTCGTTACGTCTCTTCCATCTCTTTGAACCTAAAATGGTCATTGCTACTTTCTCTTTGACTTTTCTTCATTCCGCTAACCTGTTTAAACCCGCTCAGTGGTCTTGTGGAGTGTCCCACATTGGAAATTTCTCTTCTTGCTTCTTTGAAGTGTTACCAGAAAGTCATTTAAATATGGACTCTTTTGCTATCTTTTGAAGTTCCTTTATATCCATATTTTTCAGGAACTTTGGACTCCTTTGTAGCTAATGGGGGAAGCCAGTCAGAATTCTCTGGAGCCGGGTTTCCCAAACTTGTTTGAGGACCTGGACTATTGCAACAGTCTCCCAGTCTGTCTCATTTATTCTTTCCCTGTCCTCCCTTGATGCCCCTGCCTCGCCATTCTTCTCTAACTATGACACCCAGTACAATCTTTTAAAATGGAAGTCATACTCCTGTCTGCTTAAAACTTCTCCAGTGATTACACTTGTAATAAAAGCCACAGGTATTACCATGACCCACCTGACTCCAACTGATGTGGTCTCTGCCTACCTCTCCAATCTCAGCAACTATTGCACGCCACCCACCCCCCCACCCACCCCCCGCTTGCTTAATATACCTTTTGGCTCCTCAAACACATCCAAGTCTTATCAACTTTAAGCCTTTGCTATCGTTCATTGATTCTACCTAGAACACCTTTCCTTCAGCCATCTGCAAGGCATGCTGTTTACCAACTTTCAGGTCTCTGCTCACAAATAACCTCAGGGGGCCGCGCCTGAACTACCCAGACCAAACAATCCATCCTCCTCTCACAAATTGTTTTAGCATTTTACCCTGCTTATTTCCATTATAGTACTTACCCCATCAGTACCGTCTAATTATTTATTTGATTATCTCTCATCAATTTGTTTTCTTAAGACTTCTCACTATCTGATATTTCCTATGTGTTAATTTGCTTGTTATTGTTTGTCACTTTTTATTTTAATGTAAGCACCATGAGAGCAGGGAACTTTCCTGCCTTATATTTCCAGTGCCTGAAACTGTGCCTGGCACACAGTAATCACTCAATAAATCTTGCTAAATAAATGAATAACAACAAAAAATAGCCAGATTGTTTATATAGGCTGTAATCTCTAGATGATTTTTACATTAGGTTAAAAACTGCTATTGAGTATATGCTATAAGAAGATCTAAGAGAACCTCATACTTTATATTTCTTAAAAATTAGAATAATATTCCTCATATTTTCTAACCACATATTTGAAGGAAATAAACAATATCTCTATCTATGTAACCCACCTATTTCTTATGTATAGGAGACACTCTAACAATAAAATGACTTATTTTCCCATTGTTCCAAAGCTAATATGCTCTCATTATTTTATAAAAAGAGAAAGCTATATGCATTATTGTTTATTCACTTAATTGATTTTTCACATGCAGACACCACTATAGCACAGTTGAATATTTGCAGTACAATCATTATGCAATTTATATATCAAGATAGAGGTCATAATTTATTCAGTATTATCCTTGGTAATTATTATTGAGCACTTTAATTTTCGATACTTAAAGGCAAGTGTGTTCTCCGAATCCAACAAAGAAAAAATACTCCCTAATAGAGTAAATTAACATAATGGACTCTATGAATTGAGCTAATGACTTGTTTCTAAGTCTGCAACACAAAAACCAATGAAATATAACAGATTAGAAAATTACCACCTTCATCACTGCTGAGTGACAAAATCACAAGCACAATTCTGCAATTACTTACTTCCATCAGTAACCTGAATCCTTCTCTTTTCTTGATTTCTTCTACTAGGTACCTTTAAAAAAAAGTCAATAATATTTATAATTTGCATTTTAAAAATTCTATGAACATGACTGATATACAACAAAACTGTTATTTCTGATGCAGAGACAAGGCTTAGAAATACAAGACTTAGAAATAAGAAAGGATACAAATATAGATATAGGTATGGATTTAGATAGATACTTCTGAAGCTCGAGTAAAGATATGTTTTTTGATGAGATTATGTCTCTCTCACATGTTAGCATTAGACTTTAACCCCTTTGTAAAATCCACACAAAGTAGATTGGCTATATATCTCTGACCATATGGGCTTCACATTCTTATTCTAGATGGAGATTTGGCATAGGGACTTAACTTACTTAGCTGGCTTGGGAGGAATGAGTTTTTGGTGTATAGTCTTGCTTGTAAGTTTATTCAAGATCAAAGAAGCCCAGTGCCATCTTTTTCAAGGCCAAGACAGAGGGAAGGAGGATCGATTATTGGTATCATGTTAAAGAAAGTAGGTTGTAGCCATCGACAGAATGTCTATGAATTCGTCCTTAATGTCAGGGAAAAGAGAATCGTCATGCTATATGCAAAGGACACAGATACGTGAGATATAGAATATGATCAAGATAAAACTAAAATTACATCAAGAATGTAAAATAAATTAACAGTGACACCTCTCCCTTGGGCTTGGTTACTGTCTATATAAAAAGAGAAGCCTTCTGAAATGATTGGTCTTAAAAACTAGTGATTTGATCAAGAGTCTGAAAAGTCTACAACACCTGACCTAATATTTCAAATTTGTGGGTCAAATATAAGAAAATGATCAAGGGTGCTGACAAAAATATATTTGCTAGGGTATTTATTTTTATTTTGTAATAGCAAAAAAAAAAATATATGAGGAAGAAAGGAAAGAAAAAAGGAAGGAAGGGAGGGAAGGAAGAAATATCACACCCAGCAATGAGGACTGGCTTTGAAAACTATGGTCCAGTCATATGGAATTATGGTACAACCATATGAAATTTAATCATGCCACTAAATTATGTATATTCGATTAATATTTAAGGAAAACAAAAAATGCTCTTCTTAGGCCTCAATTCTCTTACCTGTACAACTGAAATAACACAATCTGCTTTTCCAATCTCAAAAGTTTGTTATAAAAAATTTTTTAAATCATATATTAAAAAATTGGGACATATACAAACTGTGAAAATGGAGGTAGATATTATCATTACGTTCATTTGCTAAAGGCCATTCTAGAATGTTAATATGGAATATACCAGTTAATGAGATTCGGTTGTTTTTCCCCACACTTATTTGTATAGTCTTTCACAAAAGGTTAAATATTGGTGTTTAGATTATATCATCTTTGAATTATACAAAATATTATAAATATTCTATCATTATTAACTAGATAATATAGATCATTTATTGTGAGAAAGAGTTGTGACCAGAAACACACACACACACACACACACACACATACGTGTGCGCATGCTCACAAAGTTTGATATTCTGCATACTCCTTTCCCTGAGCATTTTTTTAGGAGATGTAGCTATGAAGTTATGAAACTTTAGCACACTGTCTAAGTTACAGAAAAAGCAATTCCAGTGGTTAATAAACATCAGAAAAGTTGTTTGCACAAAGACATGCAAACTAAACCATGTTGCCCACATGAAACTGGAAACAAATTTTAAGAGAGACAATACCGAGTGCCAGTGAAATTGTGACAGAAAGCTGCTACAAGTCTTTTAAAATTAATAACAGTCATATCTTCTGATGCAGCAAACCATTTTTGAAATGCTGATCTACCAGGAAAAAATCAACAATACTAAAGACATATATCTATATAAACAATACATATGTGTATATACATGTATACATACATGTTATTATATCTAAATCTCTGTGTGCATGTGTATGTATACAAAATAAGTAGAAACAAGATTAATATCCCAAAATTGGCAAATGGTAAAATAAAATGTATTATAACAACACAATGTAATATGATGCAGCTATTAAAAAGAATGAATTATATCTACTAGGATTAAACCACAGAGATGCTTATGATACATTAGTAAGAGGTAAAAGCAAAGTACTAAGAAAGGTGCATAATATGATTTCATTTTTTACAAAATTATAAAAAAGAAAGCAAAACTCATCCCTGTTCACGATTATATATGATCATAGAGTAAAGTACATAAGGATGCATAAGGAATTGCTAATGCTTATCTAAGGAAGAGAAAAACAGGAGGCAACAGGGGTGGCAGAGATTATTAACTCTCTTTTTATACTTCTTTGCAAAGTTTCAAAGATGCGGCTTCTTGTATAATTTTTTAAAAGAAACTTAATAAAACATAAAATGGAAATAAGTAGACATATATCATCTCCATCTACATGAGGAAAGCTTGCGGGCCATACTTTTTCTCACCTTCTCAGACAGAAACATATAGGCAGGCACTCTGTTAACTCAAAGCCAATGCCATAATTTCATCCTGAGACAGCCCTACACTAATCCTGGACAGCCTGAGGCTACGAAAATGCTTTGCATCTCCAGAAATCCTGGCAATGGCTACAGAGGATTCTAGTTGTGTAGCCAATCAACTCTGTGAGTAGGCAAATTCTTTAGCCATCCTGTGCCTGCCTCAGTTTCCTCATGCATGTAATGGAGATGTGAAACTAGACCGGTAAAATCCTTCCCTAACAGATTACGACTGTATAAAACTTACGCACACTACCTATAGTCTCAACTTAAAGTATTTCTGTCAAACTGGCTAAAGCTGCTCCTGGGAGAATGTCATCCTAAAACAGAGCTGAATCGTTTCAGTTAAAATTCTGCTTCTTACAAACCATGTGAACCTGCGGTTTGTGTCCTGACACAATGTCCCCACTGCAGTCATTCTCGGAGTCTGTAAAGCCCTGTATATCACTCCAACTGAGTTGAGGATAGAGGTGATTTGGGTGAGGAGTTGCTATTACAACAATAATAAAAGGCTTACGCCAGAGTTCCCAAGCCATGTTCCATGATATACCATGCCAATAGTTTTCCCATGTAAAAGGGTTACATTGCCAAATAAATTTGAGCAATGTTGGGCATATCAGTTAGATTGTTGTTATCTACAATCAGAAGTATACTTGGCTTAATACAAAAGGATGCTTACCGAGCTGGTCAGATAGTTCTATCCTGTCATGAAGAACTAGGTGTTTTCTAACATTTCCTCCTGCCACATGCTCAGTGTTAGCTAATTCCCTCATGACTCCCAGATGCTGGCCACAGCTCCATACATCACACCCTTACACATCTGTGTCCCAAGAAGAAAGAGGAGCTGGAGCACAAGCATTTTCTCTTCATTTCTCTATATTTAGGTAAGAATATTTCCCCAAGAAGCCTTCACAGAATTCTTCCTAAATCTTACTGACAGAAGCTGAGTCAGATACCCACTCTTAAATTAATTATTGGCAATGGGTATTAGTTTGTACCATTGTTCCCAGCTGGAACATTGCTATCTAAACAAAATCAAGGTTCTCTTGGCAAGGAAAAAGGAAGAGTGGTTGCTGGGTGAACAATTAACAGTTTCTGCATACTGGTTAAAACAAAGTTAAAATGTTTCTATATTACAAGCCCCCTCAGAGCCTTTATGGTGCTAATGAACAACTGAATCTCCAAGAGAGGAATAACAGAGTAGTTAGCATTTCCCAAGCATATTTGACTATGAAAACATTCTTTGGAAGAACATTTATTATGATCTTCTGGAAGTCTATTATCCCACAGAGTGTAGTTTCAAAAATGTTAATTTAGAAGTGCCTCTTCTATAAGGTACCTTATGCTCTTCTTAAATACATGCTTAAATGAAATAATTTTGAGGAGGGAGTCGACATAAGATGTGAGTCACTTCTGCCTACATTCATAGGGATGATTTATTCTTCACAACTTTTCTTTTCAATATATGGTAATGGCCTAAAGATAAAATACATTTTTAAAAAACTATTCTTGTCTGATGCCAGCCAGAAAAAAAAGATGTACATTGAGTTTTGGGATATAACGCAAGAACCGTAAGTCACTTCTACCAAAAGGCATCCAGGTAAACAGGTTCAAAAAGAAACAATAGTGTCATAAAACTCATACTGTCCTTCCCACTAACCTTAGCAAAAAGAGAGGAGAAAAAAAAAATACATTAGCAAGAGTTTTCACCAATCCTTCCGGACAAAAAACTCATTGTGTTAAGACTCTGGCTTTATTTTGAAACATGTATTAATGACAATCTTGCTCTAAAACACTTCCCCTTCCTTTGATTACAAATGGTCTTCCAACATTAGATGCCCACAGTTCTCCAATTAGTTAAATGAGTTTAAGTCACATTTTTGCATTTTACTTGCCCTTACACAGGATCTTCCTTCCTTTCTGGACATAGCCTTTCGAGAGTCCCTTTCTCAATTCACCAGCCACTTAGTATCTTCCTGGAGCACTCTGGACCAAGTTTCTCTCCCAGTCTCTTCTCATTTGAAATTTCTTGTAATGCACGGAGCCTCGCATAACTCTTGAGAGTTTTTTTCCATCTGTTTTCTGTATGCTCTGCATATACTAAGACATTGCACGACTTGCGTGATTCATCACAGATACCGACATGCTACATTCTCTGGCAACTGTGATTTTCTTAAAAAAATTACTAATATAAAAAAATGAAAACACTGGCCCTTCCATAGTCTCGTAGACTCTCTCCCTCTTGTCACCTAGAGAAATACACTAGCACAAAAGCACCATTGTGTCACTGCCCACCTTTTCCATACTGACAACAATAAATCCCTCAGTCTTCATGCAAGTCGGTGAAATAAATTCCATTGGTGAGATTACAGGGATTGTGTGTCAAGGGAATAGATAAATGATACACCGGAGACTTAACAAAGTACCAGAATGGGAGTTCGTGACTGTTTGTTGTTGTTGAAAAGACTTATACACATGACTCTTCTAGATTCGCTTTAAAAATTACCCCTGAGCAAATACTCCTTTAACCTGAGTGCCATATCAAAGGCCTAGAAGGTGCCCTCGGCAACAGGGTGCCCTGGGTGTCGCGAAACATTTTCTACTTTCCTAGTCAGAAAGCAGAGATGCACCATCGCCTGCCTTGTGCTGGAGGTGGCAGTTTTAAACCTGATCCCTCTAAGTTTCAACTGGGCTTAAAAACTGCATGTAGCTTTGGGTTCCCAATGTTACTGGCTTTCAAACCCAAGGAAAAATAAAGTTTTAAGTCATTAATAATTCTTGAGAGAAATGTACTCTCATCAACTGGAATGACAAGGGTGAAATGAAAATTAGGAAAGCCTTCAAGATTTTCCAGGCGATACATTTTATCTTCTTGCTGGATTTCTGACAGTTCATAAAGTAGGAATCATTGTCCTGTTGAAAACATTCTTGCTTTCCCATGGGAAAAAGGAGCAAGCTATCTGATCAGGGTGATAGAAATCCACTGGTACATCAAAATCTGGTCCTTAACTCATTTGCTGTTTGCCCTAAGAATACTCTCTGGTGGTCCTTGTGGCTGCAGCGTTTACCCAGAGATAACTCGCAGATTACAGTCCTAACCTTACCCCTAAAGTTTGCCATGAAATGTCTCACTTTTATTATTATTTTCACATCACTCTAGTATAGCAATAGTCTTTGGAAACAAATGACACCATTCTATTTATAGCATTCTGTTTTTAGTAGTGGTATTTCCACTTACAAAATATAGTAATTCTTGATCGCTAAAAATGTCAAGTCGCAGAACACGTAGCATTCCTACCCATGATGTTAAATTAATGCTGGCAGCGAGCTGCACTTTTTTTTCCCCTAAACTGGAAAAGGGTTAAATCTTAAAGTCAAGGTACAAATTTCAAAACTAAGCTCTGTTTTGATTCAGGAACATGAAAACATTGTTTCTATGGAGTCAGAGCGATCCTGACTGCAATGGGGAAAAGAGTTTCACAGCTTTTCCATTATTTAAGAGACCTGACCTAGGGCCTAGGGAAATGGAGATCTTAGCTACATCAGGCTGCTGCTAATAGATGTGTACCCCAAACAGTAACACAATCCTCACTGGCAGCTTTACTTTGCTAGTAAATTATCTACTGAAGGACATTATATGTCCTGAAAACAAAACAGTGTTACTCGAAATTGCAGAAACTATGCCAGGCAGAGACTTTTGCCCACGAATGAGAATAATTTTTTATTGGGTAAACTCTAAAGCAAGCAGTCTAGGGCCAGTGGGTGTGCTAGGAAATGGCATTTTAACTCTTACCAGTCAGTAGTTGGAACGGAGCATGCTGGGTCACATAATCAATGATGTTCTAGAGCCAGACCATACTGGCTAGTGA
>NW_011888782.1:15465053-15474476 GCF_000151845.1 Pteropus vampyrus
TTGTTGAAAAGACTTATACACATGACTCTTCTAGATTCGCTTTAAAAATTACCCCTGAGCAAATACTCCTTTAACCTGAGTGCCATATCAAAGGCCTAGAAGGTGCCCTCGGCAACAGGGTGCCCTGGGTGTCGCGAAACATTTTCTACTTTCCTAGTCAGAAAGCAGAGATGCACCATCGCCTGCCTTGTGCTGGAGGTGGCAGTTTTAAACCTGATCCCTCTAAGTTTCAACTGGGCTTAAAAACTGCATGTAGCTTTGGGTTCCCAATGTTACTGGCTTTCAAACCCAAGGAAAAATAAAGTTTTAAGTCATTAATAATTCTTGAGAGAAATGTACTCTCATCAACTGGAATGACAAGGGCGAAATGAAAATTAGGAAAGCCTTCAAGATTTTCCAGGCGATACATTTTATCTTCTTGCTGGATTTCTGACAGTTCATAAAGTAGGAATCATTGTCCTGTTGAAAACATTCTTGCTTTCCCATGGGAAAAAGGAGCAAGCTATCTGATCAGGGTGATAGAAATCCACTGGTACATCAAAATCTGGTCCTTAACTCATTTGCTGTTTGCCCTAAGAATACTCTCTGGTGGTCCTTGTGGCTGCAGCGTTTACCCAGAGATAACTCGCAGATTACAGTCCTAACCTTACCCCTAAAGTTTGCCATGAAATGTCTCACTTTTATTATTATTTTCACATCACTCTAGTATAGCAATAGTCTTTGGAAACAAATGACACCATTCTATTTATAGCATTCTGTTTTTAGTAGTGGTATTTCCACTTACAAAATATAGTAATTCTTGATCGCTAAAAATGTCAAGTCGCAGAACACGTAGCATTCCTACCCATGATGTTAAATTAATGCTGGCAGCGAGCTGCACTTTTTTTTCCCCTAAACTGGAAAAGGGTTAAATCTTAAAGTCAAGGTACAAATTTCAAAACTAAGCTCTGTTTTGATTCAGGAACATGAAAACATTGTTTCTATGGAGTCAGAGCGATCCTGACTGCAATGGGGAAAAGAGTTTCACAGCTTTTCCATTATTTAAGAGACCTGACCTAGGGCCTAGGGAAATGGAGATCTTAGCTACATTAGGCTGCTGCTAATAGATGTGTACCCCAAACAGTAACACAATCCTCACTGGCAGCTTTACTTTGCTAGTAAATTATCTACTGAAGGACATTATATGTCCTGAAAACAAAACAGTGTTACTCGAAATTGCAGAAACTATGCCAGGCAGAGACTTTTGCCCACGAATGAGAATAATTTTTATTGGGTAAACTCTAAAGCAAGCAGTCTAGGGCCAGTGGGTGTGCTAGGAAATGGCATTTTAACTCTTACCAGTCAGTAGTTGGAACGGAGCATGCTGGGTCACATAATCAATGATGTTCTAGAGCCAGACCATACTGGCTAGTGAGAGCCACTGTTAAATATTCAGGAATACTGCAAACCACAACTGTTGTCAGCTTGCAGTATTCCACAGTAGGAATGTACACCATGGAAATTGACAAATATTACAAATGGGGCTTTTTTCCCCCTCCTGAGAGCCAGTTTACCAGTACGCCGCTGCACATAGGCTCAAGCAAACAGAATAGCTTCCAGAATTGAGAAAATGTTTCATCTTTCCTAAAGAGCAGAACCAGAAATCAACCAGCCAATTTGAAAGGAAATAAAATCACGAAAAAAAAGACTTTATGTTGCTAACTTAAAACAATTCTTAATCCTAGAAAAGCTTTCTCCAAGTTTGTAATTTCACATTCATTCCAAGTGACATGTGTAGAAGGACTAGGCTCTTGCTTGGTACTGGGGTGGGAGAACAGGATGACTTTTGCTCACCCTAGGAATACAGTGTTGGATATCTACAATGTGCAAAGTTAAAGGGGAAAAAAAACCTATTACGAGTAACAGCATGAAAGAGGAGTGATTATTTTTCAAATATTTAAATATAGGTCACAGAGTCTGCAGAGATGCTCACTGAAATGTTAATTACATTCAATTCAACTTGACAAATATTTACAAACAATAAGTATTGTTGAATTGAATTGAAATGTTAACATTTATCCTCCTGTGATATTTCTCTGCAAAACTTAGAAAATATCCTTTGACTATAAATTAAATTCCACCCTGAGATGAATGTTAATTTTATAATACATATGATGATTAAATATTTATATCTAGCCTCTTTCAAGACACCTGTTATTGAATTACTTAGCAGCTTAGATAAAATAATGTGGAGATTCTACCACACTTAAATAGTATGAGAAAATACAGAAAAGTGAACAGAGCTTTTTGACTTTTATTTTAATTTAATGATCAACCGTGAATATTTGTGGTAGACGGTTTCATTTTTTTTACCACTAGGTAGTTATCGCCCTACTTCCGATAGAGGCGCTTTAATCCTATTTCTACTAAAGACACACTCCTCACCTACTTTCAGTACATAGTCTATAGGAGGAATTGACAGTCTCCTCAGTGCCAAGGAAGGTCATATGACTCAACGTAACTAATAAGAATGTCACATTTCCCTGACAACACACTGATTCAGAGATGGACACTTGCCTCATCCAAAAATAATTAAAACTTTCCTCAGGATTGTTGAGAGAGGAGCACTCTCTCCTTTTGACCTTGAACTTGAGCCTGGGAGGATATAGATCTAAAACTCCTGGCAGCTAACTTCTTACATAGGAATAAACCCAACACGAAGGAAGGCACACCTGACAGATGAAGAGACTGAGGCCTGGTGATATTGTTTAAGCCCCTAGAATAAACCATTCCAGAAGTCGTCACTACGCTAGCTTATAAGTAACATGAGATAATAAATTATCTTTTTTTGTTTGTCTGTATACAATACCTAGAGTTAAGGTTTCTGTTGCTTATCACCAAAAGAATCCTGATACAATATTTACAGATTTTTAAAACTACTTCTTAAGCTACAGTTACCAGAATTGCTGACTTCTTACAGTCTTCTGAAAGCACCAAAGCCATCCTTTTACCTGTCCTTATATCCAAGCCCTTTGTCATGTAACCTTGCAGTTCTTCCTGCAAAATGTCAGAGTTTACTTCCTGCCTCTTGACATTGAGCTTGGCCATGTGATTTGCATTGGCGATTGGAACACTAGTAGATATGATGCAATCAGGAGGTTAAACGGGGCTTGGCTTACTGGGCTTCTGTCAGCACCATCAAGAGAACATGTTCTGGCAAGCCTGCTGGTCCAAGGAAGATGTGAGACAGGTGGAGAAGAGACCCAGACCTTCCCCCTCTACCCCACAGCCACCGTCATATGAGATAAAGCCACTCCAAACTTGCAGACCTCTTAGGAAAAAATTGTTGTTTTAAGATACTGGGTTTTCAGACAGTCTGCGGTGCATCACTCTTGCACAGAATGTTGCACAGAGTACCCACACGACTCCCAGTATAGAAAGAAGAAATTGTTTTAAATCTCTAAGGACATACTTCAGGTTTTTGCAAGCGAAATGTAAACAGGGAGTGAAAGAGAGATTATCTAAACCAGAGATCACAAACTCTGATGCCTACAGTCGCCAAGCATATAAAAAAATAATAACTAAAACTCATAGAGCATGTAGTATATGCCAGGCACTGTTCTCAGTGTTTATAAATATCAGTTCGTTTAATCCTCATAACAATTTTTGAGTTAGATGCTGCTGTTATCTCCATCTTACTGGGATGAAACTGAGGTACAGAAAGGTTAGGAAACTTGCCCAAGTAACAGTTTGTACATGGTAGAGCTAGGTTTGTGTCCTGGTTGCTCGCACTTCTATGCTGTAGTAAAATACACCAGACAAAAAACAGGAGGGAGTGGAGAGGACTCTAATTTTCCGGAGAGTCGCACATCATGTTCAGTGGTTTGTCACCATGTGGGAATGAGAGCATTCTGATCTTTCAGTAGATGCCAAAAATCTAGATTTTTGACAAATCTCTCTGTTCTAAATATTTTAAATGTTTGATTTTTTTTTTTTTTAACACCATGAAGGTTAACTCTATAAAGTCCAGGCCCAGCAAATCACATTTAAAACCAAGTTTGGTCATGAAACCAAATTCGATCATGGCTTGCCCATCTGCACCCACTGACCCAGGCTTAGCAGCAGAGTCCTGTTCAAGTGGCAAACATCCAGCACCTATATCTCAAGAGCTTTTCTAAGGTCTTTGAAAATGGTTTCAAAAGTTTCGTCTCTAATGTTACAACACAGCAAGCAACCAAGGCGCTCCCACATCACTTTTACCTTTTTGCCTTTATATCAGCCCTGCATTCTCGAGACCTGCTTTTCAGGTCCTTGAAGTCACCGTGATCTCTCTCACATCCGGAGGTTTGGGCTGTGTGTCCCCTCCGCTTGGCTCACTCTTCTCTCCTTTCTTCATTGAGGGTCACTTCTCCCCAGGAAGCCTCTGCTGATGCTCCTCGAGAATATACCAGGGGACCCTCCTGAGTGGTCTGGAGCACCATATACCTCCCCTTACCAAAAAGTAGGTTCCCTTATATTTTGTCTGCTTCGGCGCCTGAATGTGTCTCTTACTAAGCTAGGATCCTGGGGGGCGGGGCTAAGACTGCTGTGTTCACAGTTCCTCACATACAGTAGGCAATGAAAAAGTGATTATCAGATGAAAGAAGGAATGCACTGATGAAAGAACATCAGTGCAGCCCTTGTAAATATTGCTTTCATTGGGTCTACTACAGATAGACAGACATGGACACACACACACACACACACACGTACCTAGATAAAGCAAGAGCACGATTAACTCTTTCTTCAAGGCCTACTGTGCCCAGGGCCTTCCAAGTCATCCAGAACTTGAATGCGTCTGGTCTCCTGCTACACTGGATCGACTTATCTCCTGTGTCATAGCTGACATCATAGAATTTATCCTGCTGGAAGAGGTAAGATGCCTTGGCAGAGTAGCATTTCTTAAGAAGATCCTTTTGGATAAAAGAAAAAGAAGAAGAAGAAAGAAAGATTGTAAGACTGTCAATTTTTAAAATATATTTGATTTAGAAATCAAATACCCATAAATATAACCTGTGTGATATTCTACTATTTTGTGCCAAAGATGTTTGATCTTATTCTATGACTGTCATACATCAGGAGCAATAGGTATGTAGTAAGTTGGGGACACAGATTACCTACTGTATTTCCAAAAAATTCTCAGAGTTGAGAATGCTAAGTCCATCCTCAACAAGTGTATTGATGAGTAATAAGAAACTTTGAGACAACTATGTCACCATCTGTATGACATCAAGGTGGGCCAATTTCTTAAAATGAAAAAAAATAATGTATGTATAACTCACTCAAGGCTCCATAATGGGGGGGAAAACCTCTAACATATTATACATACTTTATACAATTTCATAGGCAAAAAACTAGGCTTTTAAAACCTTTTCTTTTCAACTCATAACCATATCGGAAAGGGCAGGAGTGACAATAACCCAGAGATAAAACACCTGAGGAAAGATCTATGGATGAGTTAAAAAAGTGCCAACAAGTTTTAACCACCACAAAATATCAGCTACAATTCCAAAGAGTTTTTTGAGTTTGTCTCACATTAGTTTTATTTGCAACTAAATTCAATTTGCATTTACTGACTGGTTACTTCTCACCAAGCATTGAACAATAATTCACCAGTTTATTATCATTCTAGAGTCTTTACTTTGACTTCAAATGATTAGAGTTTAAGCCCTGTTGACCTCAAGGTCATTTGATATCTGCAAAATCCTGGATTTTCTAACTTGTTCTTCATAGCCCCCATAATTCCCCAAGCATCTTCATTCCCAGAGAATACCTATTAGAACCATTTGACCCCCACCCAGCAAAACTAAACTACTCAATGCTCCTTAACCACTAGATCATGTCTCATTTGTATCTTTGCTCACACCATTTGCTTGACTCTGTCTCTAATTTAATATAATAATTGACACATTCAAAAGAATACATCCAGCATATTTATAAGTTCTAAAGTTTACTAACACCAAATAGTTTTCCCTCTTTAACTAGATCTGCCCTTCTTTTGGCTTCATCTCAAGTTCTGCTTTCCCTCCAATTTCTTTATCTGCTCATCTCATTCAACTCACTTCCTCCTTTTACATTTGGCTGCATTCGTTGGCTTTACTCCTTCCTGCGCTGCCTGTCCTGAATGAGCAGTCTGCATGTATTCTCTCCTAGTGTGGCCAAGCACGTTCTTGGGGGCAGGAATCATTTTTTATCTAGGTCCATATCCATAGAGCTTAACAATGTATTGGGTGCAGAGAAACCTAACTAAGCAATGAGGGTAATGATAACACTCCCCACATTCCACACTTTTCTCACATTCCCCTGACATGTAGTATGATCAGAATAAACACAGATATATAAACATCTCATTTGGTGCATCTTCCAAACCTCAACAATGCTGTATAGGAAGCTACGGAGAAACTCCAAGGAGTCATAGAGGTCCTAGAAAATGATCCCTCTGAACAGAGAACTTATTGAATGTATTCGTTTGACTGATCAACTTGTACTTAAAGAATTTTAAAAATCTCAAGGTATCACATTTCAAATAAAAGCATGTATTTGCTGTCTTAATAGCAATATTGTCTTGTGTGAACACTAAGCTGGATATAATGTATATAATGTATTCTATTACCATAAAGCATGATTTTATACAATGTAAAAAATATATATAATGGCTATAACCAAGAACTCCAAAATCTCAATTATTCAGTATCCAAAATAAACTGAGTGTAATATAATAATTAAAGAAATACTAGTAAGCCTTCAGTCTGGCTCTGGTGGATGTTATTAGCAGACATTGGGGAAGAGTAGATTGCTCTAACCTGAACATTAAGGTAGAAAGAGCACCTTACTCTTTAAGCTACTTTCACTCTATCAGCAATCTCTCAACTCCAATCACAGCTGCCACCACTGCCTCTCCCAACCCTCAAATGTCAGGAAATTTGGTTATTGTTTCCATAGCAACCACAGCCTGACCATACATCATAACATTAAAAGGCCACTGCATATATTTTAAGGACAAAGCATGCACATACACACTTGTATCGCATCATGATTATAAATTTACTTTTGTCAACCATGAAAGATTCCAAAAAATTCCCAAAGCAGATGAACTTTGGACATGTCTTGGGGAGGTTTCAGTGACTTATTCTAGTGGTTGAAAGGGAGAAGAAGCCCATTCATTATCAGAAGACAAACTGCATGATCATAGGCAAACAGAGAAGAGGAAAGCCAGGAAAACACAGCAGAGTGAGTGACTGTCCTGCGGCAGTGACACTGTTAATTTCATTGCACTGAAAAATCCTCCTGCCTTGGGAAGGTTTCGTAAAGAACAAGTGGAGGCTTGGGATTTACTTCATTGAAAACAAATGAAAACTTTCCCCCCAAAAGGTTTTGCTTTGCATTTTAGTTTATGTTCTTGTATTAAAATGAACGAAATGTCTTTAGTTTGAGATACACACTAAGGGAAGATGCTCAGATCTCCAGAGACGACAACATTTTGGAATAAGTATAGTAAAAGTTTACATTCTTCATGTTTTTAACTGTAAAATACGTAATTAGTTATTATTGCACTATCAAAGAGAAAGGCCATGTTTATATTGCTCATCTTTATACACATAATCCTCGCAGGAAAATAAATACTAGTTATGTGAATTCCAGAGACAAGTATTCAATGAGAATACTAATTGCTTTATATTGTGATATCATCTCAAACAATTCTCAGGAATTAGTACACAATGTATGAGCATTCTCAAAGTGGCAAGTGAGAGAAATGCAATCAAAATAGCTTAAGCAAAAAGGGGGTTTTTTATAGGCTCATATTTTTAAAAATCCAGACATATATAATATTCAGGCACGGTTGGATCCGGGATTAAACTTGGAATCTGTCTTTTTCTTCTCGTTCTAGTTTCTTCTACATTGGCCTCATTCCCAAAGCAGAAAGCTGGTAAGAAGACTTGGAACTGGGGCTTGAAGTGGGGCCTGTGAGCACAGAGGGAAGCTCCATTTGGAGAGAGATGGGAAAGACAAAAGAGACAGCCTCTGCCAGTGATGCTACCCAAGCAGTGAGACACTGTCAGCCTCCGTCTGAACCTTCTGCTGCTCAAAACTAGCAGGAAGCCAACTGGCAAGGGAGCCTGGGAAATGTGGTTTGCAGGAGTCAGGCCCCTTTCAGAACAAGGCAGAAGAAGGCTGAAGAATAAATTATGCAGTAAAGAATAAACTGGCAAATGACACGCACACTGCATAAGTACAGAAACAACCACTTTTTTCACCGTTTGTGTTCATGACAGCTAACCTAGCACATAATCACAATGGCCGGAACCAACATTTATAAAGTTCTTACTAGGTGCTAAGCACTGTATATGTACAAGCTCATTTAAATCTCATGTCGTATTATTTTTTCAATGTCCATGCACATGTGAAGAGACTGCAACACAGCAAGGTTTGGTTAATTACCTAAGATCATGTCCCTAGTAAGCAGTTTCATACCAAGGCTGCTTGGATTCAGGGCCTCAACTCTTTACCCTCTACTCTCTACAGCGAGTACTTAAATATATGTGGAAGACAGTGCTCCATAAACGTTTATTAAGAGTTTTTAAAGGGGTCGGTGAAAAAGAAAGTGGCAGTAGAGAACTCAATGAATCAGAGGTCAAAACAACTAACATCCTGTCAGATCCTTACTTTTTTCCTGTTACTACGACTTCTGGTTTTACTACTGGTAATATCTTGTCTATGAGACATTTTGAGATTTTTCTAAGTACTTGTGACTCTGGTAATAGTTAAGGATATCACTAAAAACACATAATGAATCAGTAGGTTGTATGTTTTCCTTGTCAAGATCAGTCATCTTTGATTTCCACATGCCAGAACAGACTCTGCAGTCTCTTTCCCAGGAGTCGATGACCAACCACATGGGTCTATTTTAAGTCTTCACTCCTTGTAATCACGTGTTCAGCTAAGCAAACAAAAGCTACCAAGAACTCTTCCCGTTTGGTTCTTCCCATATTGTCCCATATCACCATTATTTAGGCAAGAAATTGCTTACACTAAATGCCTCAGAAAATGGGTATATTAGTCATCTTTGTATCAATTCATTCCAAAATTATGTATTGAGGACCCATTTAATAACGAGCACTATGATGCTAGGAGTTTGGGCATAAGACCCCACTGGAAGTACTAAGCATCTAGGCTAACATTTGTTGACTGAATGTGCAAAACTAAATTTAGGCTGTGAATAGCAGAAAAGCTGGGTTGTAATCTAGAATGTAAAAGTGAATTAAAAAAATAAAAATGAATTTTTAAAATGATTATACCTTCTGACACTGGCTTTATTTATTTATTGAGTGAACATTTTGAGAGGCTTAATATATGCCAAAAGCTGTGCTAGGCACTGGTGCTGTAATGGAAATAAGTTGCTATCCT
>NW_011888782.1:15480886-15483534 GCF_000151845.1 Pteropus vampyrus
ATATGAAATCTAAAAAACAAACAACAAAACAGAGACAAACTCATAGATACAGAAAACATTTTGATGGTTACTAGATGGGAGGGGGATTGGGAGGTGAAAAATGAGAAGAGATTAAGAAGTACAAATTGGTAGTTACAAAATAGTCATGGGTATGTAAAGTATAGCATAAGGAATATAGCCAATAATATTGTAATAACTATGTATGGTATCAGATGGGTACTAGATTTATTGGGGTGATCACTTCGTAAGTTATATAAATGTCTAAATGCTATGTTGTACATCTGAAACTAATATAATTTTGTATGCCAACTGTAATTGGAAATAAAATATTATTATTTAAAAAAATTATAGGGGCTGAGAAGTTTGATATAATTCGTGCAAACCACTGGCTACCCTGGAATATTTGAGCACTTCGTCTTACTACCAAGGCCCTACTTCTACTTCCTGAAAGCCTCCTGGAAGAATCCAGGGAATTTTGTTAAGTTCTAGACCTACAAACCGGAGAGGAATTTTCAGAGAATAGAGTACTTTAGTGCTAAACTTTAATTCCTCTATTTTCTTATGAAGTATAATCTTCCTTAAATACCCTAAACAAGGGTTAGAATGAGCTGATTTGAAAATAAGGAAATGAAAAGATATTTTTAAAAAATGAAACTTAGTAAGTTTAAGCAGTTACAGTGCCTACAGGAGAGAGGAACATTGGGCTCAGTGTCTTAGTATGTGTTTCTATAAATAGGTAAGAAACATCTGATAGTGCAGAGATCACTGGCAATACCTCTGCATGCCCTACAAGCATTTAAAAATAGTGCAATTTGGCTTCTCTCTTAGGTCAGATGGCGATTTTCCAATTTTTTCTAGGCAACAATCGACATACCTTCTCTGTTAAGGATAATCTACAACAGTATTTTTCAAAGTGACTACAACTCACAGTAAAAAAAATATTTTAAAATAATGACAGTATCTAGCCTAATATGCATGAAACAAACAAAAGTTTAACAATTAAAATGCATACTAATATTTTTTCCATTCTATTGACTGTTCATTATAAAGAAAAAATGAAAAGCTGATATGACTTACAAATGACTGTATAACTCAAAACCAATTAGCACAGTGGTTCTTAAACCCTGACAATATTAAAATTATCTGAAGAGTTTAGGAAAAAAAATACAAATGCATGGCCCTTACCAGACCGAAAAATCAGAATCTCTAATGTGGAGTAAGGGCAATGTTATTTTTTTCAAGCTTCCCTGGTGATCCTAATTTGCAGCCAGGATTAAAAAACACAGCTCTGATGGGTCTTGACCTTAAGTTGAAAAATTCTGATCAACAAGTTTCAGTCAGCATTACATTCATGTTGAGACTAGAGAACTCTGAAGTGTTGCGTTTTTACAAGTGTGTATAAACCAGGATGATTATCTGATTTCTTTTTGTGCTATCAGTGCCCATTATCAAACTTTTATTCGTGTATGACTATAGGTGAAGAATGACTTTATTCTATGCATGGAAATAAAGAGAATATTGGTGGGATACGGATCATGCCAGAGTCTTAATTATCTTTGAAACATACTCACAGATAACGACATGGGTGCGATGTGCAAAAAGGTCCCCACAAGCCTACTCTATTCAACTTTTTGATTTGCTATGTTTTTGTAATATGGATCACAGCATCACTTGTTTTTTGGAAGTTCAATCATATCGACACAGATATAAACTTTCCTTGTTCAATTCTAATGGGAGGGATTATGATCTTTGCTCTTCCTACATTACTTCCAACTCTGAGTTTCTATAATTCTATCTGATATACATTTATTTACAGCCTATCTTGTTGTAAAAGGAATTTAAGGCAGCTTGCAAACAAACAATATGATAGGATTAAGAGAGAAAGGGAGGAAGTGGGGGAAAGAAAGAAGGGGAAACCAAGAAAGATGAGGGAGGTGGATGAGCGAGGAAAGGGAAAGGGAGAAAGAGGAGATCAAGGCCCAGAGAAAATGTGATGAGGAAATACAATGGAGCCTAGAGTGATACATGTGCCCAAATGGCATGCTGGAAAAAGGTGGAAGGGGATAGATTATTTGCTATTTCTTGGCACACCTGATAACGTGCACACAGTAAAAGCTTCTAGCTGTCATTTGCTGCTTCCGAGCTCTGAGCATTTACTGTATATCTATATCACTTGCCTTATCATATCACCATTTCGTTGATCTATAAATTGAAGATAGTAATACTTCATGGCAGCCCATCTCCTGGGGATAAGTATTCATGGCACAACGTTTAAGAGAATGTCTGAAAATTTTTTTATTAACACAGGGCATATTTCTGCAGTCTAGAGAGCTTAGTTGCATCTCTCCAAAATAAGTGGACAGACTTTTGAAAATGGTGTCTTTCAAACTGGACAAAACAGACACAGCAAGTGTGTTGCTTCGGACTGAGGCTAGAAGAGCAATTGAATACCAGGAGCACAAAACTTAACAAAATCAATCTACATGTCCGGCTTATTGTGATGCTGTTAACAAGGGCCTGGTTTCTTTTCAAATGGAATTTTACACATTCAGCAGCAAGGCCACTGGCCTACATTTCTTGGAGTCTGAGCATCCTCCAGGGGTCTGGCCTCCAAGGCTTGGCGCAGAGCTGAGAGATTGATTTTATAC
>NW_011888782.1:15483584-15486697 GCF_000151845.1 Pteropus vampyrus
GAAAAAAAGAAAATGGCCAAAGCTCATCTGCTTTGGGAATGTTTTTGACTCTTTCCCTTTCTCATGAATCAGCCAGGCCTCAACTTTGTGGACTTCTATTCACAGTTTCTGCACCGTGCTCTATTTAAATTCGTCTGTAATCCAAAGCAGGTGTCCTTTCATTTGTGGATTCTTTACACATCTTTTATTTTTCTGATGACATTTCTTTGATCCTTCTTTTTAGGATTTATAGATTTAATTCATTTCCTTCTGTTGTAGCTTTTCCATTCTCAGTAGCAGTAGAAAATTGTTAAAATCATTTGATGTTGCATCCAGCTTGAGAAAAGAATTATTTTTGATAAATGGCCACAGTTTTTCTTCGGACTCTCCACCCATCTGTTTTTATTTGCCTTCTCTGCCATCTGAAAGGCTGGATTCAGACACATCATGCTTCATTGGCTGCTTCGGTGTCTGCAGAAGGTTCATATCCTGACTTACAGGCTTCAATTACCTGCTCTGAATCATTTTTTGGTCAATTGATCCAGCTTTCTTTCCTATTCCACTCAAGCATTTATTTCTCAGTCATTGGTATCACCTACAGATCAGCCTCTGCCTATGTCTTCAATTAATTTTCCAATTATTACTCCCCTCCTTTCCCTCATCACCTGTATCTCCTGGAAGATGTTCGGTATAGAAGTTCACTGATACTTACGGTGATTGTGCTTGAATTTCCGAAAAACTGGTGAACACTTTGCCCTGCTCTCTTCAGCCATGTGGTGACATATTTGAGCTTGCTGTCCTGACATTTCAGCATCTCCTTTCATACAGTCCACAGCGGCCTCCCTTGGCTCAAAATACTGCATCCTATTAGCCCTGTTTGCAAACTTGCTCAATGGACTGCCTGATTCTAGCTGTTTCCAGAAAGTTTCTGGGTGCTGTGTGCTAGGTCTCCCCGCCAAAATGTGACTTCCTCTTCTGCTTCATTCAGTTCTCATACATAATGCTTTTTAACTATGCAGAATTCTGTGGAGGATGTTCCTAGAGAAAACAGCAATTCATTTATGATATTTTGAAAAGAAAGTTTTGTATGATACATACTTGCATTTGTCTTCCTCCTTTGAGCTGTGGGTTATTATTTTTTTTTTAATTTCGAAGTTACTTTTCATAGCTGAGTTCAGTCTCTCCTTTCTTTAATACATTTGACATATTTTTAAAAATCATCCCTTTTCCACTGCGTGTATTATTCTGAGTTGGCAAACAGCCCGATTGTTCAGGTCCCGTCCCAGGCGAATCCCTCGGTGAGGAGACTTCAGACCTCTTAAGGCCGCAGCCTCCCCTGGCTCACCTCCCTTCTCCATTTGTCTCGCTAGCTGCTCTTCCTCCCAGCTGCTCCACAGCCACTTCACAGCAAAATGGAAGGAAGAAAGAGTAGCGCTTCGCATGCACTGGCAACGTTCAGAAATGAACCTCAGAAAGAGGGAGAGGGACTCGCTCACCCAGGGGACAGGGCCAGAGCGGCCTGGGAATGCAGAGCTTTCTTGATGGGGGTTTTCAAATTACCATCATGTGAACTGCTAAAAAAAAAAAAATCATAAGAGACAGATAATATTGCCTTGTAGATTCCCTGAGACTCCATCCTACCCCACAGGTAGGCTAATTCCAGCTGCTTCCAGTGTGTTTTCTATTCAAATGGCCTGCCTTGGCTCATGCTACAGACTTTCCTAAAATCTTGCAAAGGTTCACAAAACCCAAACAAGCGGCATCTGGCCTCTGCGTGCTCCGTACCTCTTGCAGCAGCCGGCCTTGATTCTCTGCTGGGTCTCTCCAGACACCTCCAAGCCCAGAGTGGGTGGCGGCCATCTGTGGATTGCTTGGTGGCTCCTGCCAAGTGTCTCTGAGTAGGGCACAGGCTGTAGCTGAACCTGGCCTGCAACAGGACCCCTTGCAGGAGGCCCCTGGGTGGCACGCCCGGTGACCATCTTTGCACGGAGGCAGAGCACCTCCGGGGGCCACATTTAAGGACAACACATCCAAAGGGCAGACTGGGGAGGCACCAAAGCCCTGCTAAAGTGAATCCCGCTCCAGAGGGTCAGCCCCTCACCGGCCAGTCCTCATAACAAATCAGCCCAAGGGTCAATCCCACCTACTGAGGTGCAAACAACAACCAAGGCTCAACTACAAAGGAAGGCACACAGAGCCCATACAAGGGACACACCTAGAGCACCTGGCTTGGGTGACCAGGGAAACTGTGCCCCTGGGCCCCACATGACACCTACTACATAAGGCCACTCTACTAAGACCAAGAGACATAGCAGCCCAACCTAATGCATAGAAGCAAACACAGGAAAACGGCCAACACAGGTAGACAAAGAAACATGTCTCAAGTGAAAGAACAGAGTAAAGCCCTACAAAAAGAGCTAAACAAAATGGAGACAAGCAATCTACCAGATGCAGAATTCAAAACACTGGTTATAAGGATGCTCAATGAACTTAGGGGAAGAATAAATGAACTCAGTGAAAACTTTAACAAAGAGATAGAAAACATAAAAAAAAAAGATAGAATATATAAAAAAGAACCAGTCAGAAATTAAGAATACAATAACTGAAATCAAGAATACCTTAGGAGGAATCAACAGTAGATTAGATAAAGCAGAGGATCGATCAGTTATTTAGAAGGTAGCAGAAAACACCCAATCAGAACAGCAACAAGAAAAAAGAATCCAAAAAAATGAAGATAGTTTAAGGGGCCTCTGGGACAACAACAAGTGTGCCAACATTTGCATCATAAGGGTACCAGAAAGAGAAGAGAGAGAGCAAGGAATTGAAAACCTATTTGAAGAAATAATGATGGAAAACTTCCCTAACCTGGAGAAGGAAATAGACATAGAAACCCAGGAAGTGCAGAGAGTCCCAAACAAGATGAATCCAGAGAGGCTCACACTAAGACACACCATAATTAAAATGCCAAAGGTTAAAGACACACAGAATCTTAAAAGCAACATCAGAAAAGCAGTTAGTTATCTACAAGGGAGCTCCCATAAGACTGTCAGCTAATTTCTCAACAGAAACTTTGCACCCAGGAGGGACTGGCATAAAATATTCAAAGTAAGGAAAAGCAAAGACCTACAACCAAG